>NC_051074.1:60428093-60753093 GCF_004664715.2 Peromyscus leucopus
ACATACACGGGGAACAATATTGACAGAATATGGGTATTTTGATCATTTCAAAAATACATCACAAGAAATCCAGTACTTTACAAAATAATTTACTCTGCCATAACACTGACTTATCTTTCCCTTCTTTTCCCTTGCCTGTTTCCTTCTCATATTCTCTTCCTCTCCCTCCTTCACTCTTTACCTTCTTCACCTCATTTTACTTTTGCATATAGCAGCTTATGTTCACTTCAACCGATAGAGAATAGTTTGCTCCCTGTGACTGACAAATTCCAAGTCGTAATTATGCTTTCTGCTTGTATCTCATTGGTTTTGTTGAGTATCTTTCCCCAATCCTTGTAGGCAATCCATGCATTCTTGACAATTCAGAGCATGAGTCAATAGAGTCATTCAAAGTTTGTTCCTGGATAATCCCTACTTCTACTCTTGTTCACTATGGAAAAGTTTAAATTAATCCATGAGTCACTTGCCTAACGCTTTTAGCAAAGTTGTGGAGACATGCATTTAGGCTTCTTTCCCGAAAATAACTCCCTAAAATTAAATGTACAAACATTGGCTTATTTTTACTTTTATTTTTTACAATTTAGATAGAGTGAGGATTTCACAAATAATCAAATTCTAGTTCAATTTTGCTTCCCTGTAACTACTCAAATATTTTACCTCACATTTTCCAGCTGAAGAGAACCAGGTTTTCTCTCCACATCTTTGCTTAGTGATCTTGGTTAAATACCCAAGGTTACTCCTTACCAGTTGTATTTTAGAGTGAACAGCTAGCATGATTTCCCTGCCAGTATGTTAAGAGAACAGGTTTCTCTCTAGCTTCCATCCATGTGATCCTCATTTCGTGCCTTTATAAATAACCTTGAATGTTAATTCTTCCCACAATCACTATGAAGGAATCAAGCTCATATCCTGGCATTTGACATCTCATTTGGTTTTGTTTTGTTATCTTAACCATTTTGACAAAGGTAAGATAAAACTTTAAATATTTTTAAATTTATTTTTCTCTGAAAGCTAAGAATATTGAGCACTTAAAAGTATTTCTGTGTCATGTGTGTTTCCTCCCTTGAGAACCGTTTAGTTTTATTCTCAATTTTCAAATTGGATCTTATTTTTTGTTTATTTCTGTGAAATTTTATATATTCTAGATATTAAATTTCTATCAGATACATACCTCATGAAGGCTTTTTTGCCATTCTATAGAGTGCCTTTTTACACAAACGAGGGTGCCCCTTGCTGTAAAGAAGTGTTTGAATTTCATGAGGGCCCATTTATTATTTGTGGGCTTCAAACCCTGTGCAATTGGTTTCCTGTTCAGAAAGTAATATTTTGTGCCAATGAGGCTAATTATATTCCCTCTTCCTCTTAGCGTATCAAACTTAGAATATCAGATCTTATGTTAAGGTTCTTCATCCACTGAGACTTTTGCTTTTTGTAGGACTTGAGATAAAGAACCAATTTTGTTTTTCTACATATAGCTTTCCAGTTTGACTAATGTCATTTACTGAAGATCCTGTATTTTCTCCAATGTGCACTACTGGTCACTTTGTCAAAAAATGAGGTCACTGCAGGATCATGTGCTTAAATTGGTTCTCGGTTGTATTTCCTTCATTTCTCTATTTCCCCCGTCAGTCCTGCCCCAGCCCACCTCTCATACCTAGTCTCCCTCAGGTTGCCATTTCTTCATCCTTTCAACCCCTTCTATTCCACAGATCTAATATATATTTACCCTTCCCAGGCAAATTCATGCATTCTTCTTTGGGTCCTTTTTGTTATCTGGCCTCCCTGGGGTTGTGGATTGTAGGTTTGTTATCTTGTACTATACTCCTAATATCTGCTTGTGAGTGAGTACATACCATGTTTGTCTTGTGAGTCTGGATTACTTCCCTTAGAGTCATTTTTTTTCCAGTTCCATCCATTTGTCCACAAATTTCATGAGCTTATGTTGGAGAGGATGTGGAGTGAAGGAAATACTCCTGCACTTCTGGTAAGTGTAAAAACTGGTTCAGCCACTTTGGAAATTAATACTGCAGTTTCCCAGAAAAAAAAAAATGGGAATCAATCTACCTCGAGACCCAACTATACCAATCTTAGGTATATTCCCAAAGGTTGCTCAACCATACCACAAGGACATTTGCTCAACTATGTTCATAGCAGCACTATTTGCAATAACCAGAACCTGGAAACAACCTAGATGCCCCCAACAGAAGAACTGTTAGGGAAAGTGCGGTACATTGATACAATGGATTTATTATTCAACTGTAAATATCAATGATCTCAGTTATATTTCATCAAACAATGAGTCTTATAATTTGCCAGTACTATGCTGTTCATATTATTATAACTCTGCATTATAATTTGAAATCTTGGAAGGTGATATCTCCAAGAGGATTTTTGTTGTTGTTTGTTTCTATTGTTCAGGATTTGTTTGGGTTTTCCTGTGACTCATAATCACGAACTAAAATTAATGTTTTTTCAATATCTGTGAATTACTACATTGGAATTTTGTTGAACACTAAACCTACTGTTCTTCAAAATGGGCATGCTGTCAAACTGGCTCCTAATAAAGTCTGTTATTTCCAGATATTGATGACCCTCTCAATATTCATCAGGAAACTTGCTTGCTGCACATGGTAAAATAGAATCTCACAACTGGTCCAGGTGCATAGAAAAAGAGGCTAAAAAATGATCAGCCCTAAATGGAACAAGTATGCCACACCCCTTCCTTCTGAGGCTTGGGGATAGCTGTGGTTGGTTGGATAAAAAAACTTAAGAGCCAGACGCAGTGGATGACTTCCAGAAAAAGAGTGTTTTCCTGACATATTAGTGCAGCTGCACATTTGGACTCAAAGCAGTTTTGAAAACATGCATAACATCTGTGGAAGCTCAAGCTAGACTGTATCCCAGGATAGAATGTGGAGTTGTTGACACTTGGTAGCTGCTGGAAAAGGAAGAGTTAGTATTCTTAAGAGTATGTTCCAGGGTTGGTGATTTAGCTTAGTGGTAGAGCGCTTGCCTAGAAAGCACAAGGCCTTGGGTTTGGTCCCCAGCTCCGGGAAAAAATAAATAAAAGCAATAACAACAAGAGTAAGTTCCTTCGTAAGTTCACCACTTTTCAGTGGAGCACAGACTGGACTTGACGGGTTAAAAACAGAAGAGGACACAAAATTTTCTGGGTAGGCAAGGAGTGTGCATATGGGAGGAGATGCTACACTGAATATCATCAGAATAGATTGCATGAAGTTCTCAAAGATTAAATAAACAAGTTATTTGAAAACAAAAACAAGAATAAAAGTGAAAAATAAATATTTATTTTGGCTTTAAAGATTAAATTCAGTTTTTCATAAATACTAGGTAAATATTCTGTATAGAGTTTCACACTGGAACTAGAAAAACAATTTATAAAAAGAAGACACTATTCAATATCCTTTTATTGCTTTGTGGTTGTATTTAATATGACAAAGGTAAATAAAGGTATCAAAGAGACTCTTGTTACTTTCTCTCTTCAGCCATGGGGGAACCCTGCAGCAGCACAGCTCAATAGTGGACCTAATGTCATTCTTTTTGGTCCCCTGAAGGACATAAAGTCTTGCTAAGTCTTGGATGCAGAACACACAGCAGTGATAAAACAAGTCACAGAAAGCCTGAAGTTCTAATTATGCTGCCTGGTCAAGTTTATTCTGCAGAATGTTTCTTTAGCCATTGGTTGAGAAAGACAGAATGGAGAACAGATATGTTTTGTCTATTCTAGAAATAAAATTCACAGACCACAGTCAGTTTTATGGAAATAAAAATATATGTTCGACTGTAAGCATTTAGACAACCTGTCATTGAAGAAACATACTTTTCTCAGTATGTAGAAATGTTTAAAAATATGAGAGAGATGAAGTTATTATAATGTCACATGCATATTTACAGTCATTTTTATACAGAGAGAACATTCAAGGCATAATAATGAGTTTCCCTAAAAAGCGTATCATACTAAGTTATATCTAAAAGTGAAATGGAAATGACAATATATATTAAGCTATATTCAAAAATGAGATAGAAATGATAATGTTCAACTTTGCCTAAGCCCTTCACTCTGAGAAAAGCACAAATATTAAGATGCATAGTAGCTGAAATATAAAGACAGATGAATAGATTAATAAAACCATATATATGCATGTGTATGTTCACTCCCATAGCTAACTCTATACATGCCACATAAACACAATGAGATATTTTTCAGCCTCACAAAAGGAAAACCTGTGTCCTCCCACAACATGGTTAGACCTGATAGAATGTCGTCAATGGAAATGAGATTGACACAGAAGGAAAATTATCACACAACCTCATTTATATGCTCTATCTAAAAGGGAAAAATTTTCCATATACAGCGTTAGAGAATAAAGTAGGTTTAGCAGCTGTTGGTTATGTATCAGGAGAAGAGTAAGAAACAGAGGACTGCAGACCACAGAACAGTACAGATATAAGTAGGACCTTGGCATGTAATGTAGCACACATGGACAAGACATGTTAAAATTTTGATTGTGTCAGAAATTTTTATTAAATGGGTAGAGTTTAGCTGCTTTCATCAACAAGAAGTAACTATGATGAGGAAGATGTTTTCAGTCTCTGAAGTTACTGTTTTACCCCCTGTGTGTAATCCATAACATCACACTGTACTGTTTTTTTTTTTTTTTTTTTGGTTTTTTGGATTTTTGAGACAGGGTTTCTCTGTGTAGCTTTGTGCCTTTCCTGGATCTCGCTCTGTAGACCAGGCTGGCCTCAAACTCACAGAGATCCACATGCCTCTGTCTCCCGAGTGCTGGGATTAAAGGCGTGTGTCACCACCGCCCAGCTAACATCATACTATAAAGCTGAACAATTTGTAACCTATAATCAACTTGAACTAAATAGTCTCTAATTTGACTGAACTTCAGTAATCTTTTCCATTTCTTGCAGGATATGTGTGTATGTGTGTGTGTGTGTGTGTGTGTGTGTGTGTGTGTGTGTGTGTGTGTAAGTGTGAGAAAGGAGAAAGCTAAAGGAACACAAGCAATTATAATTGTCTGCTTCTTTACTGTGGATGAAATGTGAACAATTTGTTCAAATTCCCACTGTCTTGATTCCCCTGCCATAACTGACTGCAGCTGAGGTTGTGAATATATATATCCACACAAACTTATACAGATATGTATGTTTGTATGTGATATTTAGTTAATTTGTGAGAAAGATATTCTCAAAAATATTGGATTAAGCCAAGTAAGAAAGATTCAAAAGTCAAATGTCTTATGCTTACTATTATACTTAGATCCTGTATTTTAATCTTTATATGTTAGAATATAATTATATATGGGAATGTAAGTCATGAAGCCTAAAAGGTAAACATAGGAGAAAACATTTTTGGAATGGGGAATTTTAGGGTCCAAAGGGGAGCAACCAAATTTCTAATTGGCAAAGGAACATGGTAGTGGTATACAATGATACTCATTTTGAAGGTTTGAGAAGTGTACAATTGAAAGAGTTCTAGATTCCTGCTCTGAAAACATGATTTTTGCAGAGAGAAGCAGAGGCCAGACAATCTGTGACAGAAGGAGTTCCTGGAAAGAGGACACAGGACATCACAGTATGAATATTTAAAGGCAAAGTCCAAGTTTCAGTGGAGATCCAAGGATACTGGAGATGCCAAGGTGAGGAGACAGGCTTAGGCATGGTGTAAAGCTGGCTCAAGAGAAAAGCCATGCACGTGCAGGTGGCAGAACGAGAGGAGTTGTGTTACTAATCCTTTTGGAAAAAGGAGACTACATTTGAATTCCTAAATTCTGTACATGATGCTATAGGATTTGGTGTTTTCTTTGCTTGATTTATACTTGTTTTGGTTCCATCATTCCTTGCTTTGCTGGGACCATTACCTTCAGGAATAAGATATTTACTCTGTACCCTTGTATATATCTGGTTACAGTTAAAGAGATTGCCAAGTTAGATGAGACACTGATTTCAGACTTCTGACTTATTAGAACTGTTATAATTTCATGAGAAAAATAGTTAAGGTTTCAAAGTGATATGTTTGCATCTCCAGTTGATGAGGGATGAAGTCATGGTCTGTGTTTGTTAACTTGAGTATATTTGGAATCCACTAAGAAACAAGCCCCATAATATACATGAACAAGAAGTTATTTAGCTTCTGGTAGTGCTGGTGAGGAATTATGTTGATTAGGTTAACTGAGGAGAGAAGATCTACACTGATAGCTGGATTGTGTTCTGGACCCTGTAGACAGGAGAGAGCTAGAGGAATACAACCATTTGTCATTGTGGGCTTCTTTACTTTGGATGCAGTGTGAGCAACTTATTCAAATATGTGCTGCCTTGACTTCCTGACATGGTGGACTCTATGAACCAACATGAACTCTTTCATTCCAAATTTCAGAGTATTTTATCAGAGGAATGGGGATGCTATTAAGATAGAGAATTAGCAGTAGATATAAAAGAGGTATACTATAACATTCTTTCACTGTGGCTATTGGAGCAGATAGATATCTGGTTTCAAAATTCAATAGCTATAGTTTTTAAAATACACAATCCTTTATTATATAAAAGAACAAGTTGATTGAAATAGATTAAGCCTACTCACCAAAAGAAAAAAAAGTTAAAGCATAGATGAACAGGATTTCAATTTGAATGAATAGACTTAAAATTTATGAAGAATGTTTAATTTTAAAATGTAAGAAATTAGTATTTCCAGTGCTTATCTCTAGTACAGTTTCATGATTAGAACAGAATGTTAGTGTCAAAGAGTGTAATAATAATTGGTAGTGTTTTAATACTTTTAGTGGGAATACCTTTTCTTTGAATCACTTCACAGGAATGAGAGACTGAAGGAGTGATCCATCTAAATGCATCTTGCAAACCAATGAGTTCCTGTGAGTTACAGGCCAAAGCATCAATGGCTTCCCTGAGGACCTTGGAAGTACCTTTGCCACTGTAGTGTCTCGCCAGTGATTGCACAGTGCTTATTCTTGCCTTTGAGTTGGGGGTTGCGTTTCTGATATTCATGGGATTTGTGAGTTCCTTGTAGCTTTGTGAATCCCTTTCAGACCCAGGAGGGACTATTTCAGTTCATAAAAAACAGTCACAAAAGACTAAAGTTCATTAACAATAACATCAAATATTTTAAGAATATTCATTTCTACATAGATGCACTTGAAATTTGCAAAGTCATTTTCCATAATACATAAGTGTCTAGAAAACCTGTCTCCATGATGGTCTTGCTTTTTAGGAGTCCATAAAATGTATATTGATAATATGTTTTTGAATGCCTGTATTTCTACATTTTAAAGTGATGACTCAATCATTGTATAATTTTTCATCATGCATATCAGGTGAAGCAGATGTTATTTGGCACAGTGAAATGCCTTGAGTTTTAATTTCTGTATGAGATGTCTTTCAATTTTCTTAGAAATTGGGACTAGAGCAAGGTGCCAAAACCTTGAGAGTTTGGGATTTCATCCCTTTTTCTTTTTGTCCAGGCCACCATGAATTGAGCAGTCTTGCTCTACTTTACATTCCCTTATTGTTGATCCAAAATCAGTAGTGTCGTGTGACCATGGACTGAAAGATCTATAAGGGACTGTCATAATCTTTTATAACTAATTAATTGATGACTTTGAGTGACAAGTAATTTTCATAGCAGTGGAAGGCTCACACATGTCATTCATGAATTAAAATTCATACTTTTAATTTTTCAAATTCCATCCTATTAGAAAAAATATTACTGTATGTCAGTGCAACTTTAGACTTGAGCATGAACTTAGTAACTTAGGAAGGGAAATACAAAGCACTACTAAATAACATGGTGTGTGTTTGGGTTTCATAGTTTTTGTATTTTTTTAATCTTGGAATAATGTAAAAATATCTTGATAATTCATGAACTTCTAATAATAGATCCATGTACAAACAAGTGTCTGAATATTAGTTAAAGGGTAGTTCATTGTGGGTAACTGCTGAACAAATAAGAGAAAGAGTTGGAAATTGGTACATACTAAATACTGAAAAGTGCAGGGCAGATATGGCCACTATCAGTACAGCTTATTTTCAGTACTCAACACATAATTGGCAAAACTAAGTACTGATAAACCTGAAATCATTTATCATGTTGACTTGGAAATGACCTCAGACCCTTTCATGCTAATGCTTCAAGCATGTATTTTTTGGATTTTTTTTAAATCAATTAATGTAACCATAAAATCTGTGGTTGGAATATTTTTTGAATTATTAAATTGATTTTTGCTTATTCTGCTTGGTGCATTTGTGGCTTATTAGAAAGACAGAGGCTATAATAGGAAGAACTTCCAGATCTATGCACTTTGAAGGCTTCAGTAATCATTTTGCACTCAATATCAATTAATCTCACTTTGCTATTGATGTCAACTTTACTGTTACTTTAAACATATTTTAAATTGTACAGGAATCGTTATCATGTAGAGTAATACAAAGACTTTCCAGTAAATGTTACACCACGTAAAATGTCTTGAATTGATTTTTTTCATCCTTCTTAATTTAAAAATTTCCCTATAGTAAACAAAAAGCACTCCACAAAAGATGTTTTTTTCTCTGTGAGAATTTTGAAGATAAATGTGTGTCATGCTTAAACAAAATCAAAACTGTAATATTCCCTAGGCATTCTAAGATAAACAAAGTATGATTTCAAAATCCAGTTTTATAAAAATTATAACTGCGAGTTTATATACTTATTTTTGACATTTTAGTTTTGTTGCTTTGTGCAGTTGTCATGAATGAATTTTTCATTTGCTGGAGCTTCAGAACATTTTGTATAACAGAAGAATAGATTTAATCATTCAACACTATTTATAATGAAGAGGGTGGAGAATCTTTTGGAATAAAGTGCATTCTTCTCTTTTTGTTTTTTCTTCCTGCTTGTTGGAAACAAGCTTCATCTATGAGTGTGGGCTGGATCCACCTTGGCACCATGATGCTTCTATCAGCAGGTGAGGGCATCATACACTTTTTGTATCAAAATTTATTTA
This sequence comes from Peromyscus leucopus, assembly GCF_004664715.2. NCBI lineage: Eukaryota > Metazoa > Chordata > Mammalia > Rodentia > Cricetidae > Peromyscus > Peromyscus leucopus. Next base: position 60,437,120 of record NC_051074.1, read on the forward strand.
TTTATTTATTTACTATAGATAGGCACATGTCAACACATGTATGTCGAGGTTAGAGGACAACCCGCAGGAAATGTGTTCAGTCTATCTTTCATGAAAGTACTAGGGATCAAGTTCAGCATGTTGGGACTCGCCATTTCACTTTCCCAGAGTTTTGTATTTTTTTTTTAAGTAGTGATTTCTGTTTAGGAATTTAGATTGACAAACATATTACATAGAGAATACCGTTTTTGAGGAGTACTGTGTCTCCTGTATCCAGCTCTGTTACTAACAATTCTAATCAGCATGGTAGACGTTTTCAGAAGCCACAACCTGATATCAATGTGTTAATCTTAATTAGTTTTTTACCTGATATCTATTGAAGATTTTGTCTAGGAATGTAACCTAGCATGTAAGATTATATTTACCTGCCCAAAGTATTTAGGTACCAGTACGCTGTGATGTTTTATCACACTTTCCCCACTCCCCCCATTTTATGATCCTAGCATTCTATAATTTTGTTCACTATTTTGCTGGCCAGGCAAGGTTGTCTAATACTTTTCTTGGGATTGGACCAGGCTTATTGATTTGGGAAAAAAGCCTCCATTCTCAGCAAGCCATATTGAGATGTGCAGTATGAGCATGGTTTCTTACTATTGGTGTTTCCCTTCAATAACTGGCTGTAGTTTGCTCACAGGTTGTCTCCATTACAAAGCTACTCTTTGATCTTTTTCTGTAGGGAGCTGTGATGAATAGCGTTATTAAACACAGCCTGTTCATTGGGATGGAGGGCTGGGATGCACTCCATTCAGGATGCAGTATCCAAACAAATTATTTGAAATTGTGCAAAGATTTACCCATTCCTACTCCATGTTTATTAAATCAATCATCTGTTTCTATATTTGAGGGCATGAATACATGTCTATTGTATACTTGGCATGATTATCTATTTTTAAATTGTTATTCTTTATTATTTTGCTGTTGCTGTTTGATTAAATGATCCATCTTTAAATGTGTATATACATACTCCCATGACATACAACACCTCCCATTCTAATTCAGCACCTATGCATTATTCTAGCCTTCCCCCTTTTTATCACCTTTTATTGCAATAGTAGAAACCTGATTCCTATGATCACTCATCTCTCTGTTTATCTGTTCATTCTCCCTTAGATAGTGTTTTCAAAACTGTTAGCATGAATCTTCACAAAATTTTCTCAAATTAGAATGCTTAGGAGTAGTTCTTAGTCTTTTCTCTTATACTTTCATCTCATTAAGCACCTTACTCTTTCTCATTACAGTGAGGTCATTTAACTCAGTTAAATTATTTTATTAAAGTATGCCTAGTTTCTTTTGGTGCCATAATATCTTTATTCTTCCATTTAGACCAACTACTATTTAATGTGTATGTCATAAGCTTTTCCAAGCATTGATAGATACACCACAATATTAGGTGTCCCTTGAACACATTATCGCATGGGATTTTCTGAAGAAGATACACACATACACACTCACACATTCACACACAGACTTCTGCATATATGGACTTCACCAAATCAACACACTCCTTGGTAGTATATTGTGTTCCCCAATATATTGTATACCCTAATAAAAGTTATCTGGGGTCAGAGAACAGAACAGCCACTAGATTAGACATAAAGGCCAGACCGTTGTAGCACACACCCTTAATCCTAGCATTCTGGAGGCAGAGATCCATCTGAATCTCTGTGAGTTCAAGTCCACACTGGAAACAAAGCCAGGCAAGTGCTTTAATCCCAGCACTTGAGATCTCATGTCTTTGCTTGGGAAAGACACATACTTTTAATCCTAGGAAGTGATGGCAGGAAACAGAAAGGTATATAAGGACTGAGGACCAGGAACTAGGGGCTTTTAAGCTTTTAGGCTTTTAGCAGCAGTTCAGCTGAGATCCATTTGGTTCAGGACTCAGAAGCTTTCAGTCTGAGGATTCGTGGAAACAGGATTGGATGAGTAGTTGTGGAGGTGAGGTTGGCTGTGGCTTGTTCTGCTTCTCTGGTCTTTTAGAATTCACTCAAATATCTGGCTCTGTTTTTCTTTTATTAATAAATTCGTTTAGCAATTCGTCTTACACTCCTCCCTCTTAAACAGCCAATACCCAGTGATTTTGTTATTGTCAGTCTCTCTGTTTTTCATTTTCTGAATTGCTTTTTAAACAGACCCATTCAGTTACGTAGGGTCTTATACTCCTTTGTTTTAACTTAGCACCACGTACCACGTTACTATAGAAATGAATGTCTCGTTCTCTTTTTATCAATGAACATGCTGTGTGTGTGTCAATGGATGTACCAGTTTGTCTTTATCCATTCAAAAATTCAAAGGCATACCAATAGAAGTGTTTTTTTGAAGACTATTTTCTTTACAATTAATATTACTCTTTAAGATACTGAAAACTAAGAATTTAGATTTTTGATAATAATTCTCGAATTCAGTATGTACATAATCAAACATACACATGCAAGCACACACATACACACAGATTAAGACACAGGATGTGTAAATAGAGTTGTAGGAAGTTTTTGCAATAGGAAGGTGCTAATAAGAATGTCAAGATAAATGGAAATGTGTATTAAATCATTCTGTTCCAGCTAGAAATATACATATACAAATAGATGATAAACTAGTACAAGAATTGCTTCTATATTTTACATCAATGAACACTGGTGAAGAGATTGCTTTTATATATTTTTATTACTGGTGAACTGATGCAGAGATAATTGTGTTTTACATCACCAGTGAACAGTGGATGATTTCTGTATTTCACAATAGAAGCATCAGGATCTGTTTTAGTTGACTCCAAATGAATATCACAAATATTCACAATAATCAGAACTTGTTTATGTAGAGCCAGGTGTGAAGGCTCACAGCTGTAACCCCAGGATCCCTGGGGGTGATGCAAAAGGATTGCCACAAGTACCAAAGCCAGCTAGATATGCAAAGTTCTAAGTAAGGTTAGCCTTCAAAGTGATGCCTGTAATCAAACAGAACAAACAAAGCAAAAATAAATTCTAACTGCATTTACACTAGGCTGGTGAACCAGAGCCACTTTTTAACCTCCAAATCCAAAAAATATCCCTGAGCCTTTGGCATTTTCTATGTAAATGTCTGATAGACTTTTTCCCCTCTTTGTAGAACTTTGTAACAATCTGATCACATTAATTCCAGTCTAGCTGTTTGGTTTGTACATTCACTGAATCAATGCACAAACCTCAGGTGTATAGTCTGATGTAAATGTAAAACCTGTGTGATCTTATGATCATTATACATGCAACAAACAGAAGCCCATAAACATGGTATAGGACAATTAATAGAAGAAGATGCAGATAAACTGTGACTATCATAGAGAAAGAAAAGACAGACATAGGAACAGGGCATTGCAGCCACCACTGTGCACTAATCACCTGGCAATTAGAGGCAAGAGGGTAAGAAAATGGTTATCTTATCAGCCTGTCTCGAAAATGCACAACAAATGAAAAAAAAATAAAACTCTCTCCCTCGCTTCCTTTTCTTCTTCCCCTCTTTTTCTTTCCTGTGTGTGTCTGGGTTTGTATGCAAAGGTATAATAGATATAAGTGATTTAAAGTAGGCAAAACTGCATTTTTATTATTAAAGAGATTCCATATGCAGACTATGTATAGATTAATCATGACTGAGTGAAGCAATAGACTATCTTTTGTGAGTTTTCTGCACTTCAGCCTATCCCAACATTATGGACTACATTTTATCATCCCTTTCCTCCTGAAAATTTTCAGCCTATTTTACTGACAGATTATTCATGACTCAACAGGGTGAGAGTAAATGATAATATATTAGCTCCAAGCATGGAATGTCATAAAAAATACCCACAACTTTTAACTCTGTTATTTTATTTTAAATGTGTGTATGTGTTGACTTGGCACCATGTGAGAACCTGATGTCCACTGAGGCCAGAAGCAGATTTCAGATATCCTGGAGTAACAGACATCTGGTTATGAGCTGATTGTGGGTGCTGGGGATTTAACCTGTGTCCTCTGGAAGAACAGACAGGTCTTTTCAACACTGAGATTTCTTTCTAGCACTCAATAAAATTGTAAAGCTTGTAATTCTGGAAGTGAGTTATCTAAAGTAGGTATTAGATAACTGATGTCAAGATGCTGTTGAGACTAGGAAGTTCTCGGGCTCTTAAGAAAAACAAAACAAAACAAAAAAATAGGCAATAGTCCCAAAACATTTCCCCACTACTCCCAACTTCTAGAGGTCCGTTGTACACTTAGCTCCTATCTACCCCCATTTTCAAATTCTGAGGGCAGTTATAGTGGAGTAAGGTGAGTTACCTGGGATAATACCATCATGCTGATACTCTAATTACAATCTTCCCTGCTATATTTCTTTCACTGTGTAGTCATGCATAGAAAACCCCATAGGTTAAGACATAGAATTTTATAGAAGATACTGCTCAATACAGCTCTGAATCTAAGTAATGGGAGCTTCGTTATGTCCCCTGAAGTCTGATGGAAAGTTCTCTATCAGCCTTGATTGTCATCGGTAGGACCAGCTCATCTGTACCTCCCTCATTCTTTTTATACAAAGGATGCATCATCTTCAGAGCCAAGTTTGTATCAGCTCCTCTCACAATGCTCCTCTCAACCATTCGGGAGATAGGGGTTCGCTCCTCTTTTGAAAACGACCTGAACAATTTCACTTCGACTTTCACATTGACTATGAGGTGCTCATAGAGCTTGTGCGGTATTCCCAAGCTCCTGGCTTCACTGGCATTATGCACTGATTGTGCACTGAGCACTCGCAGGTTAGTTTCAAATGTACACATTTAAGTCATTAAGAAGCTGCCTTCTACTTACAAAATTGAGCTTTGTTTTTTTCAATATTGTATCTCCCACCACCTATCTTCCTTTACCAATAAGATAGTATAGATTATAACTACTAAAATGTGGGAGGGGACATTTACAGTAGACGGAAACCAATGAATTGGTTATACTGGAATTTATGACATAGACTTTGATCATTATGAACTCACTTTGACTTCCATGAATATTATGACATGAATAGTATTTCAATGAAAATTACCTATGAACTTTTTGTCTCAACCATGCTGTATATAGACATTCTTTATCTTAAAAGTATCTAAATCTTAGTAACTGTACTAAAGAAACCAAATACAGAAATATTTGCTAACCTCAATGTTATTTGTGAATATACAATTTTTCATAGTAGTATGCCTTTATTTTAATATCAGTAAATGTTGAGAACTATGAGTCATTTGTGTTAACTGAATTTTCAAATATTTTATCACTGTTTTTCTCTAAATTTAAATTAAAATCAATTTATTTAGAAACTATTCATGTCTCCTGTGTGGATTGTTTTAATCTAAAAATGTTATTTTTTTTTCAGAGCTGGATTATGTTCCAAAGCATTCATTTCAAAGTGTATTTTTTGTGATTCTCAAACTCCATTCCATTTATTAAATCTTAAATTCCAGAATACTTAAAAGTGGCTGAAATCTTCAAATTGTCAAGTGTCAGTTAAACCTTAATAAGAAAAATCACCTCCACTTCAAGCTGGCTGAGGAGGAAAGGACAACTTGACATCAAGGAACAATCAATCATCTTCCTTTTTGAAGCGTAAGGTGCACATAGAATTTGAACTCTGCTCTCTTTATGTGGGAGTTTAGTTCATTAACCCATCACAGAGACTACACAAATCTCCTGTTACTGAAACCCATGGGGGAGAACCATACGGTAATGCATATTATAATGATTTGCTGTCGAGCACAGGGATTGCTTCCTCAATCTCAGTTACAAAGACACTCTATATTACCGCACATGAGGTTCTTCTCAGCATTGGGTCATCTGAAATAAACATGAGAGTAACTCCAATAAAAATGATTTGTTTTCTTTTCTAAAGAACATGCATATCATAAAACAGCATGCCATAGCATGTTGGAGAGGAAGCAGGGTTTTCATTTCCAGTAAGAATGGAATAATGTACTCTGTCTCTAATATTTATGTTAATCATTATAGAAAATATAGGAGGTACTTTTATGCTCCTATCAAGAGCAGGAGATGAAAAGGGGAAAGAAATTATCAATGGGTCTGGCAATTGATATAGTGGGAACACGTTGTTTCTTAGGATTTGAGATTCTTAGAGTGTTAAGGCTATACTGATCCTGTAAGAAATGAATGTCTTGTGGAAGATGGTTTTCATTGTTTTGTATTGTCTGCCTCTGATACATCATGTTTGTGCCTTTTTTTTTTCAAATTGATGTCTACAAGTTCTGATGTTCTCAACAAAATAAAAGAAATTCTAAAAAATAGGGAGATACTTGAATATATTTTTAAAATGCTAAAATTGACTCTGCCCCTATTTATTTGAATATATACATCTATATCTATATAATATATGAATCATATTTTAAAGATATCCATAAGTGGCTTTAGGCACCAATTGGAGTGGAAAGAAAATTTTCCTAGATCTAGTGCCGTGCCTCCAAAGGTAATTCACTATTTTTAACTCATTATATAGGAAATGAATAAACGGAGGATTTTTTTTCTTTATTCTTCTGCTTATACTCTACATCTATGATTCATTTATGTGCAGGAAGAACTCTCTCTTCATATATTTTTGTGAGATGAGGACAGCTTCATAGCTGATGGGAAGGCTCAGTATAGCAGCAGACACACTGATTCCTAGTGACTGATAGGCAGGAATAGGCAGTAATGAGACTAGACGGGGTGAGATCCAGAAAGTCACACATATGATCTGCACCAACAGTCTCATCATTAACTTCTACATACTTCTGAAAAGCAACTGGGTAGACTTTAGACCCAGTGCAATTTTCATGAAGCAATGTGGCTGTATACGTTAAGAAGACATATAAAATTTCCTCTTGCCTTGCCTTATTAATTTTACAATCTATGTAAGTAAATATACAATTAAGACATTATTTATTGGGTGAAAAATTAATTATGTCTTAATTTTCTTCTTTCTAGGTAGTATAGCAACATATAAAACACTTGATAATATTGCCGTGAGAGAATGAATTTTTTTTTGTTCATGGCTTCTACAAATACACACACACACACACACACACACACACACACACACACTTAAGAGTATAGAACAAAAACAAGGTAGAATAGAGTCTTCAAAATGAAATGTTAGGCAAAGTGTTAACTATAGACACTTTTTACACTTTTATTAAAATAGCTTCTTTTTTCATTCAATAAATCCTAATTAGAGTTATTCTTCTGTATACTCCTATCAGTTCCTCTCCACCTCCTCTCTCTCTCTTTCTCTCTCTCTCTCTCTCTCTCTCTCTCTCTCTCTCTCTCTCTCTCTCTCTCTCTCTTTCTCTCTCTCTCTGGATCCACCCTCTTTCTGTCTCTCATTAGAAAACATCATCCTTCTAAAAGATAACAGCAAACCATAACAAAATAAAATGTAATAAGGTGCAACAAAACCTACTTTATCAAATTCGATAAGGCAAACCAACATAGGGAAAAGAGCTCGAAGAGGAGGCACGAGAATGAGAGGCCCCATCCTTCACATACTCAGAAGTCTCACAAAAAATACTACACTGAAAGCTACGGTATCACTATAGATAAGCTGGTGCACACCTGTGTAAGCCCTGTGCTTGCTTCTTTAGTATCTGTGAATTCCTGTGAGATTGGATCACGTTGATTTAGAAAGGTCTTGTTCTGGTGTCCTCCATCCCGTCCTGCTCTTAAACAGGTGCCGCTTGGCTCAGGCAGGTGAAAGACAGCCAGGGGCCAACCTGGGTCTTCACAATCTGGACTGGCATCCATAGCCCACCGTGCACCACAAAGTGCTTTCCTGGTAGCTGCCATTATGGTCAGCATACATACGTGGAGAAATGGGAGAGAAAGAGAAGCTGAATGGTTCATGTACGGTGGAAAGAGGCAGATCTGAAGGAAATAAGTTAGTGAGGAACAGGTTGATGTGGGTGACCTGGTTGCTACCTAGGGGTAGGGCGCCATTCCATCTCGGACTGCTGCCATGTCTGTATCCAAGGCATTGCAGCAACCAGGTCTGAGTTTTGGTCTGTGGCTTCTGTTACCACTGAGGGTTGTGGGGATGACTGGGATCTGTTTAGTCTCCTAAGCCATATAGGTGTTCAAGGCACATGTTGCCATAATGATCTGGGTGATCTGCCTTGTCTCCAGGGCCATGGTGATATCCAAGCCAAGCTGTTGCAGAGGGCCGTGTCTGGGTCCATGGTCCTGCTGCATCGGGGTCTCTGTTGATTACTGTGGCCCATGTTATCACAGGGGACCATAAGAACCATGCATGCTAAAATTTGAAGTCTGTGCTGAGCCGACCTTGCTCTTTCCTGGGTCTGAGATAGCTGGCTCTAACCTGCTCTGGACACTGCAGGAAGAGGGCTGGCCCTGCCCCTCATGGGAAAGCTGGCACCTATACTCAGGAGAGATGTCCCCAGCCCTTACTATGGGCTTGGGCTTGGGAGAACTGTCCCTGATGGCATTGGCCTAGGAGAGCTGGCTCTGCCTCTTGCCTGGGAGTGTGTGGTCCCAGTGGCCTGGACAGACCAGCTCAGTTACCACCCAGACCCACATACTAGGCCTGGGTTGGACCTCCCTAGTATCTACCCCATCTGTGACCATCTATGAAGGGACTGGTCTTGTAGAACCATAGCTGCAGGATCCCCATTATTTCAGGCAACAGCAGGATAGTGGAGATTAGTTATACTAATATATATATATATATATATATATATATATATATATTACAAAATTCTTTCTTCCTCATTTTCTATGGGGTTTCTTGAGCTCTGAGGGGAGAGATTTTGAAGGACACATCTCATTTAGAGCTGTGTGTTTCGAGGCCTCTCTTTCTGCATCATGTCTGGTTGTGGGTCTCTGTATTAGTTTCCATCTGCTACAGGAGAAAGCCAGTCCTAACAATAGCTGAATAAGGCACTATCTATGAATATCAGAATACCATTGGGAGTAAATTTACTGTTACTTTTCTTTTAAGACCAGCAGTATTTAGTTTTACTCTAGGTCTCTGGAGTATCTAGTCAAACGTATTAGAGGAAAAACTCTCTCACAAAACACTATTTTCACTAAAGTGAAAAATATTTATTGCATACTTCTCCCATAACTGGAATCCTGTAAGTTGCTAGATTAACCACCATGAGTAAGATAAAAATAAAATCTTTGTAGAAATACATGTATTATGAAAGGCATTTGCATAAAAGTAAGGGGAAACTGACAAGACGGTTATGAGATAAATAGAATGAAACAAGATTGAGATCTAGTAGGAAGAGAGATGCAGTCAAGAACATCCTTCTTGAAGGTGAGTAATGAAGCTTAAGTTGTCTAGTGCTTGTGTAGCATGCACAAAGCCCTGGGTTCAAACCCCAGGAGTGTGGTGATATTGTGTTCCCCAAAATATTGTGCACCCTAATAAACTTATCTGGGGTCAGAAAACAGAACAGCCACTAGATAGACACAGAGACCAGAAAATGGTGGCACAGATGCCTTTAATCCTAGCATTCCAAAGGCGGAGATCTGTCTGGATCTCTGTGAGTTCAAAGCCACACTGGAAACAGCCAGGCACAGTGACACACGCCTTTAATCCCAAGAAGTGATGGCAGAAAGGTATATAAGGCATGAGGAACAGGAACTAGAGCAAGTTAAGCTTTTAGGCTTGTGAGCAGCAGTTCAACTGAGATTCATTTGGATGAGGACTCAGAATCCTCCAGTCTGAGGAAACAGGATCAGCTGAGAAATTAGTGAGATGAGAAAGCTGTGGCTTGTTCTGCTCCTCTGATCTTCCAGCATTCACCCCAATACCTGGCCCCAGGTATTGTTTTATTAATAAGTTTTGTTTTATTAATAAGTCCTTTTAAGATTCATGCTACACCAGGAGCACTTAAAACTGAACACTGTCATGCACTCCCAGAACTACGGACGTCGAGACAGATTAAGAAATTCAAGATCATTCTCCATTAGCTAGCTGGCACAGGGCAGCCTGGGCTCCATGCAACATTGTCTCAACCAATAAATAAAGTAATAAGTTAAATTATTCTTTGAGCAAAATCATTGTAAACAGACTCGTTGTATGCACAGATGTTTGCTGTGGGATGTTCTGTATGTCCTGTGGGAGCCCTTCTTGGGTTCCTTGTGGCGTTACCCAGCAGGTCCGTATAGAGGATGATTAGGACCATGGGCCTGAGTGCAGGTGTTTGAGATGATCTGCACTTGGCTGTGCTGGGGTATGGTCTGTATGTCAAGTTGTTCTGATTGGTTAATAAATAAAACCTGATCGGCCGTGGCTAGGCAGGAAAGATAGGCGGGACTAGCAGAGAGGAGAAATAAAAGGCCCAGGAAGGCAGAAGGGCTTGCTGCAGCCGCCCCAATGACCAGAGATGCTGCAGCCGCCGCCATGACCAGAGACACTGCAGCTGCCGCCATGACAAGAAGCATGTGAAGACGCCGATAAGCCACCAGCCATGTGGTGAGGCATAGATAAAAAGAAATGGTTAATTTAAGGTAAAGGAACAGTTAGCAAGAAGCCTGCCACGGCCATACAGTTTGAAAGCAAAATAAGTCTCTGTGTTTACTTGGTTGGGTCTGAGCGGCTGTGGGACTGGCGGGTGGCAGAGATTTGTCCTGACAGTGGGAAAGGCAGAAAAAACTCTAAAGCTACAAATGGCGCCCAACGTGGGGCTAAAGAAAAAAAAGGGCTAAAGAAAAAAAGGGAAGAAAAAAAAGGGACTAAAGAAAAAGGACAAATGAACAGGGATAAAGGCCGGTGTTATGAAAAAAAAATACTAAAGACAAAGTCCCTTAACCAAGAGGCGCTCCAATAAAGTGTGATCTGAGAAGAATCCTCGTGTGGTGGTAAAGAGGATTCAGAACTCAACACACGGAGCAGTGACGTCGGTAAGTTCTCCAGGAACGGTGACGTCGGTAAACGCCCCACAGTTCCTAATTCTCTCTCTCAAATGAGCGGCAGCTGCCGGTTTGAGTTACTGGCGGGTACATAGGCTTGGAAGAGAGAGGAAAAGGAACATAGATAGTTATATAAAGAAATAGAAAGTTTAAAAAAATAAAGTCTTTAAAGAGAAAGTAAAAGTAATAAAAAAATAGGCCATGTTAAGATGGATATCACACAGAGAGTCTGGATTGTGTTGTCATTGGGATTTTTAACTGCAGAAAGACATGTGATTGTAGAGACTGCTCAGTTAAATCAATGTGTATATTTTGAAGGTATTTCAATTTTGAAATTTATGTCTAAGGATGTGTTGCTTTGGAAAGGAGATTCTGCTTTTGTTTCCATAGAAAGCCAGAGGCTGTGGATTTGTTCCAGATTAAGATACATCAGGTTTGACCAGCCAAGACCACCTGAAAGGTTTCCGATGACACCATGGCCCAGATGATCCAACATCTAGAATCGTTTCAAGGCAACTGGCTCAGACGATACAGCCTCACGGACTACTCCATGATCTTAAAATGTCCCCATAAGATACAGCGCCCCCCTCCAGCAGGAAGTAGTTAAGAGAAGCTACGCCCAAATTCCCAAATATACCAAGCTGGCTTTGGAGATGTGTAAAAGTTAAAACCTTCCTTTTTAAAAAAAGAAAAGGGGAAGTGCTGTGGGATGTTCTGTATGTCCTGTGGGAGCCCTTCTTGGGTTCCTTGTGGCGTTACCCAGCAGGTCCGTATAGAGGATGATTAGGACCATGGGCCTGAGTGCAGGTGTTTGAGATGATCTGCACTTGGCTGTGCTGGGGTATGGTCTGTATGTCAAGTTGTTCTGATTGGTTAATAAATAAAACCTGATCGGCCGTGGCTAGGCAGGAAGGATAGGCGGGACTAACAGAGAGGAGAAATAAAAGGCCCAGGAAGGCAGAAGGGCTTGCTGCAGCCGCCCCAATGACCAGAGATGCTGCAGCCGCCGCCATGACCAGAGACACTGCAGCTGCCGCCATGACAAGAAGCATGTGAAGACGCCGATAAGCCACCAGCCATGTGGTGAGGCATAGATAAAAAGAAATGGTTAATTTAAGGTAAAGGAACAGTTAGCAAGAAGCCTGCCACGGCCATACAGTTTGAAAGCAAAATAAGTCTCTGTGTTTACTTGGTTGGGTCTGAGCGGCTGTGGGACTGGCGGGTGGCAGAGATTTGTCCTGACAGTGGGAAAGGCAGAAAAAACTCTAAAGCTACAGATGTTAATGAACTAAGAAGGGAAGAATGTCTCTGATTCATTACAACGTGTAAAAGGGAAAAAGAGGAAAAAAATGCTGAACCATAAAGAGAGCAATTGGGGGATAACAGAAAGAGAGAGCATACTATCAAAAAAGACAAGGGGTTCGAGTCATGCAAGTCAGAAGTCATGCAAGTGGGAAGTAAAACTAAAAACTAAGACCAATTTGCGCCTCCGATTAAAAGCTTTGATATAATATCATATGGACAGGTTTGTTCTCTTGAGCATTGCCAGGATAACAGGTGGGGTGCAACTCATCTACAACTCTCAGTTTTCAAAGGAAAGACTCCAAAACCAAACTTTTAACATACTTCCCTCACATTTAGTCAGAACTGTTTCAAGTTGTATTTCTGACCTAAGTATCTGGTATTCATATATATATATATATATATATATATATATATATATATATATAATTTTACAATACCATTCAGTTCTACATATCAGCCATGGGTTCCCCTATTCTCCCCCCTCCCACCTCCTCCCCTTACCCCCAGCCTACCCTCCATTCCCACCTCCTCCAGGACAAGTCCTCCCCCGAGGACTGCGATCAACCTGGTAGACTCAGTCCAGGGAGGTCCAGTCCCTTCCTCCCAGACTGAGCCAAATGTCCCTGCATAAGCTTCAGGTTTCAAACAGCCAACTCATGCAATGAGCACAGGACTTGATCCCACTGCCTAGTTGCCTCCCAAACAGATCAAGCCTATCAACTGTCTCACTTATTCAGAGGCCCTGATCTAGCTGGGGGCCCCTCAGCCTTTGGTTCATAGATAGCACCTTACACCTGTTAGAATGGCTACAATCAAAAACACCAATGACAACCAATGTTGGAGAGGATGTGGAGCAAAGGGAACACTCCTCCATTGTTGGTGGGAATGTAAACTTGTACAGCCACTGTGGAAATCAATTTGGCGGTTTCTCAGAAAATTAGGAATCGAACTACCTCAAGACCCAGCCATCCCACTCTTGGGCATATACCCAAGGAATGCTGATTCATGCCATAAAGATACATGCTCAGCTATGTTCATAGCAGCACTATTTGTAATAGTGTCTGGTATTCTTTGGTGTATCGGTTTCCTTCAACAGTTTGCATAAAGAAAATGTACAGTGTTTTAAATAACAGAATTTGCTCTCTTACATTTTTGAGGCTAGAAATCTGACGTCAAGGAGGTGCCACAGCCATGCTGCCTCTGGAACCTACAGAGGACCCTCCATCTTTCCCATTGCTACAACATAGAGTCATTGCCAGAATAGTTTCCCCCGTCTCTGAGTCTTTTCTGGGCATCTTCTAATGGCACCAAGGTTGTCAGAACAATGCCCCTCCTATTCGAGGACAGTTTCATATTAGCTAATTGCAGCTATAGTGGGCCAGTATTTTCAAATTACTTACAGTTTGAGGTATTATGTATTTAAACTCCAAAGTATCTTTTTTTAGTGATAAATTGATACCAAACCAAAGGCTAAGACCATTGTATCTGTTCGTTTTCACCAGCTTAATGTAACTTGTTGCAGAATGTTTGTGTATGCTGTAAAGATGCATCTCTACCTAAGGTGCCCTCTGATCGGTTTAGTAAAGAGATACATGACCAGTAGTTAGGCAGGAGAGAACAGGTAGGACTTCCTGGCAGAGGCAGTGACACTGGGGGAGGAATGGGAGGAATCCAGGTGTGCCATTCCACCAGCAGACTCAGAGCAAGTTTTGGTAAGGGAGCCATGTGGCAGAACGTAGAAAATACGGGTTAATTGAGTTATAAGAGATAATTGGAAAAAAGCTAAGCTAAGGCCAAGCTTTCATACTTAAAAATAAGTCTCTGGGTCATTGTTTGTGGGCTGGAAGTCTAAGAAAGTCTGACAAGAAAGCTTGCTACAGTAACTCTCATGTCAATCAGGCAGAAACAGTTATATTTTTAGAAACAAAATTTATAGAAGGAACAATATTTTCTATTACACAATTTATTTTCAGAAATAATAAGTAGGAAGTGTAAAAAATTGAAGTATTTTCTTTATTTTATAGTAAATTTAATAATAACAATCATCAAAAACATATTTAATACTTTAGTTGCATCAATTTAAATAAAAATGATGGCATTTTTATTTTTATTTTAAAAATAAGGATTTTTTTCATTTTATGTACCAATTCTAGTTCCCCTCCTTCCCTTTTCTCACCCCCTATCTCCCCCCATCCCACCCCTATCCACTCCTCAGAGAGGGTAAGGCCTCCCTTGAGGAGTCAACAAAGTCTGACTTACTAAGTTGAGGTAGGACTGAGCCCCTCCCTCTGTGTTAGATTGAGCAAGATATCTCACCCTAGAGAATGTATTCCAAAAAACCATCTCATGCACTGGGATAAGTCCTGGCCCCACTGCCAGGAGCTCCCCAAACTGATCTAGCTACATAACTGTCACCCACATTCAGAGGGTCTAGTTCAGTCCCATGCCGAGTCCATGAGCTCTCACCAGCTTGGGTCAGCTGTCTCTGTGGTGTTCCCTGTCATGATCTTGACCTCGTTTGCTCCTGTGATCCCTCCTCCCTCTCTTCAGTTGAAATCTAGGAGCTTAGCCCAGTGCTTGGTTGTGGATAACTGCATCTGATTTCATGAGTTACTGGATGTAGGTTCTATGGTGATGATTAGGGTAGTCACCAATCTGATTATGAAGTAAAGTAAATTCAGGCACCCTCTCCATTATTGCTAGGAGTCGTAGCTGGTGTCATTTGTAGATTCCTGGGGGTTTCTCCAGCACCTGGTTTCTCCCTAAACCCCAAATTGTTCCCTCTACCCAGATATCTCTTTAATTTGCTCTCCCTCTCCACCCCTCCCTCCACTCAGCCATCTCAGTCCCTCATGTTCCAATCCACATTCCCTTCCCTTCTACCCTCCTCCCAGTTTACCCAGGAGATCTTAACTATTTCCCTTCCTAGGTCCCTCCAGGTGTGCCCTTTTTAGGGTCCTCCTTTTTACACAGCTTCTCTGAGGTTATGGATTGTAACCTGGTTATCCTTTGCTTTGTGTCTAATATCCATTTAAGAGTGAGTACATACCATGTTTGTCTTTCTGGGTCTGGATTACCTCACTCAAGATGATCCATCCATTTGCCTACAAATTTCATGATGTCATTGATTTTTACTCTGAGTAGTATTTCATTGTGTGAATGCACCACATTTTCCTTATCCATTCTTTGGTTGAGGGGCATCTAAGTTGTTTCCATGTTCTCGCTATTATGAATAATACTTCTATGAACATGGTTGAGCAAGTGACCTTGTGATATTATTCAGCATCTTTTGGGTATATGGCCAATAGCTGGTTTGCTAGGTCTTGAGGTAGGTTGGTTATCAATTTTCTGAGAAACCACCATATTGATTTTCAAAGTGAATGTGTGAGCTGTCACTTGTGTTTTTGATCTTACCCATTTTGACAGGTATAAGGTGGAATCACAAAGTCACTTTGGTTTTCTTTTTTTTTTATGTCTAAGGATTGCAGGTGTCTGTCAGAGGATCAGGAGGTGGCAATTCAAAGTCAAGGTGTCAGCCCACCAGAAGGAAACGCTCTGATGGGTCAGTATTGGACAGGCAAGGGCCTGAAACCACATAATCTGAAATGTCTTTTGCTTTTGCTGTGCCTTTACATTTTTGCTGCTGCTGTCTTTCTCTGGTATCTGGCATGGTGTGAATCTCCACTGTCTATAGTGCATTGTGTTTAATCTCATGGAAACACTCCCTTCTACTTGGCATTTTTACCTGTTTATTATTATGAAGGTGATTTCTTCCTAAGACATACTGTTTAAATGACAATAATGTTAGTTTAAATAGAATTTTCATGATTAAAATTATAAACAAAGAAATGTCACACTGCTATAACACATGAGTTTTTATTGAGGAGCCATATAGACAGGAGCTTAGTTTAATGATTAAGAAAAACAATTGAGTCCTAGTTAGCCCAGCTGGCTTAAATTCTTTTAATCTTGGCATTGAGAGATATGTTCACAGGTTTGGGGGTACATTATAGATGAGACAAAGCTTTGAAAATAACTTAAAGTAGACTAAGATGCTTTTGTCAAATAGCTTTGAGATAAAAAAAAAACACAAAAAACCAAGATAATCTAAAGTTTTAGATAGGCACTTGATTGAATGCAGAACTCTTTAAGGTCAAGAAACAAGAACAAAGCAGCCCAATTATTACTAGCTGATGAATCTTTCTTGCTAAGATTGGTTGATGACCAAAGGTGATGATTAATTTCTTATACCAATATTTGCCCTCAATCACCTGATATAAAAAAATTTTTGATGAATGAGTATTTACCCTGAAGACTTAAAGTAGAGCAGACTGGTTCTTTTTCATATACAAAACTTTAGATTTGTGATTTGTTTAAGATTCCTTATAAGATTACCTTTCAAGATAAGCAACAAAGTAATTGGCCCTTTTTCTGTATCTGCAAAAATGTAGTCTTCTTGTAAAATTCTGACTGAGAAGAATACCTTGATTGCCCACATGGTTAATCTGTAACTAGTTGCTTCCAGTATGAGTGTATGGGGGTTCTTGGGATAATTTGTCTTTCACCTGTAATACATAAGATGTTTAGTCATGTAAGGGACATGGAAAACATGCTGTTTTTCACTGTTTGTTTTGTATTCTTTGTAATCATACACTTGAAAACCAGAATATAACTCCATTGAAAATTTTATTTTGCCTGAAATATTTTGCTGGGATATATAGGCAGTAAGGGAAAGAATAAAGACAGAGTTAGAGTTAGAATGAGCTAAAAGGAAAACATCAAGAATGAGAGTAAGAAGGAAAACACCAAGAATAAAAGACACAGAATCAGTTAGAAGGAAAACAACAAGAATGAGACAGTTAGAAGAAACTAGATGGGAAACATCAAGAATAAAGACAGAAAAAGAAGGAAATCATCAATAGTGAGAGAAGGAAATCACCAGGAAAATAAAGAATTGAGAATTCAAAAGAAGAAAA
The DNA here is from genome assembly GCF_004664715.2 of Peromyscus leucopus. Taxonomy (NCBI): domain Eukaryota; kingdom Metazoa; phylum Chordata; class Mammalia; order Rodentia; family Cricetidae; genus Peromyscus; species Peromyscus leucopus. The sequence goes on from NC_051074.1 coordinate 60,454,347, forward strand.
AAGAAAATATCCAAAGGAAACCATTAAGAGAGCGTGTGTCTTTTCCCCTAATGCCCTCAGATAGAAAAATCTTAGAATGCACCAATATCATGGATTTGTTTGAGCTCTGAGCTGCTTGAGACTTGTCCCCCCAGGCAACAATAAAGGATGCTGAACATTCCTTTATTTATTTATTTTTTGGTCATTTGATATTCTTTTATTAAGATTTTTTTATTTAGATCTGTATCCCATTTTTAATTAGATTATTTGGTTTTTGATATCTAACTTAAGTTCTTTATATATTTTGTATATTAAACATCTATTATATGTGGATTTTGTAAAAATCTTTTCCCATTCTGAAGGCTGTTCTTTTTCTGACTGGTGGTGTTCCTTGCCTTACATAAGCTTTTCAGTTTCCTGAGTTTGCATTGTTAATTGTTGATCTTAGTGCATGCACTATTGGTGTTCTGTTCTGAAAGTTGTCTCCTGTGCCAATTTGTTTAAAGCTGTTCCACAATTTCTCTTCTATTGAGTTCAATGTCCCTAGTTTTATGTTGAGGTCTTCGATCCACTTGGAGTTGAATTTTGTGCAAGGTAATAAATATGGATCTATTTGCATGTTTCTATGAACAGACATCCAGTTTGACCAGCACCATATGTTTAAGATGCTTTCCTTTTCCCATTGTGTATTTCTGGCTGGTTTATCAAAAATCAAATAGCCATAGGTGTGTGGATTTATGTCTGTATTTTCAATTTGATTCCATTGAACAGTGTGTCTGTTTTTAATGCCAATACCATTCAGTTTTTATTACTATAGCTGTGTAGTACAACTTGAAATCAATGATGATGATACCTCCAGCTGTTCTTTTATTGTTTTAGCTAACTTGGGCTTTTTGTTTTGCCATATGAAGCTGAGTATTGTCTTTTCAAGGTCTGTAAAGAATTGTGTTTGAATTTTGATTAGGATTGCATTGAAGCTGTAGATTGCTTCTAGCAGAAAGGCCCTTTTGGTTGATACTACCAATTTATGAGAATGGGAGATCTTTCTATCTTCTCATATCTTCTTCAATTTCTTTTTTCAAAGACTTGAAATTTTATCATACAAGTCTTTCAACTTGTTATCCCAAGATATTCTGAAGTAACCCATACCCAGAAAAACAGATATACTATTTATTCACTTAGAAGTGGATATTATCTGTTAAGTAATTGATAATCCAGCTACATCGCACAGACTGGAAGAGTTTAGGTAAAGGGGAAATCTTTAGGGGGGGATGTATAGATCTCCCTAGGAAGGTAAAACATAGCATACTTTGTGAGTGGACTGGGAGCTGGAGGGATCAGGTGTGTGGGAGGAATGGAGGGAGAAAGTTCAGACACAGACAGCTGAAACTGAGGGAAAACTAGTGCAGTGGGATTGGGCACCAACCCAGCATCAAAATCCTTGTCCTACAATCTTTCCTGCCAGCTAGATGTGCTGGAGCAGTGGTGGCGCAGGACTTGTGTGAGTAGCCAACCAATGTTTGACTTAACTTGAGGCCCATGCCGTGAGAAGAAGTCCATGCCCAACACTACTTGGATGGTCAGGAACTGGAGATTGGATAGCCCAGAACCTAGAATAGAACTGGCAAAAAAGACAAAAAAAAAAAAAGAAGAAGAAGAAGAAGAAGAAGAAGAAGAAGAAGAAGAAGAAGAAGAAGAAGAAGAAGAAAAAGGAAAGAAATGTTCCTAATGGTAGACTGCTATACTAGAACTGTCCCTTGTCCAGTTGTCTCCAGGGTGTTTTTTTCAGGCAGCAGAGACCCACAGCCAGACATTATGTGGAAAGAGAGTCTAAATTGGAGGTCTCCATTGGGTCCCTCCAGCTGGAGATCAGAATACTGCCTGGAAAAGGGAGAGGAAAAATTTTAGGAGTTAGAAGGCACAGAGGACACCAGGAGAGCATGGACCACTGAATCAAGTAAGCAGAGCTCACACGGGCTCACAGAGGATGAAGTGGCAGTCACAGTGCCTGCATGTGTCTGTACCAGGTCATCTGAGTGTGTGTTATGGCGGTTAGCTTGGTATTTTTGTGGGACTCCTAGGATTGGAAGCAGGTGTAACAGTGACTCTTTTGCCTGCCATTGGGACTCTTTCTCCCTTATTGTGTTGTCTTATCCAGGCACATAATGAGGACTTTTGCCTTGTCTTATTGTGTCTTGTTTTGTCAGGTTTGCTTGTAGTCTCGTGGAGACCTGGTCTTTTCTGAAATGGACACTGAGAAGGGGACATGTCTGCAATAGTGGGGGAATTGGGGGAAATTGGGAAGAGTAGAGGGAGAGAAAACTGTGGTCAGGATGTGTTGTTTGAGAGAAGAATCTATTTTCAATTAAAAACAAAGAAAATGTATATAACCGAATTAAAACTACAATCCTCGTGTTAAGTTTAACACAATATTGAAAGAATATTGACTTGGGATCTTTTAAACTATATTTTATCATATCATTCCTTAATAAAGGACAACAAAAATGTAAGATCAGAGTGTATCTCTATTTTCAATTATACATTTTTTTCATGAAGTGGAAATTATAGTATGGAAGAGCTTTAAAACAGTGACTAAATTATAGGTCCTTGCACTGTTTTTAATGGCTTTAGGAAGCTTCTCAAAAAAATCACAGTCTGGAATTGGGGATCTCATCATGATTCTTTCCTAATGATATCCAGAGGTTAATAGTCTCACAAGAGGGATTTTAGAAAGAAAGTCTCTTTTTACAGTAATTTGTTTTCTTATTAATTATTAGTTTTCTTATAAAACATATACATGACTACTAGTATATTATAAAATATGAACTTACATTAGGAAAACTCAGCTAAAATTTGAAGTCAACCTCTTCTTGGATAGGATAGTTGAGCTTTGGTGGGTAATTGATTAAAAAATTCTTTAATTCTGAATCTCAAAAAAAAAAAAAAAGAAACAACTGTGGCATGAGTGGATGAAAGAGCAGTGAATTAATGTACGGGGCAGTTACTAATGTTTATAGCATGTGTATTTTCTACAAATATGGTTATTTTTCTTTATTTTATTAGTTTTATAGCTTATTTTACAAAAATAGCATAAGGTGGTAGCTTTGCTATAAACAAAATTATTTACATATTCATTGTTTGTCAACATTTATTAATACTGAACCCAGTTTCATTTTAGCGATAAAAATATTTGTCTAAGGGTGAAGAATAAAGAGTAATGTCTTCCATAGCATTGTGAGAATAATTACTAATTAAACTGTATCCTTTGTCTTTAAAAGTTCCAAAAATGAAATAAGAAGAGACAGAAACTGTGTAATAGTTGTTGACCATGAAAATTAAGGCAATGGCAATGTGATAGAATTTTCCTGAGAAAAAGAAAATAGTCCAAATTAAGCAAGCCAAGAACTTAGGATACTGAGTAAAATTCTTCTGGGGGCCAAGTTAAAAAAAAAAAAAACAAGTTATATAATTTGGTAAAAGACTATGTGTGTGTGTGTGTGTGTGTGTGTGTGTGTGTGTGTGTGTGTGTAGTTCCCCCCCCCCAATAACTTACTTATTTTAATTATCTTCATTTAGGGTACGTAATGTCTTTGTAACAAAGGATTCACACCTGAGCTGAATCAGGAAGTAAAAACAGCATGGTATTCATCCATTTGTTTCATATTGTCTCCAAACTGATCACCTTATATAGCTTTACTAAAAGTGTGTACTAAAATTGTGGAATTGAATATCCTTTATAAATTTTCGGTCAATGAATGGCAAATGACAGACACAGGCATAGATAAATGACCCCACACTACAACAAATGCCATGCAAAGATGCAAACAACTGTCTAGAATATTCCAGGAAGAATCCAAAGACCTGACAGAAGAATTTCATGTTTGCCTAAAAAACCTTGAGCCATACATAATGTGCCATGTCACCCCAGGAGGACATCAAAACTCCAAAGTGAAGAGAAGACTGGGGTCTGAATTCTCACAGCAAGGATTTCTTTATTTTCTAAAATATAAATTAAAAATACAAGATATTTTTACAAAATTAACTACCTAAACTCTTTGCTTGCTTTGATGCTTAAATAAAACAATTTACTAAATTGTAACTTCTATTCTCTTGTCTTTTAGATATCTTGAAATATGCTTTAGAATGAATAAATAAGAAAATAAACATATAACTAAGAATATATGAAAATATTGAAATGAATAATGTATTCTTTTTTTTGTTTGTTTGTTTGTTTGTTTTTTCGAGACAGGGTTTCTCTGTGTAGTTTTGTGCCTTTCCTGGAACTCAAGTAAAGACACCTTTCTTCCTCTTCTTCCTCCTCCTCCTCCTTCCCCTCCTCTTCCTCCTCCTCCTCTTCTTCAAGACAAGGTTTCTCTGAGTAGCCCTGGCTGTCCCAGAACTCACACTGTAGACTAGGCTGGCCTTGAACTCACTGAGATCTGCCTGCCTCTGCCTCCTGAGTGCTGGGATTAAAGGCGTGCGCCACCACCATCCAGCTAATAATGTATTCTTAATTATGTTCTTTTAAATACTGTTTCTATTTAAAAGAAATTTATTTATTTGTTTGTTTATTTATTTATTTATTTATTTATTATTCTGGCTGCAGTTTTCCCTCCCTCCTCTCCTGCCAGTCCCTCTTCCTTCCTACCTCCCTCTTCCCTCCTCATGCACTCCTCCATGTGTGTTCAGAAAAGGACAGACCTCCCACTTCCCGTGGATATCAACAAAACATGGAATATCAAGTTGCAGTAAGACTAAAAATCTCACCTTTTAATAAGGCTGGGCAAGACAACCCATTATGAGGAGTGGGGTCTTAATACCTTTTTAACTTAAAAGTATCTACTATCTAATCCTTGCAGATCACATATAAAATACTGTGAGTAAAGTAAGTTAGCCTTCTAAGCTCTCAGAACAACATTCCAAGATTCCCTCAATAACTCCGGTATTCCTCAGTGATTACACATTTCCAAAGAAAAGCTGCACACTTATCGGGTGTAATTGATATGTTTACAGTTGCCATACCAACAGACATTTAAATTTTAAGTTGAGTATATAAATATAAAGGTATGCATTTATTTTTTAAAGCAGATTAAATAAATTAAATTATTCAACTATTTATTGTTATGGTGTTAATATTCATTCCTCCTCCATGTTCTTGTGTTGAAAGTTTGGCCTGCAGCAGCTAATACTACTTTATGAGGTAAAGGAAAATTTAGACTTGTCTGGGGAAATAGTGTCATTGTAAATGGTTCCCTGGAGATACCTTTCCAAAGGCTTCCTCCTATCTTAGGATGAGATGATTGAGTGATCTGCCATGTGTGTTTTTTGTCATAGTACTCAGCTCTCTCAGGCCTACAGCAAAAAACAAAAAACAAAACAAAGCCGGGCGGTGGTGGCGCACGCCTTTAATCCCAGCACTCGGGAGGCAGAGGCAGGCGGATCTCTGTGAGTTCGAGGCCAGCCTGGACTACCAAGTGAGTTCCAGGAAAGGCGCAAAGCTACACAGAGAAACCCTGTCTCGAAAAACCAAAAAAAAAAAAAAAAACCAAAAAACAAAACAAAACCAATCTGACAATTAATTAAAACCTCTGAACCCATGAGATAAAATACACACTTTCTCTTTTAAGTTGATGTTCTTTTCAGGTATTTTCAGTAAGGAAATGTATAATTCACCAAATAAACATTTGTGAAAAAGTGGTGACCTTGCATGTATGCATTCATAATGAACAGATTTTAGTAGCAGTTAACACAGGTCTTATGGTGGTAGTGTTGTAAGTTAAAATGAATTGTTTTTATATAAATAAAGCTATAAAAGAAATGTGAATATTCAGATGTATAATTATGTATATGTATTCATAATATGTATAGTTATAACATAAACATAATATGTAAATTCATGCACAAAGACATGTATGGGTAGCATATCCTTCTTTAGGTGTTACTGCACATTTAATATTTTAATATATTATTTTATAATCTGAACCACACTCACAGTCTGAATTTTTTCTGAAAATCTAAGCATTAAAGAATGACTCTGATGAGAAAATGTTGCTTTCAAAATTAAAGTAATTAAAAGCATCATTGATTACTTTATTTCCCTTGTAAAGAAAACCACAGTAGGAATCTACTTAAAATAAGGAAGAGAGTAAAATGATCATGCATAAATTATATTCTCAAATAATTTAATTTTTTTTGTCAAAATGTTTAATAAGTAATCCTCACTCAGAAGCTTTATAAAACACATATTTGGTAATATTTTATTGATACTCTGTATTCATAGCAAATGTTACCAATCTGGATATGTTTAATCTGCTTGAAAGTGTGTATACATTTACATGTATGTATGTATTTATCAAAAAATGTGTTGTATAAAAATTCATCATAATGTTTCTCTGTCTTGCACTCTTCTTTCTTTTGATGCTGGAAAATGTTAATATTTTCTACCCTTCCTGTCTGTTTTGTTCCATCTTCTCTCATCATCTGGATTATCCTTTCACACATTTTACGCTCTACAGCCACATGAAACCTACTGAAATATGTGATTATATGACCCTTAACCTCATTAACATTTATATTTCATACATGGAAAATTGCTTAACTAAAATTGCTTGACAAAGCTCAGCAAAAATAAGCAAAGTCTAAATGCAAATTTTGTAATTTTCTTAAGCACTTCAAAACAAACTCTAATGAAATATTGCTACTGTGTATTTTTTCTTTCTAGACTAAATCTAGAATAAAGACTTAGAGATTCCCTGAGCATTACTAACTCTAGAAATCTATGACCTGGATACCTAGAAAACCATTGTCTTTGAGATTTGGGGGCATATTCTAAAATTATTTTTTATAAAGGAAAGAGTTTAAATAAGTGACTATGTAAATATAAAACCAGTTCTTTTTAAACTGCCTTTACATAGTTTTTATCAACATATATAACATACATTTAATTTTTTTAAAATGACATAAGTATGTTTTCCATATTTTTTATTATTTAGCAACTGGAAGGATTCCAAAACTCATTTACCTGACATACAAATGCTATGGGATGTTCTCTAAGCTGTGAATGTGTTGCTCTGATTGGTTAATAAATAAAGTGCTGATTGGCCAGAAGCCAGGCAAGAAGTATAGGCGGGACAAAGGGAGAGGAGAATTCTGGGAGGTGGAGGTGAGTCCAAAGACTCTGCCAGCCACTGTGATGAGAAGCATGATGTAAGATACTGGTAAGTCACTAGCCATGTGGCAACTTATAGATTTATAGAAATGGATCAATTAAAGATATAAGAACTAGATAGCATGAAGTCTGCCACAGCTACACAGTTTATAAGTAATATAAGTCTCTGTGTGTTTCCTTGGGTCCAAGCAGCTGCTGCATTGGTGGGTGAGAGAGATTTGTCCTGACTGTGGGCCAGGCAGGACCAGAAGAGTACCCCAGCTACATACAGATTAATTAAGTTTTGTAATTTAGATCAATAGTGTCTTAATATTTATTCTGAATTATTGTCAGATTTCATAGAAAATTTATGAAAATAAGCCAAGTATGTCACATGGATGTTCATATACTTATTAATTTGTCCATATCTTGTTAGAATTGGGTATTATTAATTCCTTCCCAGAACAAAGAAAAGAAAGGAATTGTAAAACTTGTCTGGATGAAGTATTTTGTAATACTATATTTTGTAATTAATTATAGCACAATTAATGTGTGGTCTGATTACTAGAAAAGTATAGCATAGGAAAACAGCTTATTATAATAAATCCTTTCAGGATTATTACAGGGAGGACAAAATCTGTTGGAATAGATAAGACAATGGAGCTAAAGCATGAAGAGGGTCACATTTATTTCAGGCTCACTCTCTATCTTGTCTGTCACAAAAAAGGATAAAATAAGGCAAATGGCCTATTAAAAGAGTGAACTATAAAATAATGCAACCTCCAATAATGATGAAATCTGTCAATTGTAAAACAATGAAGTATCTAGAGCAATTAGGACAGTTACTGTCCTCATTAAGAGGTGCAGGAGGAAATCAATATTTATTCTCTGAGAGGACCAATTTTGACTTGAAATATCAATAATTCCAAAAAAATGAAAAGGCTGTTTTTTTATTAAGCACACACACACACACACACACACACACACACACACACATACACACACACACACACACACACACATGCACACACACACATGCACACCTGAAAGAACATGCCATATCTAGAGCTCATTGTTATATGAAGAAATTGTATTTTGATAGAATATGAAGTGTCTTACTTTCTCTGTGCAATATATTGACTATAATTATTATTCTAATTGGCTATGTTATAGAAATTGATCAACTTCAGGTGTTGATCTGCCTTTATTGATTTATCTATTTTGACAAGTAGATGTGCGTAAATAAATTTTTCCTTCCTTATCTGTATCAACTTGCAACATTTAAAGTTATCTTACCTGTTGTTTTCAGGGGCAAGAGACTTGCTAACAACACTATTTCTCTTGGCACTTGTAGCATGGTTCTGAAATCTCTGTGACCTTATGTCCACGGGGACCAACATACAGGGCACAGCGGCCCTGGTGAATATGACCTTTAGTTCATATTTAACGTCAAGGCCACTGAGATCACTTTAGCTGATGCTGGATTTCTGACCCTTGACTCCAAGCAGAAATGGTTCATTTGAAAATGAAATGATTCCCAGACCATTCCCTAGTGATACAACCTGGTTCTAAAAATGAATTGATGATTGATTTTCATTGACCTTCATTTTCAGTGTACTCTGTGGCTCAACAGAAATCAAACTAAGTTCAATCAGTGCAATTTCTATAGGTACAAAAATAAATCAGTACAAATAATGTCAAATAAACTACAAAGATAAATTAATAAAGCTATATATGATAATAATAATTGGCAATAACACATATGGAGTGGGATAAAGCACCAAGGGTTAAAGAAAAGCAGAAGAGTGATACTGTAGAATAATCCTGTTGTTCTAATTGGTTAATAAAGTGCTGACTGGTCCATAGCTAGGCAGGATTTTCAGGACAGAAAGAATGCTGGGAAGAAGGGCAGAGTCTGAGGAGTGAAGAGGAAATGCCATGGGAAGTACATACATGAGGTAAACAAGCCTTGGGTCAGCACATAGATTAATAGAAATGGGTTAATTTAAGTTCAAGAGCTAGCTAAAAACAAGCCAGAGCTATTGGCTGAGAATTTATGCTTAATAATAAGTCTGTGTGTGGTTATTTGGAAAGTGGCTAGTGGGATAGAAAAGTCCACGTACAGAACAAATGAAAAAGAATTGTCTGAAAGAAGAAAAGAACACGAGACAAAATTGTTACTATAAAATGAAGAAAATTACATAGTGAACAAAGAGGAATAAAACCAAAATGGATAAAAATGTCTAAAGAGTAAAGTAAAATTGTGTAAAATGGAAAAAAAAAAACAATAATTAGAGTAAAAAATTCAGTCTCTTTCTGGCTTCAATAATATTTAAAGTAGCCGTGTTCGAAAAAGGGGAGGTGGGTTGTCACCCAGGCCAATTGGGAATCCTCTGTGTTTCCATGCTGCTGGCTAATGTTGAGCATGGGTGTAAGACCTTCAGTCAATTGTATGTTACCAAATTCTGAGCTGAACTTATTTGAGATATACCCTTTGCACCCCAGGACCTGCTGCTATCTCCAAGGATCTCGGTGTCTTGTTTCATCCGGCCTTGACACACTCAAAGAAATTAGGATTGTGCAGTCATGGGTTGCAAATGTCCTAGCCCAGTGGCATCCTCCAAGGATATTACAGGAAAACAAAGTCTGGTTGGAGATCTGAAGAGCTTTGACATCAGCCATGGAGATGTAGAGTTTGGAGTTTACCCTGCTGGTTTTTGATCTTGCTTTAATCTTATATTTCATCATTATGTTCCCTTTCCTCCATTTTGGAAAGTTAATGTATATCCTCTGTCATTATATGTTGGAAGTCCATGATCTGCTGTTTGATTTTATAGGGGATTACAGTTGAGAGATTGCATGAATCTCAGAAAAGACTTTGAACTTTGGACTTTTAAACATTGTTAAGACTATGCTAGACTATGGGACTTTTGAAGTTGGCCTAAACACATTTTACTTTATGTTATGGCTCCAAGCCTATGGGGACCAGAGTATAGAATGTGGTAGGTTGAGTAGGTATGGTCCCCATAGACACATGTTTTTGAACCTTAGGGAGTGGCACTATTAGAAGGTGTGGCTTTGTTGGAATAGGTATGGTTGGAGGAATTGTGTCACTGCTGGGTGGGCTTTAAGTTTTCCTATGCACAAGCTTTGCTCAATATGGAATGCAGTTTCTTCCTGCTGCCTGCAGATCAGCTTTTATAACTATCAGCTCCTTCTCCAATATGATGTCTAACTGCACACTGCCATGCTTCCCGCCATGATGATAATCGAGTAAACCTCTGAAACTGTAAGCCAGCCAAAATTAAATGTTTTCCTTTAGCAGAGTTTCCATGGTCATGGTGTCTCTTCATGGCAAAAGAAATCCCAACTAAGATAATCATCAAGGGAAAGTACCTTACACACAATAAGTGTTTGGTAATATTTGCTGAATACATTTATGGATGGTTGAATAAATTTTAATCAGATGAGATATAATGTTATACAGTGTCATGGTTTTAACTATGCTATTTCAATGCTTTCAATATGTAAAATAATCAACTTATAGTACACACATTAAATTTTTCCCAACATTATATTATTTGTTGTGAAACTGATTTCCACCTAGTTATATTGAAATAAATCTATAAAAACATGTTTAATTTGAAATTCATCATTTTTTAACAACTTTATTACAGGGTAACTTAATATTTCTGTTTAAGCTGAAAATTTTGTATTTTACACTTGTAAGTCTAAGTGCTGCCTCTTATATTTATAACCAAACTTAGTAAATGTTATGATTCTAAATTTGTGCCAAAAATTGCATTATGCTAACACACACACACACACACACACACACACACACACACACACGAATAAAAGTGAACTAGATGAAGACAGGCGTTGGTGGCACACACCTTTAATCCCAGCACTCGGGAGGCAGAGCCAGGCGGATCTCTGTGAGTTCGAGGCCAGCCTGGTCTACCAAGTGAGTTCCAGGAAAGGAGCAAAGTTACACAGAGAAACCCTGTCTTGAAAAACCAAAAAAAAAAAAAAAAAAAATTAAAAGTGAACTAGATGGTAGGAGACTTGCCAAGGCTATTTAACCATTCTTTATCTTTTTATAGTTATCTTCATATTGCATACTCTAAATTATATCAAACATTGTAAGTGCAGTGATTCAGTTGTTGGTGTGATAGATGTGAACATAAAATAATTTAAACATTATTTTTACTGTTTTAGTTTTATGAGAATGTGTTTTCTATGTTATCCAGACTTGCATCAAATTCCTCAGTTTAAGAACTCTCCTGCATCGGTCTTTGGTTTACTCAAACCACTCTGATTTTATCTACTTAAATAACTGTTCAAGGTATAATATTAGAACAATTCAATTAATTCAAGTTAATCCTTAGAACAAACAGTAAGTTATACATAGACATTTCTATTTTCCCAACATGTGTAGATATCACTATGATTCATACAAAAAATTTAAAATTACAAAATTATATAAAAATATTTAATGAAATGTTAGAATATTTTGGGCAGTATGTTAAGTGCCTGGAGCAGGAAATAAAATAGTTATGTGTAAATAAGTAAGATAATGTTCATCTTTAAACCATAAAAGTGATTTACAAACATCGTAAAGTAAAATGAAACATTAAAGTAAATTACTCTGCAAGAAGTCTTGAGAGGTGCTAGTTTTATATGTAGAATATAATGGTTGACTGAATCACAACTCCATGATGCTCTTTCCATGAATACCTTCTCCATGATGGCATGAGATTTGATGGTTCTCTTTGAGTGTCATCCACGCTCCTGTAAATAACTTCTCCCTTGTTCTCTGTAAGAAAGCTTCATGAATTCATTGATCTTACTAAGTAGGACTTTGATAAAAACAACATGAATACACACACACACACACACACACACACACACACACACACACATATATATATATATTATATATAGTCCTATAAGTAACACCACATTTTTCATTCTCTCAAATGTGTAAAATATTTTATTTTCATTTACCTTGTCAAATTAATTACATGAGACAACAGAAACCATTTACTTTTTAGTTTGTATGCTTAACGTACTTATTAATGCCACTGAAATCTATGTAATAACTGTTATTTAGGCAGAGGACATGTTGGATTTTTGGCCATTTCATCATTTCTTAGATTTACAACCTCTCAGTCATAAATATTTGATCAGTCTTCCAAAATGCAATCACGACTCACTTGACTTTTCTAATGGTGTATTTGGTGATATTGTGGCATATAACTCACAAAAGTCAAGTGTACTTAAATTTCATTTCTGTTAATTACAAAGATTAATTAGAAAATAACTAATTACAAACACAGAGAATGCTTATAGCTGTTCTGAAAATATTTGAGTGAACTTTTATCAGTAGAATCTTGCTTTCTAAGTCGATCATGAAGATACAGAGTTTGGGAATTATCTGTATAACTAAATTTTTTTTTAAATTATTGAACTTATAAATACTCTATCAGTTCATTCTACATGGATAGGTGTTGTAGGGTGTATAGTTCCTTAATATTAAGTGTATATAAGACATTTGTTTAACAATAATAGAATGAATAAACTTAATGTTTTTAGAGATTAAAATTGATCATTAAATTTTACATGAATATAAATGCTTCAGCTATTTATCTTTTGTTCTCTTGTCTCATGTCCTTGACATTTTCAAACAATTCATTCTTCAGAGTACTTTTTTTTAGAAACACCAAATTTTCTTACTCTTTTAGAACTTTTTGATCCTAAAATGATATCATGTTTATTGTTTACCTTCTTAACCTTATTCTTCTTGCAATTCTATTCTACAACAAATGCACAAAAAAGAGAGTGATGTAGAAAAATATCCTAGGTTGTTTTTTAAAAGATGAAATGGACCTTGCTTTTAAACACTTTGCTTTTAAACTCATTGCTTACTGAAAAAATTATTTTATTATATTTAAGTATAAATATAAATGTAAAAATCCTTATTATACCAGGTGCCTATCAAGAAGATACCATGAAGAATTATGAGTAACATCAAACATAAGAAGGCAGATAAAGCCATATTTTGAATATTACATGAAATTCAACAAAGATTTTAAGTAGATATTACTTGTATTTGTTTATACTGTTAATTTACATGTAAAGTAGTAAGGCTCATTATGGCATTTTTAATGTACAACTTTCTGTGTAGACCTTTGTCTGCCACCCTGTTCATTGATCCCATGAACTTCCCTTGTATTCTTCCACCTTTAGTAGTCTCCTTCCCACTTCAATCTCACCGGTGTGCTGTTATCCTTCTTTTCTGTCAAGACTTGTTTTTCTCTACTTCCTATGCTTCATGAAACTCATCCTAAAATTATACCTGCATGTACAGTACAGCACACACACACAAACACACACACACACACACACACACACACACACACACACACACACACCATACTTGAAACCTAGGATGTTCTTGTAATAGAAAACACGCGGTAGTCTTTCTGGAGCTGAATCTAAATTCATATATATTATCTATCTATCTATCTATCTATCTATCTATCTATCTATCATCTATCTATATATCTATCTATTTCATACATTATATATTCTTACTAATTTCATGATTTTACTTTTTCTTTAAAACTGACTAAAATAACACTGTATGTATGCACCCCATGTTCTTTGAACACTCATTTGTTGATAGTGCACTCAGTTGATTCCATTTCCTTGTTATTGTTACTAAAAACTCAAGGAACCTAGTTAAGCAAATATCTGTGTAGCAGGAAACCGCTCTCTGAGTGTGTCCAGCAGTACTGTCAGTGGGTCATACAATACTTGCATTTTTAAAATTAATTTTTAAAGAAAACTCCATAATAATTTCAATAGGGACTGCACCAGTTTGCACTCCAGCTAAAAGTGAGGGAGGGTTCTCTTTTCCTGGTATCTTCACCAGCACTTTTTGTTATTTTATTTTGTTGATGTAAAGAATACTAATGTGGTGAGATACAAATCTCATCATTTTAATTTGCATTTCTTTGATGTATGTTTTACATTTTACAAATATTTATTGGCCATTTGTGCTGCCGCTTTTCAAAATTGTCGCTGAAGTCATTTTCATTTGTCCATTTATTGATATGGGTCTTCTTGTCATCTGTGTGTCACTGGCCATTGGCCTATCGAGGCAAAGGGGGCAGAAGCAGCAAGCGGGGTTCAGAAGGCTGAAAGCCCACGACAGACAGAAAGAATTTCGGGGAGTCAGGTTCAGAGCCAGCTCATTTTACTTTGCCAGGGGTTCTAAGAACAAAGGTTCTTAGAGTTATGGGCAAAAAGAGCTGATTGGTCATAACACAGCATCTAATTACCATAAGGGCGGAGGAAAGAACAAGTCTTATGTGCTGAGTCATGCAGTGTTTGCAGGGAGCTCTGTGGAGACATTCTCCAATTTAGGTTAGACAGGGAAGAGGAAGCCCTGCTGAGAAGGGGATTACCCCATTTTGCTCAGAGCTCAGAGAGCTATCTAGACATAGTGGAGTGTGGACTTAATCTTAGGGTCCCAGAGAAGTCCTACAGAAGACTATCTACATATGCAGTCAGCAAAAGCATTTATTATCTCGAGAATAAAGGTACCAGCATGCTGGGGCTGCATATCCAACACTAAGGCAAAATGGCGACCCTGAGCGAAGCTCACATGCTGTTTCATACACAGTTAAAGGGATTCTAAAGGCTGTGAGGTCATTCAATCTAGTACTGGCTTACAAGAGTGGCAATCACATTAGTATATTCTAATTGGCCAGGGCTAGCAGGAGCTGGCTAGGACTGTCATTCTTCCATCTTTGGGCATGTTTGGGCAAGTGCCAGGACCTGCCTCTATTTGGTCATTATTTTGAGATACTGTGACGGCTGACACAGACATGGTACATTTTATCTCTCTCATCTCTGTGCATATGCTATCTCTCTCATTGTCCTTTTAGAAAACTGAAACCTAGGCCCAGTTGTAAAATGGAGAAAGTTTGTATCTTTCACCAGCAACAGGTTTCTCCGACAATTGATTGACAGGTTCTTTCCAGTACTTAAATTTTAGTTTTCTATGTATTCTAGATGTTGACTCTCAGCCTAAGTCATCATTGACATTTTTACCCCACTGTATCAGCCACCTGTGGACTGTCATGGTCGTGTCCTACGTTGTTGGCACCCTTTTAATGGCATTTAATCTTATTTGATGATTCTTGGGATTATTCCCTTTGCTATTGTAGTGCAATTCAGAGAGTTCTTATCCACGCCTACAATCTGAAGTGTTTCACCTGTTTCTCTTTAGTAGTCTCAGGTTTTAAATTGATGTCTTTAATCAATTTTTCAGTGATTTTGTGTAGTGTGATAGATATGATGGTAGCTTCATAATTCTCTTGTGGATATCCAGTGTTGCAAGTACCATTCATAGAATATGTTTTCATCTCTGCATTTATTAAGTATTTTTTAACAAATATTAGGTAATCAAGAATTTCAGAAAGAGCAAAGGGGCACATTGGAAGTGTTTGAGGAAGAAAACAGGAAATGATTTAAAATTTTATTAAACATATTTTTTTAAAAAATAGTTAACTGTGACTTGTTTTAGTTCTGGATCCTCTATTATTTTCATTGGCCTATATGTCTATTTGTGTCAGTGCAGTTACTTAATCTTTCAGAAAATGATAGTGCATCACTAATTTCTCCATACTTTAGGTGGAAGTGTTTTTAGTTAATATATGATACTCTAGGAATGAATATGTCTAATATTCATTATTGAAGTTAGTAAACATGGCATGCTTACTGTCGGTCTACCATCTCCATCTGTTCTCTCTTTCTCTAACAGAGCTGCATTGATTTAAATGAAATCAACTCAGTTTATCCTTTTCAATATTGTTTAAATAGTAGCTTTGACAGGCTTAGCACCTACCTATAATCATTCCTCATATTGATACTGAGAGAGACTCATAATCTTATTAGTAATGACTGGACTGCTGTGGGATGTTCTGTATATCAAATGTGTTGCTCTGATTGGTAAATAAATAAAACACTGACTGGCCAGTAGCCAGGCAGGAAATATAGGTGGGACAAGCAGAAAAGAGAATTCTGGGAAGTGGAAGGCTGAGGAGAGAGACACTGTCAGACACATGACAAGGGAGATATAAGGTACTGGTAAGCCATGAGCCATGTGGCAAAGTATAGAGTAATAGAAATGGGTTAATTTAAAATAGAAGAAGTAGATAACAAGAAGCCTGCCACAGCCATACAGTTTATAAGCAATATAAGTCTCTGTGTGCTTACTTGGTTGGGTCTAAGCAGCTGTGAGACTGGCAGGTGAGAGAGATTTGTCCTGACTGTGGCCATGCAGGACTGGAGAAATCTCTAGCTACACTGGACATTTCATGTCTCAGGGTTAATTATCTCTTCTCTTACACCACCATGAGTTTTGTTTCCTGATTTCTAGGGGCTTTGTAACTTAAGATTATTATAAATATTTTAGTTTGAGAGTGAAGAAAATTTAAAAAAAAAATACAGTAGAAGAGATACTTAAGTCACAATTAATCCCCTAGAAAATTTTAGCCTAAAGCCTCATACCATCCAAAGATTCATGAGTAACACTGAATATCTGCAGCATGACAGTGGTGGATTAAACTGTTTAAAACACAGTCAAGATCAGGTTATTTTATGAGTTATTTAAGCCTTATGAAGCATTGATGAAAGTAACACTAACTTAAAAAATGACCAAGGTTTGCAGAGTTTGATCATACACTTTCATTATATATTTAAATAATGTAGATACAAACAGTTTCATGGTGGAAATAATCTTATTTAGTCACAACACATTTTTAAACTATTAAATAAATCAATATCAGTAAGATATATTGGTCATAACTCCAAATTTACTATATCAGACGGAAATAAAGAATAATTAAATAAATAAATGAATATATCCTTTTGGGATTTTGTAGTTGAATTTGATTACAGAAAGTAGGTTGCATAGTAAAGCACTTGATTTCTGATAATAAAATGGAAGTCTGTATTTTCCTCTAATAAATAATGTCAATGTAATGCCCACACTGTTAAATGCCCACTACTGTGCAAAAGAAACTCACTAGATGCTGCAAATTAAATACAAATTGAACATAAGAACCAAACGCAAGTACTTACACTCATGGAAATTCTAAGAATGCATGTAGACATAAGAGTTAGGAAATATTTTTTATTCACTAACTGCAGCAGATGATACAAACTCTTGCTAGATAAAAACACTATTTAATATCTTTATAAATCCTACTTCCTCAGTAATATATATGTGATAAATTTCTAGTAAGCAGATGAAGATAAAACCATTAGGCCTTTTTTGTCTGTAAATCTATTCATGAAGAAAAATAAGAAAACCCTCTAATTACTAGAGTTTTATTGTTTATTTAGCTGTTAGGTAAGATCTAAACAGTACATAAAAATTAACTTCAAAGAAAACTCAGATTATAAACAAAAAAGCCTAAATTCTCTAAGAAAGCAGCTTGAGAGACATAGATGCTTGAATCTAATCTACAAACAAAAATATATTTCATATATAAGCAGAAATTTGTAACAGCTTTATTACAGATGAATGAATTTCTTATAATTTGTAAAAGATAATTATTTCATGCAGATGTAATAACAAATCCTGACAGACTATAACACAATACATCTGGTTAGTAGAAATAATATTTTATTTTATAAACTTAAGGAAGCACATTATGCACCCTATAGCAATTCCTAAGAATAATGAATGAGGCTATTTATAAGCAGGGTGGTGCTGGCACGTGCTTTTAATCCCAGTACTTGGGAGGCAGAGGCAGGCAGATCTCTGTGAGTTTGAGGCCCACCTGGGCTACAGAATGAGTTCCAGGAAAACACAAAGCTACACAGAGAAATCCTGTCTTGAAAAACCAAAAAAAATATGGCGCTTTCTTAGAAAATTGGGAATCAATCTCCCCCAAGATCCAGCTATACCACTTTTGGGCATATACCCAAGAAATGCTCAATCATACCACAAGAGCACTTGCTCAGCTATGTTCATATCAGCATTGTTTGTAATAGCCAAATCCTGGAAACAACCTAGATGCCCTTCAACTGAAGAATGGATAAATAAATTGTGGCACATATACACAATGGAATACTACTCAGCAGAGAAAAACAATGACATCATACGGTTTGCAGACAAATGGATCGATCTAGAAAAAATCATCCTGAGTGAGGTGACCCAGACTCAGAAAGACAAATATGGTATTTACTCACTCATAGGAAGATGCTAGATGTGGAACAAGGATGACTGGACTGCTACTCACATCACCAGTGAGGCTACCTGGAAAACGGGACCCAAAAAAAGACACGGAGAAATGGATGAGATCTACATGAACAGCCTGGTCATGAGTGGGAACAATGAAGAGCGACGATCGAGGGAAAGGGAGTGGGAGATCCTAGCTGGATCAAGAAAAGAGAGGGAGAACAATGAATAGGAGACCATGGTAAATGAAGACCACATGAGAAGGGGAGGAAGCAGAGAGCTAGGGAGGCCCACGGAGATCCACAAAGATACCCCCACAAAAGACTGCTGGCAATGGACGAGAGACGGCAGGAACTGACCTACCCCGGTGATGGGATGGCCAGACACCCTGTTAGTTGTGCCATAAACCCCATCCAAGGAAGGTCTGAGGAATCTGGATGCAGACATCCACGGCTGGGCCCCTGGTGGAGCACTGGGAGTCTAATTAGTGAGAAAGAAGAGGGTTTATATGAGCGAGAATTGTTGAAGCCAGGGTTGGATAAAGCACAGGGACAAATAACCAAATGAATGGAAGCACAGGATCTATGAACCAAAGGCTGAGGGGCCCCAACTGGATCAGGCCCCCTGAATGGGTGAGACAGTCATTTGGCTTGATCTGTTTGGGAGGCAGCTGTGTGTTGGTGCCGGGTCCTGGGCTTGCTGCATGAGTTGGCTGTTTGAATCCTGGGACCTATGCAGGAACACTTGGCTCGGTCTGGGAGGGGGGGACTGGTCCTGGCTGGACTGAGTCTACCAGGTCGATCCCGGTCCTCGGGGGAGACCTTGATCTGGAGGAGGTGGGAATGGGGGGTGGGGTGGGAGGAGGGGGAGGGGGGGCGAGAGTGGGAGAACAGGGGATTCTGTGGCTATTATGTTGAACTAAATGATGTTGTAAAATAAATTTACTTAAAAAAAAAAAAAGAAAAACCAAAAAAAAAAAAAGAAACAAAAAACAAAAACAACAAAAAGCAAACAAGCAAACAAACAAAACCCCAAGATCTCATAGATTCAGTGGATTAAACAATAGCAATCTATTTTCTCACTGAATATCAAGGTATGTGAGCATGATAGTATTCTCCTTAAGGCTTTCCTCTAACTTCTTGCTATTTCCTCACATGACTTTTTTTCCCATGAGTATGAATGGTGACAGGAGAGGATTCCTATCCCTCTTTGTATTAAGCCACTAATGCTATTATACATTGGCTCCACCTTTTAAACTTAATTAATGGTAGTTACTGCCAGAAAACCGAATCTCCAAATACTATCATATTGAACACCAGGATGCAGTATGTGAATTTGCAGAGACTCAAAACTGCATCTATGAGCCGGGCGTTGGTGGCGCACGCCTTTAATCCCAGCACTCGGGAGGCAGAGCCAGGCGGATCTCTGTGAGTTCGAGGCCAACCTGGGCTACCAAGTGAGCTCCAGGAAAGGCGCAAAGCTACACAGAGAAACCCTGTCTCGAAAAACCAAAAAAAAAAAAAAAAACTGCATCTATAATATTTACCTTTTAATAAACTGTTGTCTCTTTCACTGAACTGCTCATGCCTTGCTGTTGCTGTTGTCTACCTGGTCTGAATCAACAAGTAAAAAAATATTTCCAAAAACTTGAGTAATTAGTAGTAATGAAAGCCAGTAAAGCTAGACTAGAGTTTTAAAATTAAGAATCTAAGAGTGATTCTAATAGGTCACCACCCCCCCACCACCACCACCACTATCACCACCACCCCCACCCCCCCCCGCCCAATTTTCCAATTTTTATCAGAGAGCCTTCATTCAGTAACTGAGGGAAACAGATGCAGAGACCCACAGCCAAATATTAGGCTTAGCTGAAGAGAGGGCGGGAGGATTGCAGGAGTCAGAGGGGTCAAGGACATCACAGGAAAACCCACAGAAACAACTGACCTGGCTCATAGGAGCACACAGAGTATGAACCTACAACCAGGGAGCCTTCCTGGGACTGACTTAGGCCCTCCACATATCTGTGACAGTGGTGTAGCTTGGTCTACTTGTGGCACTCCTAACAGTGGGAGGAAGGGTTGTTCCTAATGCTTTGGCTGACTCTTGAGATTCTATTCTTCATATTGTGTTGCCTTGATCAGCCTGAATACAAGGGAGGTGCTTAGTCCTACAGCAACTTGATATGCCATACTTTGTGGACACCCATGGGAGGCCTGCCTCTTTTTCAACAGAAACAGAGGAGGACGGGATGGGGCAGGGCAAAAGGGAGTTGTGGGGAGAGAATGGAGGAAAGGAGGGGAAATTGTGGTTGGGACATAAAAAAAAATAAATAAAAAAAAAATAAAAACAATGGAATAAACCTCTGAAACTGTTAACAAGTTCCCATTTAAATGTTTTCTTTTATTAAAAAACAGAAATATTTAGTTTTAATAATGTATATGTGTATGAATATGTATACACACCTGTGTGAATATGTCATACTGCTACATCAGAAGGCCAGAAGAGAATGTTGGATTCCGTGGAGCTGCAATGAGAGGTGGTTGTGAATTGTTTGGTATGATTGCCGGGAACTGAACTTGGATTCTCTGAAAGAGCACCAAGTATTTACTGCCGAGAAACTTCTCCAGCCCCCACATAGGAAAATCTCATTTGGACGTTTTCCTTTCCAGTTTAGCTATCTGGTTCCTCTCAACATTATAAGCTTGGCAGAATCACAATTCCTTTTGTAATGGTGACATGTGCTTTTAACTGCTACCAAGGAAGTACTAGAGCAATATTATGAACTTCTCTCTGCTATCCTTCCCCGTGACTCTGGAAGGATCTGCAGACCCGATTCCTCATGTTTTCTTCAGCCAGTGCTCAATGCCAGACTTATTTATCACATCGTCGGTGCCCAACAGGCCTTCTTGGTGACATAATTTATACAGTATACTTGGCAAGTGTTACTTAGCCACCTATCATAACTATGAAGAAATGTACTGAAAAACTGCTGAGGACCAATTTTTAGAGAGCATGTTTCCTCTTATATCAGTTTAAAAGTTTTGTGGGGCTTTTTGTTTTGTTTTGTTTTCTGGGTGTCTTTTCATATTTAAAGTAATGAAACATCTATCTTGTAGTTTTAGTACCCTCAAATAAAAGCAATGGACTAGATGGACAGAAATATGAAGGAATCTACTCTGGTTTAGGTTCTGTTGATGTAATAAAACAATGTCCCAAAGAAACTTGGGGTAGAAAAAGTTTTATTTCATCTTAAAAAAAAAGACCCATGTTCCTTATTGCTCTGTTTAATCTTATTTATTCTCATTTGCATTAATATTCTTTCAGGTATTTCTGGGACAGTCTAACTATATCTATTTTATTCCCAAGTATTATCTTCTGAGGACTTAAATTCAACAAATGGAGATTATAATTTAAAAGAAAAGTCATAAAAAATAAGCCAGATATACCCCACACACATTTCCTAAATGATTTTACATTTTCAACTTTTGGAAAGGGATGGGTAGGTAGCAAGTTTAAATATGATTAGGCATTGATGTCATTGGTGATGAATCCCCGTCCCTTCTTCATAGGTATTACTCATAAATACAAGAATCAAACACTGTAGGACTCTGATTACTGGTTTAAATAATGGGATCAGAGTCATAGTTCCTAGGTGGAGAGATATCATTACAAATTGTATGGAAGGTTATATGTGATAATTATTTAAAGTGTTTAAGTTTTTATTCTATCCAGAATCTTTCTGATACAGATACTACTCCCTTCTTAAGAGTCAGCTCAAATGGCCCTGTCAGTAACATGGGCAGGGAAACATCCTTCAGAAAAATTACTGTATTAGACACATTAAAAGTAGTGCAAAGCCTTATTGAAGTTTACATGAGAAAGATCTGATTTTTGACCATTGTTCAATTTCAATATAGGATGTAAATATTGGAATTGCTAAGATATTACTATATTTGATACACTCTTTTAATTAAACTTGTGAATGAACTTACTTTTTTGATCATATATATATATGTATATGCATAGAGTTTAGCAAAACTATACCCTTCTGTGTGAAT
The DNA here is from genome assembly GCF_004664715.2 of Peromyscus leucopus. NCBI lineage: Eukaryota > Metazoa > Chordata > Mammalia > Rodentia > Cricetidae > Peromyscus > Peromyscus leucopus. The sequence goes on from NC_051074.1 coordinate 60,476,794, forward strand.
ATTGATATTTGATCTATAACTTCTAATTTATTCATGACAAATTAAATTTTTAAATGGTTCAAATATATTACTTAATAAGTTGCCCAACTTTTTGAAAAGAATGCCTTTATTTTCTTTGGAAAAATCTGTTGTTTGTTCATCAAAATATATATGCCATTAATAAGAATATCATCCTCAAATTGATTTATTAACTTCATAATCTTATTTTGAGATTTTACACTAACCACAAATACATTTTACATCAGGAAGGAGAGGCTCTTAGCAACGCTTTACAAATGGATTCTATATCCTGTGGCTGATAGAAGGTGGAAAATCTTATAATTGATCTGAGTAGTCTCTTAAGTGTGTTCTACCAGGAATGCATTTCACACTTACTGCCCCAGTTAGCCATAATGCTTGCATTTCTATTTCAGACATCAACCAAAAAATAATAATTTTACAAGAAGCAATTTTTATTATCTTTTGGCCCTTTCTACTTGGGTATTGAATATATGATGGCTCACTTTAATGTCATTGTTATTATATTTCACAAAAAGATACAGAGCAATATGAAATAGTCTCCAATTATCTGAGAGCAAAGTTATGGATCCTTTGATTTCATTCTAAACCAAACTCTTTATTAATTATTTTCTTTTTGCTAGAAACACTTGTATGTAACATGTTATTGAAATTACACTCCACTTTAAAAAAAAAAAAACAACAAAAAACAAAGCCCATGCACAAATAAAACCCAAAAACTTTTAAGTGAATTTTGGAAAGAGTACATCCCTAATGTATTATTAAATTGAGATTTAGAAATAATGACATTTTGGTATCCTTCCCGATCCAGAATCCAGGACTTTAGCTCTAAGGTTTCACCCTAAAATAATTTGTCAACTTGAGCTACAAAGTGAGTCATATAATGACACACTAAGTTGGAAACAATGAAAAATTTTTCAAAACTCTGTCTTGTTGGAAACAAATAGTAATTATATAGTAACAATACCACATACATGAAAATAATCTCAGTTGGAAAGAGACAGGACCTCATAACCAAGAGGTTGTGACTAGGTCCTGAGGTTGAGAATAACGTGGAGATAGATTATTACATCAAAGACAACATGATGGGTCCTGAAAGGGAAAGAAGTTTTCCTTCAGAAGAAAAATTCTGAACGAGTTGTTGGGTATTTTAATGGACAACCAATTTCTCAGGAGAAAAATATTATTTGTTCATATTTATTAATCAAAATTATTAATGACTAATGTGATAGCTTAATCAAGAAAGAAAGTTAAAATTGAAAGTATCCTGAAGATGGTCACCATAGATAGAATAACAGGGTACTCTGGAAGCTGGAAGCAGCAGGGCATGACAGGACAGAGAGAGAACCCTTATTTTATTACTACTCCCAGAAAAATGGGAAGCCTGCCCACGGCATAAAGCCAGTGTCTTGCCTGGACCAGTGTTGTTTGTTTCGAGTAGCAAAGACAGTATGTACATTTGTTGACAAATTTCTTTTCCATCCTTAGGACACAGGGACCAGAGCAACAGAACAGGTGTGCTTGAATTCTTAAGGTTGTGAATTAGACCTCACCCTGTGACTAGCACATTAGGAGGAAGGCTCAGGACCTAACTACAGTTATATATCATTTTTGCATGTTTTGGCAAAATTAGGATATATGACAGAATTTAACTGTGTGAGTTACATTTTCTTACTGTGACATGAGATGATTGGTTCTGAAGATATTTAGTTCACTGTTGAAATGAATAACAATAATTTGCTATTACTCTTTAGAGTTTGTTTCCCTGTGCTAAAGGTCATTCTACTTGAAAGATTGTATTGTTTATTATCATTATCTTCCCATACATTAAACTGTATTAGCATGCCTGACAACATATAATTGGTAGTTGCTTAAATAAATTACAAAATTATTTTACTGTTATATTTAAATCTCTAGAAGAAAACTGAAAAATATATTTAAGATAAAATCCAATTTATATTTCAATCTCAAAATTTTCTCTTTTGGAGCAGATGTAGAAAAATCTTCAAAAACTTTTCAAAGAATTCTAAATGTCATTCTTGCATAGTACACATGAGAATATTCCTTCAGTAATGTTTTATTGGTTCCAAAATAGAAAACAAATCAAATTTATAAATCATTAATTTAGAGATTATATGCTTAATTTCGTTTTTACATGACCATGTAAAACTTAAAATGTCTTTGTTCACATTATCTCATTTTAAAAATTAATTTTTTCAGTTGAAATTATGGAAACTTTAAAATATGTATTCTGTATATAATGAGGAAAATATAATGTTTTCTGGGAAAATTTCATCAATCATAGCAAACATAGTTAACACACTAAAGATATAAATGACTACATTGAAAGTGAACTCAATATGTTTCTACCATACTGTAAGTTAAAAAACATGTAGCTATTTTATATGTAATTTCACTAAGAATTTAACAACATATGTTTATATTCGCATGTTAGTATGATTCACATTATACTATATACAATATTACATGTACTAATACATTAATTATATATTATATAAACATATTAGTATATGTATTTACACATGTGCATATATATATCTGTTGATAGGTTATTTTAAAACATTATATTTTGTAAATATTAATGTTTTATATCTGATGCCTCTGAAGACTCTCTTTTCTATTTTTTTTCTGTTAAATGGAGCCATAAATGAGATAGCATTATAATCTCATCAAAAGTACTGTGATGACTAGTAGGAAACATTTCATATTTTCCTAAAGAAAGACACGTGAACAAATATCATGTGCAGCCTCAGTAGTACCCCATCATAGTCAACTCCTGTTGGTTCTGTACTGCCATCTTACGCTTTGTTTTTGATGAAATCTCATTGAGTACCTGTTGCTGCTCTGGACTCCCTATGTGGGTGAGGCTGGACTCAATCTCGCAGAGATCTGCCTGCCTTTGATCCCAAGCACTGAGATTAAACATGTATGTCACTAGGCCAGACTTCCATCATACACTTTTCTGGTTATCATTCTGATTAAGTACAAGTCCACACAGATAGGGAAATCAAAGAAGTGATTCTGAGAGACTGTAAAGGAAGAGACTCTCCAAGAAGAAGCTGTAGCCTATTCAGTATCCCTTTAAAACAGCAAAAATATGATAGGAAGTATTGATGGGGAAAAATAAGTTTTCAAAAAATATAAAAATAATTGGTATGAAATTAATTTGTTATCAGCCCTTATTAATAAAATTGTGACTTTTTATTGTGCTGTATTTTACTTTTTAAGCAAGGTCTCACATTGGAAGTCTGGAAGTCATTGCATAACTCAAGTTGGAAGTCATTGTATAGCGCAAGATGGCCTCGGGCTTCTATTCCTTCTGACTTCATCTCCAAGATGTGGGGATTAGAGAAACTGTTTTGTTCTTTAAGTATTATGCTAATTTACTCTCTGTGTGTGCGTGTGTGCGTGCGCGCGCACGCATGTGTGCATGTATGTGTGTGTGTGTGTGTGCTCGTGTGTGTGTGTGTGTGTGTGTGTGTGTGTGTGTGTGTGTGTGATCATGCACGAGTAATGGAGGCCACAGAATAACTTGCAGTTGCAGGTTTTCCCTTTCCATTTTGTGGGCTCAATGGGTTGGTCACAGGATGTCAGGTTAATCAGCAGGCACCTTTTCCTACTAAGCCATCTACATAGGCTCACTAATTAATTTTAACAAATATGTGTCCAAAATATATTCTGGGATTTTCATATATCTCACCAAACTACACCATGACTGAATAATGTAATTAATTCATTTTTATAAGCTTCAAGATTTGGAAGAGATAAAAATGTAGGACACACTTTTAAATCTGTTGTTATTATTATTATTATTTAAAAATTCAAACAATATATCTCAATCATATTCTTTCTTCTCCCTCAGTCTATTAGATTCTACCTATTTTTTAACCTATCTACCTAACTTTATGTTCTTTCGCTCTCTCAAAGAGAAATAGAGAAAACAAAATCTAAAAAGACAAAAAAAAAAAAATCACCAAACCATGAAGACAAAAACAGAAACAAAAGACAAAAATTCATGGGGTCCATTTTTTTTTTTTTTTTTTTTTTTTTTTTGCTGTTAGTCAATCAATTCTGGACATGAGGAATGTTCTGGACTGTAGTTATATCCAGTGTCACTACATTTAAAAAAAAGAAACAAAAACTGAATTTAGCTCTCCCAACAGCTATCAATTATGGATAGCTTGTTGATTAGGAGTAGGACTTTTTTTTCTTTATTAAGAAATTTTCTACTCACTCCACATACTATCCACAGATCCCCCCTCCTCCCTCCTCCCACCCTCCAGCCCTGTTTCCCAAGCTACCCCACATCCCCACATCCCCCAAATCGAGGTCTCCCATGGGGAGTCAGCAGAGCCTAGCACACTGAGCCTAGGCAGGTCCAAGCCCCTTCCCACTGTACCAAGGCTGTGCAAGGCATCACACCATAGGCATTGGGTTCCAGAATCCTGCCCACAGACCAGGGACAGATCCTGATCTCCCTACCTGGGTGCCCCCCAAACAGTTTCAGCCAAACAACTGTCTTCTGTAACCAGAGGGCCTAGCTCAGTCCCATGGGGGCTCCACAGCCACCAGTCCACACTTTCATCTGTTTTTCCCTCTCCATACTGGTATTTTTTCTGACTTGAATTCATTCAGTCTGTGTACGCAGCCACAGTTCCTGTACATTCGTATGTGTCTGTTTTGTTTTGTCTTAAAAAGTTTCCTGGGAGCCACTCATTACCTCTTGCTCTTACAATTCTTTTTTCCTCTTCTTAGTTATAGATTCTTTAGCCTTGAGAATAGTGGCTAAATAAAGACATTGGATTCAGAGTTGAGTTCCCAAAGCTGTATCACTGTGTGGACATTGTCAATTTGGATCTGTGTATTCATTTTCATATTAAAAGAGGCTTCTCTGATTAGTATTGAGTGAAAGACTTATCTAGGGGTATGTCATTAGAATAAATTTTGTTGCTGAATTCATTTAGCTGAATTATAGTAGTTTAGTTTCCCTTAGTACCCGTGACCTATCTAGTCTCAGGTTTTTGGCCACTTTAGCAGAATAAGGTGTATGTTTCATTTCATGGAATAGACCTTAAATATATAAATAAAAAAAGAATTGATGGTTACTTGCACAATATGTGTGACACTGTAGCCCCAGTACATATTACAGCTAGCTCACTTTTGTAGCATACAGCTCTTGTAGTTAGATGATATTGATGATTTCACCCACCCTTCCAGGAATCGGTATAATACTTTCCAGCACTATGGAAGCCAGTCTGGCGAGGTGAAGCCTCTAGTTGGGTACCAGCTCAATTTCTCCAGGTTTTGTGATAGAATTATATGGTATTTTCATGATAGGGCTTTGTCATCAAGTTATGAGGGTAACCAATAGAATTGTCAGTAGCCTGTAATGTTTAGTAGTGTCTATGGTACCCTTTGGCCAATGACCCAAAAAAAATACTGTAGGAAGCAGAGAGAATTCTAAGTACTGTGTAAGTGATGAAAACAGTCCTGAGAAAAAACAACAGTATTTCCCCTTTCATGGAAGATTCTTCCTCCCACTTAGTTCCTCACAAGCTACCTGCCATCTACGGATATGTGGAATAATACACACACACACACACACACACACACACACACACACATGTTTGTACATGTATATATCTATCAATACATACATACACATACATATGTGTGTGTATATATATATATATGTATATGTATATGTATGTGTGTATGTGTGTGTGTGTGTGTGTGTGTGTGTTAAAAGCTAACATCCACATATAAGAGAAGATTTTCAACGCTTGCCTTTCTGGGTACAGGTTACCTCATTCAGGATGAATGCTTCTTGTAACATCCATTTACCTGAAAATTTTATTTTACTTAACAGTAGAACATTAATTCATTGTATACATGTAACATTTTCATTATGCATTCATCATTTGATGCAGATACACAGTATCTTTCAAAATTGTGGTTATTAAGAACACAGTAGTAATAAACAAAGATGAACATGTATCATAGAGTCCTTTGGGCATATGCCCAAATTTCTATGAATGGCTCTTGTGGTGGGACGGTTTGCAGCTCTATGAGGAACTGTAGTGACTGTACTATTGTGCACTTCCTCCTGCCTGAGGTCTTACCCTCTTCCGCTTACTCACCAGCATTTGCTGTCATTTGTTTTGTTAAACTTGGCCATTCTGACTGTGGTGAAACCTCAAAATAATTTGAATTTAAACATTTTAAATAGTTCCTTGGCAATTTGTGTTTGTTCTTTTGACAGCTGTGTTTAATTCTATACCCATTTTAACTAGGTTATTTATTTTCTAGATGCTTACCTTTTCAAGTGTCTTGTGTATTCTACATACCCTGTCATATAGGTAAATTTTTTACCATTCTGTAAAGGCTGTTTCTCTGCTCGGATGATGGTGTCATCTTCTATGTAGAAATGATCTATCTTTATGAGTTATGAGTTTTCCTTTTTTTCTCTTCTTTTCTTTCTTTTCTTTTTCTTTTTTTTTTTTTTTGGTTTTTGAGACAGGATCTCTCTGTGTATTTTGTGCCTTTCCTGGAATTCACTCTGTAAACCAGGCTGGCCTTGAACTCACAGAAATCCTCCTGCCTCTGCCTCCCAAGTGCTGGGATTAAAGACATGTGCCTCCACCACCTGGCATGAGTTTTTCTTTATTAATTGTTGGTCTCAATGCCTATACTATTTGGGTCCTATTCAATACGTCCTTCCTGTGACAATCATTTTCCATTTATTCAATACTTCCTCTTTTATTAGTTTTATTATCCAGTTTGACTAGCACCATTGAAGGTGCTATCTTTTCTTCAGTATGCAGTTTTGGTTTCTTTGTAAAAATCAGGTGTCCATAGATTTGTGGAATTATTATGAGGTCTTCAATTATTTTCTTTCAACAAACATATCTGTTTCTAGGCCAGTTCAGTTCTGTTTTTATTATGGACAATCTGTAATTCAAATTGAAACCTGGGGTGGTGATATTATCAGCAGTTCTTTTATTCTTCAGAATAATTTTTGTGTTTCCATATGAAGACTAAGATTTCTGAAATGTGTTTGTGAAAACATGTGGTGGAGTTCTGTTGGGGATTATATGGCATCTGTACATTGCTTTTGGTAGGATGGTCATTTTTATAATATTAATCTCACCCATCCATATGCATGGGCGATCTCTCCACATTCTGACATCTTTTACAATTTCTCTCTTCAATGTATCAAAGTTTGTGTTATAAGTTTTTTATTTACTTGATTAAAATCATTCTATTATATTTATAGGCTTTGTAAAATACTCTTTCCATGATTTCTTTCTTAGCCTATTTATTATTTGTATATAAGAGGTGTACTAATCTTTCTGAGTTAATTTTATATCCTACATTGCTGAAAGTGTTTTTCAGATGCAGAAGTTTATGGGTAGAGTTTTTACGGTCTTTGATGTACAAATCACATGCAAATAAGGAAAATTTGACTTCTTTCTTTCCTGTTGATCTCCTTGATCTATATTATTTAGCATTCATAAACTGTCCTATGGCAATATCATCATATGAACTGATCTGAATCCAAGTAAGTTACAGTAAATGTATATTTTTGCCAAATCTGTGCTGTGTACTGAGAAAATTAACAGAAAAATAACAATCGAGGGATATTATATTACTAACTAATATAGTATTATATAACTAAATACATCATCAACAAATAAATCTAAGGAAGACAAGATTTATTTGGTTCACAGGTTGTGTATACAGTCCATTATGTTTCAAGTTTCTGGCAGTAGGGGCTTGGAGTGGTGGGTCATATGATATCACAGTAAGGAAGGAGAGTATTCAGCTTGCTTTTCTTTTGTATGCAGTCTGGATCTTTATCCTATATAATTGTACTGTCCACAATTAGTATGGTCCTCCCAACTCAATAAAGCTAATCTAGACATTGTTTCATATAGATATATGAAGTGGTTTATTTCCATGGTGAATCTAGATCCTAAGCTGATAATCAAAATTATCCAATGTAGGTGCTCACCCTGGTAGATGACAGTTGTAGAAAGCAGAGGTGAGAGTTTCCACTATACTAGGAGTCCTTAAGAAGTATGAATTGATTGGCAGGACAGCATGTTGGTTAAACCTCTGAATTCTGAATCTACATTGCAGAAGTTCCTACTAATTAATGGATTGACTAGATTAAATAAACTAATGCAATCTCTAAGACATGTTTTTAATATGAAATTTTATATCTCTCAATTTTGGGTATTGATTGCCAAATATTTGAACAACATCAAATGGAGGAGTTACAAATTATAGACACACTCAGAGGACCCACCTATAATTTACCTGGGAAAGAACAACCCTTATGGTAACAATGCATTGCAGTTTAAGGTACATATTATTTATTTATAACCACAGGATGCCTGCCCTAGTCTGATAATGTTGAAAGCTGACAACATCAAATGCACTGTGTGACTATAAGACAGTCCTAACTTCAGTTAAACTGGTATGGTAGCCCTGTGGTAACACACAACCCTGAAAGAAATGTTTTGTGTCTACATCAAGATTGTCTTCTACTTTTATTCAAGTTTTACCAACTCAAAAATTATTTAATAAATTTCTAATAAAAGTAAAAGATTTGATCTTTAAGTACACACAAGATATCAAAATGGTAGATGTAGAAGTTGATGTTCATAATAATATGCTTTATTAAATGATATGCTTAGTATTGTGAGACAGTAAATATGTGTGATAAAATGAAATTAGATATTTCAAAGGAGGTAGTATAGAAAAAGAAATGTTTAATGACTATATGAAAAACATGAACTTAACAAGAACTTATAAAAAAAGCTTCCATTTTTTCTTGAATTGGATACACATAAAATATGAATTAATTACTAGATAAATGCTTATATCTAGGAGGAAATTTAGGAATTCTTTTGATGTATACAACAGTCTACCAATTTGTAGGCCTAGTAGGATACAAAGGAAATTGTGTTTTCTATGTAGAGGAATTTGTGGGCCTCATTACATTACACCCACAGGTTTAATAATCTTATAAACAAACATAAAGAAAGCAATATCTACAGGAAAGAAAGTACTCTTAAAATTTCACAAGTCTTACTTCATTGCATTTTTCTGTATTGTAACAAATATGGTGAGAATTTCTTGGAAAATATAGTTTTACAGTATTGAAGTACATATCAGCACTTTTATGAAGCACTTGTTATAATTTTAAGAGATTTTATATTTTATTTTTAAGAGTTTATATAGTTTATGAGGATTTCTAAGTAATTTCAAGAAATGAAGTGTTTGATGAGATATCAAAAGCATAAACCCAATTGCAACCATAAAAAATGGGTTTATATCAACCTACTAAGTTTCTGTATAGCAAAGGAACTTATGATAAAAAGATGCTCTTTGTAGGAATTTAATTTGCACCGTTTGGATGTAAAACAGTGTTGATATCTCTTTAAAGATAAAAATATGAATACCGATATGATGTTCTGTCCCTAGTTCTGCATACATAGCCAAAGGATAGCAAGTATGAATGTTTGAAGAGCTGTCCTCACTACAATGCTTATTACAGCGGCCATCAAGATATCCAAGAACCGTTTTCAACCAATGTCTACAAACTTATCAATAGCTAAAGATACAAGTGTGGTAAATATGAAATACAGAAATGTAATTCCACTGGGGGGAAAAACTGTTATTTGACAACAAGGAATAATATAATGCTGAGTGTGATAGATTAGGAAAGGAAAGACAAGCACCATGTTGCTAAGTTCATCCCACACGGAAGTTAAGGGCAGAATTGTAGTTACAGGAGTATGAAAAGATCAGTTGGAAGAGGGTAGGTATTAATAGATAGTTGCTATGTTATAGTTCAGAACAAGAAAACCTAGTAATCTACTACAGAGAGGGGGGTGAATACAAAAAAGCATCTTCATTGTATATTTATTTGTAATCCTTGAAGAATAATTTTTAAATATTTTCTCATAAATAAATCACAATAAATCATTCAGAAGACAGTTGAGTTTTCCTTGATTTGAAAAAGTAGTTACAATTAAAATAACTGTATGAAGTACAATTCATCATAGGTTCATTACTGTCAGACATTGAAGTTAAGAAACATTTACTTTGATTAATTAATTTCCACATCCTGTAGAGAGATCGAACACTTAAGTGTAGTGTCTGAAATACATGAACATTATAGACTAACCCAGAATGAGGGGGTATAGACATAAATTAGCATGAATAACTAATTCACCTATTTGAAGCACAATAAAATGCCCAAGGAGTTTTAGCTAAGTACAACAACCACTTTATTAATACTGGAAAAGATTGCCCTGAATAAAAGCACACAAACAGGGTATAAATATGACTCAAACTCAGCTTAGAACTTTCTTCATTGAGCCATTAAAAAACATCACTTATCCAGGTAATCCATAGATATCTTAATTCTGTTTAAACTAAGTATGTGGTCAATACAGCTTGCCTCACAAAATTTATTTTAAACTAATAGAACAGCTTGCATACCGTAAAGAACAAGAATTCACCTTTTAATTGCAGATCATTTTTTAAAGTCATTTAATAAAGTGATGGCCTTTTAGTATTATTAAGGTTCAAAACATGTCATGAACTAGCATTTATCTAAGTTTGCATTTAACAAACCCACAGATTGGGAAAAAGTCCATACTGGAGAGTTAAAAAAAAAAAGAAAAAACAACCCTGTCATTTTACACAACCACTTTTTATTTATTTAGTGTGGGAGATATTAATAGAAATCCAGACACATTAGAACAGAATAATAATCCCATCACATTAATATTGCAGATGACACATGGAGGTTAATTACATCAAACGTGAACAAGTTTTGTTCAAAGAGTTCTTTTTCCAGATGCCCACTCCACCTCCGTTAGAAAATGTGCTTAGGGTCTGCCCCTCATCTTTTAAAAATTATCCCGTATGTGGGCATATAATCTTTAATAAAGATGACTAAACCACTCATTCTAAACTCATTACCATCTAAAATAAATTAATTTGACATTTAAAGTAATGCTTTTCTTAGAACATTTTAAACTGTTAAGTACCTTAGGTGGGTTCTGTATGAAAATTACAAATGTGATTTATGTGTGTTCTCATAATGCATGTGTGTGTGTGTCCCTTAAATTCCCATATTTGAGAGACTTAGGTTACAATGTGATGCCTTTGACAGGAGGTAGGAACTTGTAGAGGTGGGTTTTAGTGGGGACAAGACTTTGAAAGGAATGGTTGAAACACATCTTTTTCCTCTTTTTCTCTCTTTGGTATCCCAACTTTCCCTTCAACCATGATGAACTGCATATCACCAGTCCAAAAGCTGCATGACCAGTTGAGCTTGGACTGATATCTACTGGATTTAGTCTTTGTTTTTTTTTTTTTTTTTTTTTTTTTTTTTTTCAAACTGATTGTAAGTACATTATGGAAATAGGAAGTAACAAATGTTATGTGGCATATACTATCCACAGTAACACCCCATTTTTATGAGTATATCATTCAACTATAGACAAAGTGTGCCATAATAAAAACATGCAGATACAGTTCTCTTTTATAGCAGCTCAGGTATTTTAATGAGTCCCAGTAGTTTGTAGTAAGATTAAAATACTTGTGAAAAAGGGTACATTTATCTTCAAATCTGATGTAAAAGGCATTTAATATTTTCTTAAAATTTTATCTACTTTTATTTTTAGCATATGCTCATTGTTTAGTGATGGGTTTCACAAAGACATTTTCATTTTTATGGTTCTTTTAATTTTTTTATTAAAAATGGTTTTTCATTAAATATATTCTGACTACACTTCCCACAACTTCTTGCATATACTTTCCATTCTCACACCCACCAAAATCCAAACCCTATTTTCTTTATTTCATTAGAAATGACAGGCATCAAAAATAAGATGAAATAAAAATAAAAAAACAGAACAGGACAAAACAAACAAACAAAGAGATAAAGACCAAGAAACAAATACAGTCACAAAGAATACATATTCACACCAAGAATTCCCACAAAAACACAAATCAGAAACAAAAATAAAAAATCAAAAGACATGTAGGGTTAAAAGCATGCCTGCACAAAGCACTATGAGACAAAAAAAAACCAAAGAACTCCCCAAATACCATTGAGTTCTTCTTTTGTTGGCCATCTACTGCTGGGAATGGAGCATTCCCTTAAGTCTAGTTTGTGTCCTCATTGAGACTCCATTGCAGAAAAATATTTTTTTTTCTTTTCCATATCATTATAAATTGAAGATAGTGTATGGGTAAGGGACAGGTCTAGTGTCCACTTCACCTCTCAGCACTAGGACCCCATCTGACTTAGAAGTGTGCACTCCCTGTGCATGCTGCCACAGACTCTGTGAGTTCCTATGTGCTCCAGTCCTATTGTGTTTAGAAGGCCTTGTTTCCTTGATGTCTTCTAATCCCTGTATCTCATCCACTCTTTCTGCTTCCTCGTCCACAGGGTTTCCCAAGGCCCCATGGTGGTTGATCAAGATATCCTTTTTAGAATTCAGTGTTCTAAGGTCCCTCACAATCGACATTTTGTCTGGTTGTGGGTCTCAGTATTTGTTCCCTTCCATGTATAAGCTCCTCTTGTATTACATTGCCATACATCCCTCAAATGACCCTGAATATTAGCAGTTCTTCACCATATTCTGTCCCTTTCTTTTCTCTACACCCCCACCCTGTTTGACCCTCCCATTCCAGCCCCTGGCCAACCACCAATAACCATATTCTATTTCCTTTTCCTAGGGAGATCCTTTTCTCTCTGCTGGTCCCTTACCCTATACCTAAGCTCTGTGTTCATAAAGATTGTAGCCTGGTTATTTGAGTCTCAATAGCTTAACACCGACGTATAGCAAACACATGCCATATCTATCTCTTTGAGTCTGAGTTATTTCCCTCAGGATGATTTTTTATTTTTTTGCTTGCATCCATTTACCTAAAATTTCATGATTTCTTTTTCTGTTTTTTAACATCTGAGTAATATTCCATTGTGTAAATGTACCACATTTTCTTTTCATTCACCTATTGATGAATAAGCAGTTTCCAATCTCTGGCTATTATGAATTATTTAGCAATGAACATGGTTTGAGCAAGTCACTTTAGTAGGATGTAGAGTACTTTGGGTAGAAGCTCCAGAGCAGTACAGTTAGATCTTTTTTTTTTTTTTAAATTTTATTTTACAATACTATTCAGTTCTACATAATAGCCACAGATTCCCTTGTTCTCTCCCTTCCTGCCCCCCTCCCCTTCCCCCGAGCACACCCCCCATTCCCACCTCCTCCAGATCAAGGTCTCACCCAAGGACTGGGATCAACCAGATAAAGACTCAGTCCAGGCAGGTCCAGTCCCCTTTTCCCACACTGAGCCAAGCGTCCCTGCATAAGTCCCAGATTTCAAACAGCCAACTCATGCAATGAGCCCAGGACCTGGTAGCACTGCCTAGAAGCCTCCCAAACAGATCAAGACAATCAACTGTCTCACCTATTCAGAGGGCCTGATCCAGTTGGGGGCCCCTCAGCCTTTGGTTCATAGTTCATATGTTTCCATTCGTTTGGTTATTTGTCCTTGTGCTTTATCCAACCCTGGTTTCAACAGTTCTTGCTCATATAAACCCTCCTCTTTCTCACTAATTAGACTCCCAGCACTCCACCAGGGGCCTAGCCATGGATGTCTGCATCCAGATTCCTCAGTCCTTGGATGGGGTTTATGGCCCAACTATTAGGGTGTTTGGCCATCCCATCACCAGAGTAGGTCAGTCCCGGCTGTCTCTCGACCATTACCAGCAGTCTTTTGTGGGGGTATCTTTGTGGATTTCTGTGGGCCTCTTTAGCTCTTATGGTGCTGGCATAACTGGATATCAATGTGTAGAAGGCTGCAAATAGATCCATATCTGTCACCGTGCACAAAACTTAAGTCCAAGTGGATCAAGGACCTCAACATAAATCCAGCTACTCTGAACCTGCTAGAAGAGAAAGTAGGAAGTAGTCTTGAACACATTGGCATAGGAGATCACTTCCTAAATATAACACCAGTAGCACAGACACTGAGACAAACAATCAATCAATGGGACCTCTTGAAACTGAGAAGCTTTTGTAGAGCAAAGGATACAGTCAACAAGGCAAAGTGACAGCCTACAGAATGGGAAAAGATCTTCACCAACCCCACATGTGACAGAGGACTGATATCCAGAATACATAAGGAACTCAAGAAATTAGACATCAAAATGACCAACAGTCCAATTGAGAAATGGGCTTTAGAACTAACCAGAGAATTCTCAACAGAGGAAACTCAAATGGCTGAAGGACATTTAAGGAATTGCTCAACATCCCTAATTATCAGGGAAATGCAAATCAAAACAACTCTGAGATACCACCTTCCGCCTGTCAGAATGGCTAAGATCAAAAACACTGAAGACACTTTATGCTGGAGAGGATGTGGAACTAGGGGAACTCTCCTCCACTGCTGGTGGGAATGCAAGCTTGTACAACCACTTTGGAAATCAATATGGTGCTTTCTTAGAAAATTGGGAATCAATCTCCCCCAAGATCCAGCTGTAACACTCCTGGGCATATACCCAAGAAATGCTCAATCATACCACAAGAGCACTTGCTCAGCTATGTTCATATCAGCATTGTTTGTAATAGCCAAAACCTGGAAACAAACTAGATGCCCTTCAACTGAAGAATGGATAAATAAATTGTGGCACATACACACAATGGAATACTACTCAGCAGAGAAATACAATGACATCATGAGGTTTGCAGGCAAATGGATGGATCTAGAAAAAAGTCATCCTGAGTGAGGTAACCCAGACTCAGAAAGACAAATATGGTATGTACTCACTCATAGGAATATGCTAGATGTGGAACAAGGATGACTGGACTGCTACTCACATCACCAGTGAGGCTACCTGGAAAACGGGACCCCAAGAAAGACACGGAGAAATGAATGAGATCTACATGAACAGCCTGGACATGAGTGGGAGTAATGAAGGGCGAGGGTCGAGAGAAAGAGAGCTTAGGGGAGCAGGAGATCCCAACTGGATCAAGAACAGAGAGGGAGAACAAGGAATAGGAGACCATGGTAAATGAAGACCACATGAGAAAAGTACAGGTAGATCTTAATACATGTTTCCAGCTTTCTGAAGGATTACCTCGTTGATTTTTCATAGGGCTGTGGACATTTGCACTCCCATTGGCAATGGATGAGTGTTCCCCATACCCCTGATCCTCACAAGCATGAGCTGTAACTAGTTTTATTATTATTGACTATTATAGCTGGTAACATAAAATTTCAAATTAGATTTTATGTGCATTCCCTGATGAATAAGGCTTTTCTTTAAATGTTCCTCCTCACTCATTGTGTTTTGTCTTTTAAGAATTATCTGCTTAGATCTGTAACCCATTTTATTTCTGTTATGTTTCTTTTGAAATTCAGTTTTTGTCATTTATTTTGTTGTTTTTTTTAGTTCTTCACACATTTTATTGAAAATAGATGTTTTTCATACAGTATATTTATATTACATTGTCCATTTCCTAAACTCCTCCAAGATCGTTCTCATTTACCCATCCACCCAAATCTGCATCCTTTCTTTCTCTCATGAGAATCTAAATAAACAGCAAACAATAATAATAATAATTTAGTAAATAAATAAATAAAAACAAACCAGAATAGCATAAAACAAACAAATAGAAATAAAGAAGGAGCAAAAGAAAAATCACAAGAAACATATACAGGTTCTGAGATTAAACACATGCAGATGCTGAGACACACATTTGCTGACAAGGAAAACCCATAACACCAATATTGGAGCCATAACATACAAGCAAAAGATCTATAAGATATTAGCCCTCGATTGGATCAACAGTTGATAAAAATTCTTCATTGTGTAGCCTGTTGTTTTGTCTGCATGCTGCTGTTCCTTGCCATACAGCTTCTCAGGTTCACAAAATCCCATTTATTGTTGATCTTAGTGCCTCTGTTAATGGTGTTCTGCTAAGAACATGTCCCCTGTGCCAATGACTTCAAGTACATTCCCCATTTTCTCTTCTATCAGGTTCAGTGTGTCTGGCTCTATGTTGAGGTCTTTGATCCACTTAGATCTGAGAGTTCTACCTGATGATAAGTATGGATATATTTGGATTCTTCTACATGTAGCCATTGAGTTTGACCAACAGCATTTGTTGAAGATGCTGTTTTTTTCTGTGTTTCTGACTGTTTTATCAAAAATCAGGTGTCCATAGGTACATGAATTTATCACTGTGTCTTCAGTTCAATTCCATTAATCAGCATCTTGTGCTTTAAACCAATCCCATGCTGATTTTAATAATATAATTAAGTAGTACATTTGAAATAAAAATGGTGATACATCTAGTAGTTCTTTTAGTACTCCAGAATATTTTCTTTCTTCTGCTTTGTTTTGTTTTGATTTCTCTCTCTCTCTCTCTCTCTCTCTCTCTCTCTCTCTCTCTCTCTCTCTCTCTGTGTGTGTGTGTGTGTGTGTGTGTGTGTGTGTTTCTATATGAAGGTGATAATTGTACTTTCTATTTCAGTGGAGAATTATGTTGGAGTGTTGATGGAAATTGTATTGAATCTGTATCTTGCTTTTGATAGAATGGCCATTTTCACTATATTAATTCTATCAACCCATGAGCAAATGGGATATTTCCATTCTCTAATATCTTGTCCAATTTATTTTATCAATTCCTTAAAAATTTTATTAGACAATAATTTTAGATTTTCCTCAAGATAATTTATTTAATTTTGGTTGTGGGTCTATTTTTTTTTAAAAAAATATTATTTCCTTGCTTTCTTTCTCAGTATGTTTTCATTTGTGTATAGGAAGACTACTAGATTTTTTTCTGACAAACTCTGTATCCTGCTATGGTGCTAGTTGTGTTTAGCAAATGCAGAATCTTCTGGTGGAATTTTTATGGTCATTCAGGCTATCATATCACCTATAAATACATATATATTTCTCCTTTCCTGTGAGTATCAACTTGCCCTCCTTCAGTCTTCTCTGTTCTCTAGTTGAGACTGTAAGTTCTATGTTGAAGAGGTATAAAGAGTGTAGACACCTTTGTCTTGTTCCTGATTTTAGTGAAAGTTCTATGGTGGTATTTTGTTCCCCAAAATATTGTGCACCCTAATAAACTTACCTGGGGTCAAACAGTCACTAGATACAGAGGCTAGAAAATGGTGGCACTCGCGCCTTTAATCCTAGCATTCCAGAGGCAGAAATCCCTCTGGATCTCTGTGAGTTCAAGGCCACATTAGAAATAGCCAGGCATGATGACACATGCCTTTAATCCCAAAAAGTGAGCCTTTAATCCCAGGGAGTGATGGCAGAAAGCAGAAAGATATATAAGGCGTGAAGATCAGAAACTAGCAGCATTTGGCTGGTTAAACTTTTGGCTGATTAAGCTTTTAGGTTTCTAGCAGCACAGTTCAGCTGAGAGGCACCCAGTCTAAGGAAAGAGGATCAGCTGAGGAATTGGCAAGTTGAGGAAGCTGTGGCTTGTTCTGCTTCTCTGATCTTAGAGCATTCGCCCCAATACCTTGCTCCAGGTTTTTTTTTTTTATTAATAAGACCTTCTAAGATTCCTGCTACAAATTGCTATGATTTTTTTCTACATTTAATTTGCCATGGGCTTGATGTAAATTCCTTCTATTATTTTGAGGGATGTCCCTTGTACCCCTAATCTCTCAAGGACTCTTATCAGGAGGCGTGTTATGGCCTTTTCTATATCTAATAAGATGATCATGTGGTTTTATATTTCAGTCTGCTTATATGGTGAATAATGTTTATTGATTTGTATATTCAGGGAATCATCCCTGAATCTCTGGGGGTGAAGTTTATTTGATCTTAGTAAATAATCTTCTAGATGTGTTCTTGGATTCAGTTTGCAAGTACTTTGTTGAGAATTTTTGAATCTATGTTCATGAAAGAAATTGGTCTGTAATTCACTTTCCTTGTTCAATATTTATGTGGTTTGGATATCAGGGTAAATATGGGCTCATAAAAACAATTGGGAAAAAGTTTCTTATGCTTTTTTTTAAAGAAAAATTAGAAGAATTTTAGTGTTAAATCATTGAAAGTCTGGTATAATGCTACATTGAACCCATCTGACCCTGAGCTTTATAAGACTAAATGAGTGTTTATATTTCAATATGTTAAGAGTGGGGTATTGAAGTCTCCCACTACACTGTGTGCGGATCAATATGTAATTTCAGCTCTAGTAGTATTTCTCTTATGAACTTGGGTGCCCTTGTGTTTTGTGCATAAATGTTTAGGATGTGAATACACTCTTGGTGGATTTTTCCTTTGATGAGTATCCCTATGTCTTCTGAATAGTTTTGGAGTGACTTGTCAGATATTAAAATGCATACACAAGCTTGTTTCTTGGCTCCACTTATTGGACTATTTTTTTCCATCTTCTCTCCAGAGTTGATAAGCTAAAGGGTGTGTCCTGTTTTTTAATCCTGATGAGTGATGTCGTTCTGTATGCTGTGAAAATGTGTTGCTCTGATTGGTTGATAAATAAAGCTGTTTGGCCAATGGTGAGGAAGAATAAGGTTAGGTGGGACATTCTTACTGGAGAGATAGGAGAGAAGAGAAGAGAACAGAGGAGACACCAGAAGAAGCAAGATGTAAAAGTACCAATAAGCCACAAGCCACGTGGTAAAGTATAGACTTATAGAAATGGGTTAATTTAAGATGTAAGAGCTAGCTAGCAAGAAGCCTGACATGGCCATAGTTTAAAAATAATATAAGCCTGTGTGTGTGTTTATTTGGGACCAAGTGGCTGTGGGATGCAGGTGGGAGAGATTCTGAAGGACTGGAGAAAACTTCTGGCTATATAATCCTGTATGTTACTCTTTGTCTTTTTATCGAGGAATTTGTGAACTTTGATGTTGAGAGTTATCAACAAGTATTATTTGCCAATTTTTGTTATTTTGTTGATAGGATGTGGATTTTTCTACTTCTTTTGCTTTGCTAGTCTTTGGTGATTTATTCCTTGTGTTTTCTTGGGTTGGGTTAACTACTTCAGGTTTAAGTTTTCCTTCTAGCACCATATATATATATATTAGTTTTATCATTTTTTCCTCCTTTATCAATAGTGATTAAATGTTTTGCTGTGTATAATAGACTGGGCTGGTACTTGTGATCACCTCGATCACTCTGCTTTTTAGAGTATCCATTAAGAAGTCATTTTTATTCTAATGAATTTGTTTTTATATGTTACTAGATGTTGTTCCCTTGCAGATTTAATGTTCTTTACTTGTTCTAGAAGTTCAGTGTTTTAATTATTATATATCATGAATTTCTGTTCTCTTCCAGTCTACTTGATGTTCTATATACATATTGAAGATTCATAGATATCTCTTTCATTGAGTTCAGGAAATTTTCTTCAAAGATTTTGCTCAAAATATTTAGTGCCTTTGATCTGGGTTTATCCTTGCTCTTTTCCTATTATAATTACTTTTAATATTTTCAGAGTGTCTGTCTCAGAATTCCTGAATGCTGGTGTATGATTTTTTTTTTCGATTTAACCTTTGTTTTTAAATTGAGGTGACTACTTTTTTTGTCTTTCCTTCAATTCCTGAGATTCTCTCTTTCATATCTTGTATTGTGTTTGCATTTTCTGTTTTACATCATTTTAATTTTCTTCAGAAATTCTATTTCTCCTTTCATATTTTGAACTATTTTCATCATTTCATTCCACCATTTGTGTTGTCACAGAGTCCATTAATAGATTTATTCATATCCTCTTTGAAGTCTGTGAACATATTCATGATAGCTAATTTGAAATCCTTGTCTTGTGCTTCAGTTATATTACATTTTTCACTGTCTACTGTAATGGGGTTTTATATTCATTGTTAATTATTTAGATTTTGCTCTGAATTTCAGATGATGAGGTTCTAGATGTTGGTATCTGTTCTAATTTTGGGAGAGTTTCTTAGTATCGTTACAATTGCTGTGAGGAGATGATATGACCAAAGGTACTTGGGGAGCAAATGGATTTATTGGCTTATATCTTCAGATGAGTGTTCATCATCCAAGAAAGTCAAAACAGAAACTCAACATGTCAGGAATCTGGAAGTAGAATCTGAGGGTGATGTCGTGAAGGAGCATTGCTTACAGGCTTGCTCCCCATGGATTGCTCAGCTTACTTTCTTATAGAACTCAAGACAACCAGCCCAAGAATGGCCCAACCCTCAACCCTCCCACATCACTAATTAAGAAAATGCTCTACAGTCTTGCCTACAGCCAGATTTTATAGAGGCATTTTCTCAATTAGATTCTTGCCTCTTTGCCATTTTCTCAAGATGATTCTTGCCTATGTTAAGGAGACATAAGATTAGCCTACACAGAGTGTTGATTGGTTGGTTCTTTTGTCCACTCTGAATCTTAGGAATGTGTGGTGACCTTGAATTGCCTGTTCTGGAATGTTTCTGATTCCCTGCCAGGTGTGGCCACTTGAGGTCTTAGATAGAAATTGTTTCTAGGTATTGAGAACTGACAGAAAGGAATGGGGATGGGTTAGAAGCAGGTGGCTAAAATGGAGCACAGGAAGAAGGAAAGCTGGGTGTGCAATGCGGTTCCGTGGAGTCCTGGAGGAATGGAGGCAGAGATGGATCTCAGGACCCTTCAAATACTCTGCTGCAAGCTGGGGATGAGACTTGGGAATTAGTAAAAGACAGCCGTAAGGAGAGTAAAGATCTCTTACCTGATTTCAAGGCAGCATGGCCAGCAGGTTCTCAGGTAGAGCACAAAGACATTTTCATTCAAGTATCTCATGTCTTTTGATCATAATCTTTCCTTTCTTTCCCACTCTAATCCTTCTCCCGATATTTACATATATATGTAAATATATAATTATATATATATATAATTACTCATACAAACACACATATTTATAATGTATTCTATGACATACATATGTAACAAAACATGATAGATTTTCTTCCTGAGTCTAGATTCTGACACACTAATTGTTTTCTCAGGTCAAAAAGATAAAAAATCCCTGGTCTGAATGGAGACTTAACAGCTAAAGCTACCAAAAATGTAAAAAAAAAAAAAAAAAAATCATCAAGAAATTAATTAATTAATCCACTTGTGCTAGTGAGTCACCTGAACTAGAGACCACCCACAGAAAATGACCTCACCCTCATGGTATGCTAAAGAGTTAGATGCAATAATTATACATCTAATGAGAAACTATAGTTTTCTTTCCTGGAATTCTTTCTCTCCTTGCACACAGCCTCTTACAAAATGGTTTCCCTGCCTTTCTGAATTACTCCAAAAAAGCAAAACTTTTATTTTTCTTCTCTTTTTAAAATTATTTTTCATAGACTACATCCTGACTGCAGCCTCCCCTCACTCCCAGCCCTCCCAGTCCCCCCCCATTTCCCCTCACCCCCAGATCCACTGCTCACCCCATTCCTTTTGGCAAAGAGTATACATCCCAGGGATCTGAACTGAGTCACAATAAGACTAGGCACGATCCATTATATCAAGCCTGGCAAGCATCCCAGTAGGAAGAAAAGTGTCCCAAGAGCAGCCAAAATACTCAGAGACATACACCCCCACTCCCACTCTAAGGAGTCCCACAAAAACCCCAAGCTAAACAATCACATATATGCAGAGGACCTAGTAGAGACCCATGCAGACTCAGTGGTTGCCACTTCAGTGTCTGTGAAACCCTATGCTTCATTGATTCGGTGGGCTCTGGTGTCTTGATATCCTTGATTGACCACCCTGGCTCCTACAATCCTTTCTGCCCATCTTCCATGAGGTTCCCTGAGTTCCACCTAGCAGTTTGACTGTGGGCTTCTAAATCTGCTTCCATCAGCTGCTGGACGAAGCATCTCTGTCTTCTATTTCATCGCTAAGCACATTACTTTGTTCTTCTCCAACACTCTTATCCTTCTTTCCCTAAACCTCCCCATGCCATCATGTTACTGACTTCCGCGACAGTTTAATAAAATGTCATGGCGTTTCCTATTCTTATATTATTGTTGCTTTTCCTTTTCTTCATTGCCCTGGAAGCTTCTGAGATAAATAGCTAACCTGTTCCTAGGATTTTATTTTAAAATCTAGTAAAATTGTCCAGTTTGAATAAACTTTGCTATTTGTTGCTCAGCTTTAAAACTTTTTCTTCTTTTAATTCTTTAAGCGGTTGAGAACATAAACCTATTCTTTGAGTCCAGATTACATTTGTTCTATAAATTATTATTATATTTACTTTCTTCTATTTTCCTGAAAATGGTAAATTTTCTTATGAAATTACTAGAGATAAACAGAGGGGAAAAAGCTCCCAGATACAGACATAAACAAGGAAATCTTACTGACTTCTGACCAATTTCAAAATAGATCTTATCACTGAAAAGTTGCCATTCTGTACGTGAATCTTTATACAGTGTTCTAGTTTAATAATTAATTGTAATGGACTTAATCACATATATTTAACTAAGGAATACTCTAAATTGAATATAGTATTTTGGACTATAGTATTACTATGCTGTCACATCTATTTCTGAAAAATAAATTTCTTACTGTATCAGCAATGAAAACTTACATCAGTAATTATTGGAATGAATGATTATACTAACAAAACATAAAGTACACTCAATAATCTAAAAATGTCAGGGCATACTCTTTCTGACAAAGGCCACCTTAAGTCTACTTCAGTTTAACCTAATATAAAATGCCTTCTAAGTAAACCTTTTCTGGTTACTTTAGAAATTTTGATTTTTTGATTCCTTTGGGGGGTACATATTTATAAAAACCACATTATGACTCACTCTGCTCCTCCACACCCTTCCTGCCACGATGGACACAAAGTATTGAAACTATATACCAAAAAATATCCTTTTTTCCCCTTAAGTTTATCAAACTCAGGTACCTTTCCACTGTGATACAACCCTAACTCACACTGGTGAACCTTGGGATAGAAACTTTTCATGCAGTTTAGCAACAGAGACCTGAGAGATGAACAGCTCTGACTTTAGCCCTTGACTGAAGTGTGGAAACGTCTTTGGCACTGTCCTTGTCAGGGCCAAATGGCCAGAGGTGTTTCAAGGCTCTGTTTTCTTGCTATCCATCTTCCTTGTTTACTGACAATGACTGGACACTATATCCAGGGAGCTGTATGTGAGGACATAACCAAAACGGAATTGCTTGAACACCTTGTGAGTGCTCCAGATGGACTTTACCAGCTTGTGGTCCATCCTAATCCTAGAAAACTTTATTAATCTTTATTTGAAATCCTCCATGACAGCCCAGCTGTTGGGAATTGCTCTTACTATTCAAATCTAATTGATCTCTATCTCTAAATCACTAATCTATGAACCTATCATAAACAAGGATGACTGGACTGCTACTCACATCACCAGGGAGGCTACCTGTAAAACAGGACCCCAAGAAAGACACGAAGATCGCCCAATGACGGAGAAATGGCTGAGATCTACATGAACAATCTGGACATGAGTGGGAGTAATGAAGGGTGAGGGTCAAGGGAAAGAGAGCCTGTGGGAGCAGGAGATCCCAACTGGATCAAGAACAGAGAGGGAGAACAAGGAATAGGAGACCATGGTAAATGAAGACCACATGAGAAAAGTAAGAAACAAAGTGCTAGAGAGGCCCACAGAAATCCACAAAGATAGCCCCACAATAGACATCTGGCAATGGTCGAGAGACAGCCGGAACTGACCTACTCTGGTGATGGGATGGCCAAACACCCTAATAGTCGTGCCAGAAACCCCATCCAAGGACTGAGGGATCTGGATGCAGAGAGCCATGGCTGGGCCCCAGGTAGAGCTCCGGGAGTGTGATTAGTGAGAAAGAGGAGGGTTTATATGAGCAAGAATTGTTGAAACCAAGGTTGGATAAAGCACAGGGACAAATAGCCAAACGAATGGAAACATATGAACTGTGAACCAAAGGCTGAGGGGCCCCCAACTGGATCAGGCCCTCTGAACAGGTGAGACAGTTGATTGGCTTGATCTCTTTGGGAGGAATCTAGGCAGTGCTACCAGGTCCTGTGCTCATTGCATGAGTTGGCTATTTGAAACCTGGGGGTTATGTAGGGACACTTGGCTCAGTCTGGGAGGAGGGGACTGGACCTGCCTGGACTGAGTCTACCAGGTTGATCTTAGTCCTCAGGGGAGGCTTTGCCCTGGAGGAGGTGGGAATGGGTGGTGGGCTGGGGGAAAGGGGAGGGGGGCAGGAGTGGGGAGAACAAAGGAATCCATGGCTGATATGTAGAACTGAATGGTATTGTAAAATAAAATAAAAGGAAAAAATAGGTACTGTTAAAAAATAAAAAAAAAAAAACCTACTCTCCAAGTAGTCATTATTATTATTCAAGTTTGCCAGACAAAGGGCTTGGAATTCATTGGCTGGGATGGTTTTTCGTGGCCATTGATTCTCCAGATACCTGCTTTTCATTCTATTACCCAGCTATGTTGGGAAAGCCTGCCTGGTACTCATGGTATTTGTTTCTATTTTCATTATGTTCTTCCACTATGTTACATAATGCCTTCTCCCCAGCTACTTTAAGTTAGAATCAATCCCTTTAAAATATATTTGAAACATCCTCAGAGGAATATGATGATTTATGTGCTACTTAGAATGAATACTTGGAACCACAAGATAGTACAAACATGGGCAAATTTTTTGACATATCAAAGGAGAAATGTTAAATACAGTAACTGAAACACATTTGAAACTAATGGTCATGTTAGATAAGATTCAGAAACAACACTGTGTACATTTCATTATAATTACCTTATTCTGAACCCATTAGCTAAACCCAAGAGTTAAATAAAATACATAAATAAATGAATGAATAAATAAATAAATAATAGAATTTATAGTCTGCTAAAAGACCAGTTCTTTCCCCAAAACACATGAAGAGTGACCTGTAGAATAAGTGACTTAGTCATCATTAATTAATGGGTTTGCTGTTTTGCATTTAATCATTTCACATAAATCAAAATGCCTGCAAATACTGTGAATGTTTTACATAAAATAGTTACTCTACTTTCATGGTAAGGAAGCATTAGATAGTTTTTATGAAGCATTGGATCTAGAGAAAGGAACACCTAAACTAAATCCCAGATCACATATTAACCATGTGATATTTATCTCAATTACTTAATTACCTCTGAACTTTTATCTTCTTGACTTTAAAGCACAGATAACCAAGCTCCCTCACAGGGCTATTTTGAAGAAGAATGAGGCTAATATTTGTGTAGCATTTAACAGAACACATTATCATACTGTATCAAAGTTTATTAAGTAAAACAAAAAAGTAAAGCAATAATGAAAACTAATATATATTAACCTACTAGAATGATTTTAAAACTGAATCCTTTGATGGTTCTTTAGTGTAAGAATCAATTCAAAAATGTACACACAAAAAATAATAAGTACACACATACATAAACATACAACATTGGCTTGAATGTGGGAGCCCACAAAGATTTCCTAGTGGGATCTGAGCTTGCTTTACTCAGCAGGGCTACATAAGGGGATGGATTGACCATGTGCATAGTTAGTAGGTGTTTGGAAAGGTCTCCTTGGTATTCCTAAAAAAAGTCCTTTAGAAGAGACAGAAGGGGCTGGTGAATTAGGATCCAGGTCCTCCTGAGGCTATTGTGTGTTTCTATCTGTCTCTCTCTCCCCTCTATATTTCTATCTAAATCTCTTATCCTTTACTCCTCAAGAGTAACCTGCGGAAAAAGGTGGGAGCATGCGCCCACACTTGAAGAACTGATATCTGATTGAGCAACAATTTAAATAGAATCATTGCATCATTATATCGGTATACAATAAGGATATTTATCTTTTTAATTTTATATATTTAAAATCATTTTTGAAGAGAAAAATGCTTTTTGGAAAATCAAGTTTGAACAAAGTTGCAAATTTGGTGTATGTATATGTGTTTATGTGTAATCCATTGATAATATATTTTAACTCTTTATCATGAGCATTCTTAAGAAGGTCAATGTAGGTCTTATATATAATATAAAACTATTGAATTTACTTTTTTATCAACTTAATTCCTAATAGTGTCAAAATATTTTTTGATGTTTCTATGAAGTGTAATTCTTAAACTTTTTATAGTTGTTAGCTTTTAGGTTGTATAGATACTTTGTGATCATTTTTAAGTCATACATGGGGATTACTCTGCAATGCAGTGGTTAATAGCATTGACTGTTCTTATAAAGAATCTTGGTTTGGTTCCCAGAAGCCACATGGTAGCTCACAATCACTTTTAACTCCAGTTCCAATTGATCAGATGCCACTCCAGACCTCTGTGCACACTACACTTGCATAAACACTCAAAACACACAATCACATAAAATATTTTAAAAACTCTATGTTGATGTCTATACTCTATCCCATTGTTGACTTTTAAAATAACTACATTTAAATTACACATATGTATTTTACAAGATGACCCTTACATTTATAAGATTCATTGTTCATTTTATACACATTTGTTGTTAATGTTTGTGTTTCTAGAAACTACCTAGAGATAATTCCTTTAATTGATAATGTAAATTTCTTCAACTTTTAAATTTAACTTAAAGGTTGAATTAATCATAGTTTCTCAGAACATTTTTATACTTGAATGTTTTCTATTTTATAATTTCTTAAACTTTTAAGTGGTAAACTGTATGGTATTTACACATTTTATCTCCAATTATCTATTAGTTACTAGAAAATGATTAGATGAAATGCCGTGATTTTTCTACATATAATCTGTAGAACTAAAGTACCCATTCAAGAAGTGAAAATTTTAGTTCTATAAAACTCATATTTCATTATTAGTTCAATAACATTGAAACACAGAAGAAAATATTACTTTTAATTAATTAAACTAACTATTTCAAAGTACAATCCTGATGTTACAAATAAAATATTCACAAATTTAATATATAGTAATTGATATGCTTCTTTGAAGAGAAACAAACAAATATATGCTATGTCTGTAGTTCAACTCATATCCTATCAGTTTTGCAAACATTCCTAAAAGATTTTATTATATTTGGAAATAATTATTATGATTGATCACCAGTATGTGATTAAATTATAAAATACCTCTTCCCCTTGCTGAGAGTGTGTTCTACATGCATGAGTAACATTCTGAAGGGTATTTTTTTAATTCTCAGCAGTAAACTTAAAGTTGTCATGAATGAAACATGTGAAATTCTTTGGAGAATAATGGATGTTATCACATTTGCATACAATGAATTTGGGATAGTGGGGAAATACATAAACAATTTTAAAAGTCTGATGTTTCTGGTTCTCTTCTTTCATAGAAAGGTAAATTAGAAAAAAATAGCAGAAAGGTTCTTATAGGTTCTATAACAGTATTACTTTTTTCTAAATGTATTTATTTATTATCCAGTAACATCTTTGCAAATGATGTACATGGTCTTATTTGTTTTACAGTGCTGTAAATTAAGAATAATATTGAACAATGGTCTTAATAACATATTCTCAGTGTAAGATACAGTTTTCTTTTGAAAAGTTCATATATTCTTTCACGGAGGCATGGTTTTTGTTTTGGTTTGCCTTGTTTATATTACAATCATATGTTTTCAGGCTGTCAGATTTCTTAGTACAAATTCTGGAATGGAAGAAACTACAACGCAACCATTACCTTGTCATGGGTCATTCTTGGTTATTTGGTACAGCTGGTGTGAAGGCAGGGAGTAGTTTACCTATCTTATCTTCTCCACAGCCATCTAGTAAGCCATCATGTTCAAGCCACATACTGGTGATAAGCTGACTTGCTCTGTGTGGTTTCAGTAACGCACCGGCTGAGCCAATTTTACTCTTCACAGTAAACTAATAGTGACAAGATTCTAAGAGCTCCAAATCTTCTTAACAATGGAAAACAAACAATTCCTGTGAGTCATTTTTACTTTCATCTGCCAATAGTGAAGTGTGGCTCTCTGTTCTGACTCAGGATTGTTAGAGAAACTTCGAACAGATGTCTCAAATGAAACAATTCTTCTATTACACATAAGACTTCAGATTTCATCACAATAAATAAAACCTTTAAGATTTTTGTCTGCCGGGCGGTGGCGGCGCACGCCTTTAATCCCAGCACTCCAGAGGCAGAGGCAGGCAGATCTCTGTGATTTCGAGGCCAGGACAGGCACCAAAATTACACAGAGAAACCCTGTCTTGAAAAAACCAAAAAAAAAAAAAAAAAAAAAAAAAAAGAAAAGAAAAGAAAGAAAGAAAAAATATTTTTGTCTCTTTTGTTGATGTTTTGTTTTTACTTGTACTAGTTGAAGGTATTCAAAGACAACATTTCTATCACAAAAAGTTTTGAAGGGGAAGATGTGAACCTGCTGGTAGAACAGCATCCTTTAATAAAGGGGGATGTGCCAAAAATCAGAAGGTTGAATACAAAACACAGCACGGAGAAAATGAAGCTTTTTTAGTTCTAAATTTGTTTTTTTAATATATATTTACTCACTGTTTAAATGTACTTTATAAAATTCCAATCTGAGTACAACATAAGTGAGTGTGATTGTGACATATTTTGTTCATATTATTCTTTCTCTCTACAACCTTCTCCTGAAAAAAAAGAAAAGAAAAAAAAGCCTTTTATAATGCTGGGGTTTGTTAAAATTACATTTAATTAACGTCAGTATGTCCTTCTGAGTTTGAAGGCATTTTGGAACACAGCATCAACCACAAACTTCTGTGGCTTCTCCGTTGATGGGACAAAGTTCAGGGCATAAGTTGGGATGAAAATGAGCTCAGAGAAGCCTTTAGGGATGAAGTCGTGTTTGGATGACACGGGCATTCTGCTTTGATGTACACTTTCTTTGGTTGGCTTGCACCTGCAACTCTCTTTCAGAGGACTCCCTCAACCTTTGGAAATGCTAGTTACAAAAGACTTCCTGCCTGCTGCTATGGAGAAGAGAAGTGATTGACAGGAGAGCGGACATCTTTCACCCAGGAGACAATGCTGAGGATAATGTACACATCAGTAGCTCCTCACCCTGAAGCATTTCCTATGGGACTATGGCATAAAACTATAAGCTTCCAAAACTTCTTCTTCTACTGGTTTCTTCCATTGATTTCTTATATTACTATAGAGTGAATTCTAAATATTTAATGTAGATGCATACCTTTGTTTCAGGGGTATTTCTTACTTAAGCGATAAAATATTCTCTTTGGGTTATCAAGAAGAAAGGATAGCATCTCACCACTGGAAAATGGATTTAAAAGGATTGGCCTGATGCCTCAAAAGAACATTAGATAATAAGGAAACCATGAGGTATCTTCAATAAGAACTAAAAATTCTGTGTGTTGAATAAGAGAAACTGTGAATCCACTGCAAATGTGAAAATCTTGAAAGCCATATGGAGAATTTGTCATTATGTCAGTATGTAAAATTGAATTGTAAAGTTTGTGAGCCTACTGTGTTCAAAGATGACCAGGAGTTTAAAAAGATTCTGAATATAGAATTTAAAGCGAAAACATTTCAGTTTCCCAAGGCAACCTCAATTAATTGGAAGTTTTAATGTAGCACGAATTTATTTTGACCTGATTCTAGCACCAAGAGACTGAAATCAAAGTTTCTGCATGATAGTCCTGGAATTCTCCCTTGAATTTTCTTACTGTTACATATGACACCTTGCAAGTAGGGAATCATGCTATACCTCAGTAGGAGAATCCCTGTCTGGCATGCAGGAGGCTCTAGGTACATTCCCATGTATAGCATGAGGCTGTAAGTTGATTCTCTAATGAAATTGGTATTTAAAAGTGGAGAAAACATGGGCCTAGGGAAGAAGGTACATTCATTTGTCAGCCAGCAAAGAAATGGCAATGTCTGTGGAGAGAACAATTGGGTTCTTTTCCTACAGAAATATAATGTATGCAATATAATTCATTTGTATCATGTTATCTCTGAACTTCAGTAATTTCTTAGGCAATATCAGAAAAATTAATATTCTTTTGTATGGTCATAATCCCCAAACTCTAGACTGACAGTTGCTGGAGCCAAGAGTTCAAGGGAACTATTTTTTCCTCTTCCTTTAAAATTTCCTTCTAAATAATATAGATTACGTTTACATTGTATATTCACTTGTTTTGTCTTTAGTGGAAGATGCTATGAAAGAACAAAACAGCATAATTATACCTTTTTTAAAATAACTTTTTGTTGTTGTTTGAGACAGAGATTTTCTGTGTAGCCTTGGCTGTCCTGGAACTTGCTCTAGCACAGGATGGCTTCCAACTCACAGAGATCTGCCTGCCTCTGCCTCCTGAGGGCTGGGATTAAAGGGGTGCACCACCACCGCCTGGATTCAAACTTTCCAGTTTTAATTTTTGACCTTACATTCTTTCTGTTTACCTGTACACTGTACTTTCAAGCAATAAAATTATACCTCAACTATTTACCTACAACTTTATATATCATTCACTGCCAAACAATGTCACTGAATATTCTGACAGAAATTTCTAGGTTCTAAAAATGTGCTCAACAATTTTTTTTTTCTGGAAATCATCCTGACTTAAAATGCATTTAAATGTTGCTGTTTGAGTTTCAGACAGTGGGTCCAGCTCAGAACATTTTTTCTACCACTTGCTGCATTAAGCTAGACATTTTCCAGGTCTTTACGACTTTTCATTTTGTTCACATGTACTCAGAAATAATTTATAGGCATCCTAAATAGCTAATATAAAACACAGTGGTTGTGGTCAGTAATTAAATATTAAATTTGCCAAGGGACTGCATACAAAGTGTTAACAAACATTCAAACCAATTCATGGTGGTTTGATTACATGTCTGCCTCTTTTAAAAATTATGTTTGTTTATTTATCTACCTACTCGTGTGTGTGTGTGTGTGTGTGTGTGTGTGTGTGTGTGTAAGACAAATTGCTAAATGGGTTTATTAATAAAATAGCCAGAGCTAGATATTGTGGTAAAAACTGAAAGATCAGAGGAATAGGAACAGCCAGAGCCAACCTCACCTCACCAATTTTGCAGCTTCCAACAGATGAGCTACTTCCTGTTTACCCATGCCTATATGCCTTGCTGTTTTGCCATCTGATTTGCTCTCTCTGTCCAGCTATATCACTTCCCCTTCTTGCCTACCTCTGTCACTTCCTGTCTGTCTGTACAGACCTCCAGACCTCCATGGTTAACTAGTGTTGGAATTTAAGGCTTGTGTCACCACGCCTGGCTCTATTTCCGGTGTGGCCTTGAACTCACAGAGATCCAGACAGATCCCTGTCTCCCAAGTGATAGGATTAAAAGTGTGTGCTACCATTGCCTGGTGAACATTGACCTCTATGCTTAATATAGTGTCTTGCTTTGTCTTCTGATCTCCAGACAAGCTTTATTGAGGTTCACAAAGAAAATATCACCACATGCATATGTTGTGTTTGTGTGTTCTATTTGTACATTTGTGTTTGTATATGTATACGTGTCTTGTGTGTGTGTGTTAGTGTGTGTGTGTGTATGTGTATGCATGCATGCTATTATGCTACATAGCATCTATGGAAGTCAGAAGGCAACTTTAGGGAGTCAGTTCTCTTCTTCCATCTTGAAGGTCCCAGAATTTATACACAGATAATGAGGCTTGACAGCAAGTGAGTTAACCTTCTGAGCCTTCCCACCAGAACAACTATGTCTGTGCCTTGTCATCTCTCATCTGCTTGTAGGTGAGTACGGTGCTCTTAGAAAGAAATATAAGAGTACCTAAAGCTGTGGTTCTTAAGTACTATTTCATGTTTGCACTACAAAAGTTTTGGTGCATTTCTAGTATGCTTGAACCACTAAATATTTCAAGGAAATTTTGTTGTAATATATTTTATTTTCTTACTACTATGGGGTAGTATTATCACTACCATTTATATTTTCAGCCCAAATTCTGGAAAATAAAACCAAATTATGGCTGATAATACAGTAACAATTAAAATTTTCTATCATTTGTTAGATGTTGCCACTTTATGTCCCGGTTTGAAAAGACACATATTTGTCATTCACTTTATAACAAACATCTAGTGTGGTGGGTCAAATGAGAATAACCCCAGGGGATTATATGTTTGAATTCTTGGAATCCAGTTGTTGGAAGTGTTTGGGAAGGATTTAGAGGTTCAGCCTTTTTGGAGGGTGAGATTTGAGGTTTCGAAATAGCATTCACAATGCTCTCTCTCTGCCCAGTGTTCTTCTATCTTTTTCATCCTGTTTTATATATAAGGACTAAGAGGGTTATAGGTTTCTTTTGTAGAAAACTATATGCTCTCTTGTTGTCTTCTTGTTATGAGAGCTATCATTGGTTTGTATTTTAATCATCCTCAAATAATTTATTGAAAAAGGAGAGTACAGACTCCATGTCCATTTCTGCCTTATACTTCCTCTACATTATAAAATGTTAAAATTACAGAATGTAGTCACTATTATCTCTCCCTATTTATATTGACTTTGTGTATAAATACAATTTTCAGACAGAAATTAAGTTTTATATTTTATACCACAGAAATCTGAGACTGTAAACTGTATATCACTTCAGAAATTTTAAATGCTTTCTGCCAAATTGGAGTAAGTATATCTGATGTCTGAGTTAATCATTCTGTTACAAACTGCTTTCCCTGTATCACATTATAGAAAAAAATGTGCCTTAGTAAAAACATTTGTCATGTAAGAGAAAGTAAAAAGATACACATTTTATGTACTAATACTAAGTTCTCAGGATATAACTTTAAACTTTAGGGGAAAAAATCAAGACTGATATTATCACCTGATTACCACATACGATATTTTCAAGGATAAATTAAGTCCACAGAATAATCTCTTAACAACATGCAAATTTATATCAGAGATTAATTAATACCTTTTTATAGTTTCTAAATTAAAAACTCTCTAGTAATTTTGACATTATCAAACTTTTGAATGTATACACCAAGAAAAAAAAAACCTCCATGATTTGTTGGTGGTTTTCTGAGCAGAAATGTCATGACTTGTTCAGCCATGCACTGGTGTGTATTGTGGAACATTATTTTAACTAGGCAAAGATGGGTTACCTTTGTTCATGACGCATGTGTCTAATTGTGAAAAAGATGTGTTGCAGTTGTTTCACTTTGCCTGCCTAAGACACCTGACTGGTCTAATAAAGAGTTGAATAGCCAATAGCTAGGCAGAAGATGGATTGGTAGGGCTGCCAGGAAGAGAGGATAAATAGGAAGATAAATCTAGGCTTGAGAAGAAGAATGAGAGAAGAAGCAGGAGTAGTGAAGGAGGGAGACTAAATTCCCATGGACATGAACATAGCTCCATCTCAAGGAGGACTTGATGGAAGTGAACATGTTCCATCTTAGGCCTCACAATTCTCTTTTTGTTTGGGAACTAAAGGCTGACAAAAATGATCAGCTTATGCAATTAACTGAGAATAATAATAATACATTTACAATTATAGCAAAAGAGCACATGCCTACTTTTGGAAGATAAAATGCCATCTGTTTTGTTATAATCTATACTTAGTTCATTTATAATTGATGAATTAGGATATATACTTATTATATTTCTCAATTTTTACAGATTTATATTTGTTTTCTACTTAGTGAGTCAGTAATTTGTATGATTAAGTTTCAGCCTACAGTTGCAAAATATACCAGCAAGATGGGAGGTAACATGGTCCTAAGAGCCAGACTGATGTGCATAGCATTACATTTGCCACATTCTTCTCCTTAGCTCCTGAGTCTGGTGTACCTTGCTTGTCTTCATTACTCACAAACTACTCCATATACTCTCTTCTGTCATGTTGCTGTGTTTGTGTTCTTGTAATATTCTATTTGCCATATTAGTTTGAAAGTTATAGTTATTAAGTTAAACTTCATCACTAATTGTGTTGGGGCTCCAGTTCTGACAGTCTGATTCGGAACCTCGAGCATCTTTGCTGTGCCCTCAGCCTTTAGTTTGTGTTTCCCTTGGAACTTCAGTTACAAAGATGTATGTGCTTTGAGCTGAACTCCCCTAAATGTGTTTTCTCATATTCTATTTTTAGTTTATGTCACAGTTTATAGGAAAGGGTGGCATTTTATATCAGAACCCCTCTCATTTTATAAATTTGGCACTAAAATTAGTATCCCTGTGATATCTAGATAACATTATTACTATATTCCCATTAGTACAATTTCAATGATTGTTCATCACACTAACCACTTCAAAAATTACGAAAATTTCTATTTATTTTGTAGTAAGTCCCTACTCTAGCTATGCACAGAATGCTTTAAGGTATTTTTAAATATACTGATTGCATTGATATTATAATTCCTCACAGAAGAAGGATTGGGATTTAGAAGAGGAAATAATTTTTCTAGAGTTAACAAAAATAAGCCAGACTTCAAATTTTGAATTAAATTTTCTATTCCTAAACACAGTATGTTTCAGGCTTTTCTATTATCTTTGAGAAAGCATGTAAGTATAATTTTGCAAATGATGATGACAAGCAACTCAGTGTATCTGGTATGCATTTTCAAATCAGATCTATGTAAAAATCAATAAATCCAAACAAGCTCAGTCAAATGGACTCATTGCCTCTAGAAGAGGCTTAATGGTAGTAACTAAAGGCTATCCTAAAAGTGAACTTATTGTGTACATAGGAACTAATGAAGCATCTTTAAGATCTGAGGTTAATCGTATTGCATGTATTTTACATATAAGCTATTACCACAAGAAATAGGAGAAATTTTAAGTCATTGTTAAGTTTTCAAAATATGTTGCATCTTCCTAAGAAGACAAATTTTTATTTGAGGATGTATGTTATACTTGCAATGATGGCATTTAAAAAACTATGAAAACATTAGATGGACTTGCAGTGAGAAAATAATATTCACTTTAATTCTACCTTTAATAGAGGAATAATTATTTTAAATTGAACTCAATCAAAAAAGATCACACATTTGGATCTTCTAATAAAGTGTAATGCTGTAATGGCAAGAATACATGTGATTCCAGTAAAGAATGGAAATGGAGCATGAATCATGCAACTGCTCAATCTTTCTTATAAAGAAACATTTAAAAAAGAATAAAGCCCAAAGTTTATAAATATATTATAAGGATTGAAATATTTTTCCATTTTGAAAAAGGAGTGTACTAAATCTCTCTAAGAATTATATTATCTATGAACTCTTGATTGTGTGGATTTTCTTATCAAACTTACTTGTACATAAATTTTAACATACTTATTATATGGTTCATAAAATTTGTCAACACTGTAAAGAATGAGCTACCTACACTGAATTCATACTTGATCTTTAAGTCATAATATTATCTTCAGTTTTGGGTTCTGTTGGTAAGTTAATTTGTCATTTTCCTTCAGTAATGCTGTAGAAAGATTCTGCGTTGAAGTTGCTTTCCTGAAGGAACAAAGGGATACTTATCCTGAGCAAAATATACAGAAATAATAAGTGAACAAGTTAATGTAATGTCCCACCCAGTCCCCTAGCCACTCAGACCCAAGTAAACACACAGGGGCTTATATTATTTATAAACTGTATGGTCTGTAACAGGCCTCTTGCTAGCTAGCTCTTACATATAATACCTTATATTAATAGGAATGAACCCATTTCTATTAATCTATGTTTTGCCACGTGTTCTGTTACTTACTGGTCTTCTGGCATGTTGTTCCTTGGGAGGCTGGCTGGTGTCTCCCTGCCTCTCCTTTCTCTTCGTGTACACCTGTTTGGATTTCTGCCTGCCTCTAAGCTGCCTTGCCATAGGCCAATTCAGCTTTATTTATCAACCCATCAGGGCAACATATACTCACAGCATACAGAAAGACATCCCACAGCACTTTAATTATGTGCAATAGGAGCTTACGAGACATTGTCTTTTCCTAGCACACACACTTAAAGTGCATGCTTCTTCAACCTGCAGCTGTGTCAGAGTGAGCTTGCATTACAACTCAGGAGTCACTTCAAGTCCTCTGGTTTATGGGATTATTTGAAAGAAATGAAACATTTTAATTGTATGTTTGTTAAGAATTATTTTGTTTTAAATTATGTATATATATATATACATACATATATATGTACATATACAAATATATATATATACATATAAATGTGTGTGTATCTATGTGTGATTGTGAATATGCATGTATGAGAATGTATGAGAGTGCAGGTTCCCATGGAGACAAGAAGAAGAGACAGCCTGATGATGCTCTGGAGCTTGGGTTACAGGTGACTGTGGGCAGCCAGATTGGGTGCCGAGAACAGAATTCCAGTCCTCTGCAAGAGCATCTCTCCAGGCCTGAGACAGTGCATTTTTATTATATATGTTTCCTAATATTAACATCTGCTTCTTGCAATGAACCCTGATGTAATTGGGCTCAAGATAATTCCAGAATAGAGCAAGTTGTTACAAAATTTTTAACTTTAAGTGATGTAGATTTGTGGAATTATGTGATATCTACTTCTCAGTATTTGAGAAAATTAACTGCATGGGTTTTAATTTGTCAATCATTTTAGTAAATTCACTTTTCTAATCAGCAATTGATAACCAGCTAGGTACTTCTGTATGATTTTCAAATATAATTTTATGTGCCCCCATGATGAGTTATTTTTTTATTAGTGAATGCTAGCGAAATCATCAGAATGTAAAAATATTAAAATGTCTGTTTTACTCTTGGAAAGGTAAACACAGAAAAACATTTCATCACAGTAGTGATAATTTCTAATCTTTCACTGAAACTATTGATTTACATTAGGAGAATTAAAGACACTTGGGTCATGAAGGAAGGGTTTAGATATTTTAAATAGTACATTATAATAGAATCTTTCATTAAGTGTCATCAGTGACCACCCATCGCTTTAAATTTGTTTTCTCATTGTTATGAACTTGTTACCCACACCCAGATGTACGGACAGATGGTTAGTGACTTCCTTATGATTACATCTTGAGTTACTGCCAAGTGTAACTCCAAGGGATTTGTGTTGTTCATAAACACCACCACGATACACTGACATCACTGGATCTCTAACAGGGCTTTGAATTCTCAGTGCAAAATATATTCAAGCTTAATGTCCTTATCAATGTTCTTGGAGAATACAGTTTATAAGACAGAGGCTGCATGTCACTGGTAACTGACTAAGCGGTAACTAGAAAGCGATAAGCAAGAATCTGACCAGAGACAGCAAGTAATAACAACTGCTATGTTACAGGACTCATCCTATATTCAAATTTTATGTTTTTACTTTAATAAAATTAGGAACTAGAAATTATTAATTCTGTTTTCAGATTATGCCACATTATGCTATGTTTCATTTTAGATAAAGATAGAATTTAGAGAATCTTTTATACGTAGAAGAAAAAGACATGACAAGGCCCCACCTCCCAAATATTCCAACTCCTGCAAAACAATACCTTCAGTTAACAACCAAGTATACAACCAAGTACCCATGGGAGTGCTTCACATCTAGACCATAACCATGCTCCTCTTGACAGTTTTGGTGAATGCTCTCATTTCACCAAATATTGTCTTAAGTACCTGCTACCTTTTTAAACAGCATGGTCTTTTGCACACACCACACACACACACACACACACACACACACACACACACACAATAGGAAGGCATTATATCTATTTTCAGTCCTATACTTTGAATGTGTCTTAGCCAGGTCTTATGGAACTGTGCTCCATTCTTTCCATTTTTCTAAACCCTAAAGACTTAGTTGTATTTTTTATAACAACATTTTTAATTTTTGAAATTATATCTATATACGTGTGTGTATTTGTTTGTGAGTTGAATATGTAATACATATCTATATATGTACATAACTATCTATATATGCATATATATTCAACCTATTCAATATTGTATTCTTATGATTTCAGGCCTGCTTCTTCCCATTGGATAAACAATTTGCAAAGAATTCCCTGGTGAAAACTATTTCTCCTGCTGTCAACATTTCTTATAACCATATTGTACTTTGTCTTGAGTTGAGGTCTCTGGAACTTCCTCCCATCCATACTAGAATGTTTATTCACATTTTCACATTTTTTTTTTGAGACAGGGTTTCTCTGTGTAGCTTTGCGCCTTTCCTGGAACTCTCTTTGGAGACCAGGCTGGCCTCGAACTCACAGAGATCCACCTGGCTCTGCCTCCCGAGTGCTGGGATTAAAGGCGTGCGCCACCACCGCCTGGCCACATTTTCACATTTTGATGTATTATTTTGTTGAGCAAAAAATTTAAAGATATCTTGGTATTTTTAAATGTAATTTTTTCTTCAATATGTGGCCTACTTTCCATTTGAAAAAGATAGACTTCCCTTGAATGTTGCTTAATACATCATATTTCTGTCCTTAGTTTATTTTTATTTCTGTGTCTTCCTCTTCCTCCTCCACCCACTCCCCTTTCTTTCTTTTTCTTTTACATTGATGAGCATTTAACCTAAGTTCTCTATTACTGAACTACTTTGTATATTTGTACTCAATTTTTCTCTGTTAATTTAAAAAAAAATTAATTTGAACAATTTGGTTATAAATTTTTAGCTGTCTCATTCTTGAAGTTCTTGCATCTATGGTTTGTTATTGTCATTTCCTTTATGGTTGTTCAACATTTCTTCCAATATTCCTTTGCCTCCTTTCTTCTGTTTTGAAGCTTTAATCACCCAAGAGTTTCAGGTAGACTGATTTACCTATAATACCTGTGGCATTTTCTGGTAACTCAATCCACATACCAAATCTCTTGGTATCTTCAACTTTAAAATGTGATTTACTAAACTTTAGATAGATTCTCCCATCCCCAAAGTTCTCCCTTATCAGTCTTACAGATCTCCAAGGCATCATGCCACATACACATCTCTACTTCCCTTCAGCTGTGATTAAAGGAACAATTCTGCTCTGGAGATGCATGTCTGCCTTCTTTTGTGTCCAAGTTGTCATTTTCAAACCCAATCTAACATTCTTTTCACTTTCACAGACACTAATTTTTTATTGGAATATTTATTATTGTCTCACAAATTTTTACCTTTAAAATTATTTTTGTTTAGTTTTCTTAATCTTAATATATTGATTTATTTGCTTGTTTATCAATATGCCTTATTAAATATCCGACATGAGAAGTGTCCTTTTATAATTTTATTCCATCATTATCATTAATTGCTTTTGAATCTAACTTTTTTTAGTTAATTCATAACTATTATATTATTGTACAACTTCTTATTAACCCCCTCCTAAATATCTGTTCAATGGTCCCTCCTTTTTCAGTGTTTAAGATTGAGTTTAGGGCTTCTGTGATACTGTATCAGTGTTCTAACCTCACTCCTTACATAGTCTTTACCCATTAGTGAAAGTGGTTATAACTGTCTTTTCCAATCATGAGGGAATATCTGGTTATAATTAGCTACTGGATTCTGATGATGTCTCTCATTTCCTTGATTGTGCATGTTTCTCATATACCATTAGATAATGCATGTAAAGAAAAATGGTGAGACAAAGACATTTTAGTGTGGTCAGACTAGTATTGTGAAAATATCCTACAGATAAGCTGCTTCTACCCCTGTTGTATCCAGTTCCTAAAGGTGTCAAATAGTATGAGTAAAATTGAAATTTACTTTTAACAAGATTCAGTATCTCAGGTTTGCTGTCTGTAGGCTTATTCCATTCTTTGCTTCTGGATTTTTTTTTTATTCTACACTCCTGTGTATCTGAAAGTCTTTCTCACCAATTTTATCTATCCTTGTCAGGGAAATTCTGTATTCTACTAGTATCCCATCCCTACATATAGATTCCAGCAAGCTTGAGAAACTTCTGCCTCAAAATCGATTGGGTTTCCTCCCATCAGTTTACCACTCATCCCAGCACAGGAAAATCCTCATTCCTGTTTGTTATCAGACGTGGAATCTGTCTCACCTACCTGTCCTTGTCAAGCTAAGATGGATGCAGCTTACATCAGTTAGAATTCCAGAATGCCTGAATGGATCTTTATCTGTAATTTCATCAGTCTTTAGAAGCAGGCAGTTAAGGTTTTTTTGTTTTTGTTTTTGTTTTTTCCTTATTTGATCACACAAGATCAATGTTTCATATCCAAGTGCTCTTGATCTGCCTGAGTTCTCTATTCTTTCTTCTTCGCTGTTTTGGATCACCAAGGAGAAGATTCTGAGAATGAATGGATATAAAAATACTGCATGTCTTTCTCTCCAGGCTCCAAGGCATCAAACGTTGTATGATAACTCATAGTAGGCTTTAAAAATCTTGGAAATAGTACAGATATGTCATATGGTAGATCTCTATCTAGAATGTTAATTAACACTCGTTGACTTCTATGACGTCTACTCTCCCACCTACAGTGCATTATGGTGCCCCTTCCCCCATATCCTCCAAGCACTTTTGTCTTTTGTTTTATTAATCTAAGTCATTCTATCTGAACCAAGACAAACTCTTACAGGTTTAAATTGCATTTCCCTTATGGCAAAGGAGGATAAAGACATTTAGAAATATTTCTCATTCATATGGGTATCTTCTTATGAGAATTATTTTCAGTTGTATAGCCTACTTTCTAATCAAGTTGCTATCTTACTGTTCAGTTTATTATGTATTTGTATACTCAAAACAATAATCCTCTGTAAGATGTAAAGGTCTTCATTTCATTAATAGCTTCTTTTTTAGACCAAGTAAGATTTCATCTGTTAATTTTTGGTCCTACTTCCTGGGTAATGAGGGTTCAATTTAGAAAGTCTCTACTTTCTAATATATCCGGATTAATTATCAGATTTCAATTTCATATGTGAATAAAATATAACAAAATAAAACTGCCTTGATAAGTAATTCCCAAGTAATTAATAATAAAGGTGGTAGAAAATAATGAGTTTATCTTCATGGAGTAAACTCTAAATGTACCTAATGAGTATATAGCACATTTGAAAGTCAATTTTAATAACTAATAGTTATTTGCAATTTTGTTACACATGTATTAATTATTACTGAATAATCTAGTGACAGAATCACATAATAAAAGGTCATATCAGATAAAGCATAAGCTAATACATATCAAAACAATTTTTAAAAGTATGAGAAAGTCATGTATATGTAATGAATCATCATTCATAATTCCTGTTCCATGAATATATTTGTGGAAAAGATAAAAATAATAATATTCCTAATAGAGTGTTTACTATAATGTGTGCTCAACACTTGATAAACATTTTAATATTCCCAATGATCATAATAACAATTTTATGTTTACAACATTTAAATTTCAGTCTCTGTAGGGCATAATGATTACCCAACAAATATTATTCTAAATTACATGAATAAATTTGTTTCAGAATCAGAATTATTGTAGTCTCCAGAGTCCACAAAATTGAAATCCATGAGATAATGTAATTATTTGTTAATAACACAATTACATAATCTAGAAAATAGACTGAATAATTCAAATTATGTAAAAAATAATTAGAAGTATAGTTAAGGAAATTTCATATAAATAGCACATTACTTGTTCCTGAGTACAGGAAAGAAACATGTTTTTCCTGTGTTCCTAACCAAGCTGCCATAAAACCAAACAACTCATCAATATTCAAATTATATTAATATAATATGTTATGATGATTTCATTTTCCAGTCCTTTTTTTTTTTTTTTTTTTTGGTGTGTTGTGTGTTTCTTGTTTGTGTATGTGTGTATTTTGGGGAAGTTTTCTTCTATTATGTTTTTAAAAATCTGTTCTATGCCTTTGACCTGAGAAGCTTCTTCTTCATCTATGTCTATAATTGGAGGATTTTCATTGGGCCGCAGTATTTCTATTTGTTCATTTCTGTTATTTTTTAAATTTTTCACATTTCTTTCTTATTTGGAGAGATCATCTGCTTTGTATTCAGATCTTGACATTCTATTTCCTGCTTGATTTATTGTACTTGTAAGGCTTTCTCTGGATATTTTAGTTTGTTTATTGGGTTTTTCAATTCCATCTTCATTTCAACTTTAGATTTCTTCAGTGTTTCTATCTTCTTACTTAATTTCATTCATATATCCTGGATTTTTTCCCCCATTTTCATAGTCCTGTTTGTGTTCTCTTCACAATCACTGGGTGCTTGTTCTCTTTAAGTTCTTCCTTCTTAATTTTGTTAATTTTTTTTATTTGTGTTTTCTTCAACTTTTTTGAATTCTTGATGAATTTTTTTGGAATATTCTTTTTAAAATTGCATCCTAGTTTTCATCTAGGTCATTCTCATTAGCAGACATTTTGACAGTGCTGGCATATTTGGACAGAATATAATGGCTTAATCTTTCATAATGTTTGTATTTTAGTCATGAGATTTGGACATTGGGACTCATTTTATTGCTTCTGAATTTTATATGGACAAAGCAGATGGAAGCAGATGGGAGCATGTGTGGCATGGTTGGGCCTAGAGGGTAGAAATGGCTTAGACGGAATGTAGACCTGTGGAAAGAGGGTTTTGGGCTAGCCTGAAATGTGGGAAGATCTCAGTAGACACCTATAAACTGGATTTGTTTCAGAGAGTGGTGACCAGACTATGCTGAGGAACTGGATGTCAAATGCTGGCTATGTCTGGAGGTTTGGGAAGGGTGCATGGATAGATGGAGTCTACCTGACTATATTCAAGAGAAGTAAGCAGGAGACTTGACCAGATGAGACGGTTGGGTATTGTGCTGCAGGGATCTACAGATGGTGGCAGGTAGGAATGGTCCTTAGAAATCCTAGAGTTTTGTTTCAGATCAACTAGCAATGAACAAACTTGGCCATGCCACTCCTTGTGGGACCTATGGTAGATCTGGTGGTTTGGAGTGAAGGTATATGTCTTAGTCAGTGTTCTATTGATGTGAAGAGACACCAGGCCCAAGGTAACTCTTCTAAGATAAATAATTTAATTTAGGTTTCTTTACAGTTTCAGGGGATAGTCCATTTTTATCGTGGTGGGGACATGGCAGCACACTGGGAGCCAAAGTACTGGAGAAGTATCTTAGGGCTCTATATCCAGATCTAGAGGCAACAGGAAGAGAGCAACCCCGGACCTGGCTTGGGGTTTTAAAACCTCAAAGCCCACCCCCAGCAATACACGTCCACCAACAAGGCCACACCCACTCTGACAAAACCAAACTTCCCAATCTTACTCAAGTAGTGTCATTCCCACATCACTAAGCAATAAATATACGAGACTTTCTTATTCAAAGCACCACATTCTACTTCCCTTGCCCCCATAGGCTTCTCACCATATCTACCATAAAACAAAAATGCATTCAGTTGAACTTCAGAAGTATCTATAGTCTATAATAATCTCAACACTGTTTTAAAGATCAAAGTCTCTTCTGACACTCATGGAAATCTCTTAGCTGTAAAATGAAAACCAAAAAAGCAGATCACATACTTCCAGCATTGAGAAACATAGTCAGAACTATCACAGCAATACCACTGTCCCTGGTACCAATTTCTGTCTTAGTGTTCTATTGCTGTGAAGAAACCACATAATCAAAGCTACTCATAACAACAATCATTTAACTGGGGCTTGCTTACTGTTTCAGAAGCTTAATCCATTATTATCACAGTGGGGAGCATGGTGGACATAGGCAGACATGGTGCTGGAGAAGTATTTGAGTGTTCTATATTTGGATCTGTAGGCAGAAAGAAGGGAACCTTACTGGTCTTGGCTTAGGCTTTTTGAAAACTTAAAGCCTACTTCCAGTAACATACTTCCTATAACAAGGGCTATTCTAACAAGATCATACCTCCTAATCCTTTTCAACTAGTATCACTACTGATGATTACGTGTTCACATACATTAGTCTACTGGGGCCATTCATACTCAAACCACCACAGTATGGATGAAAAGAGTTAGCCCACGTATGGTTGTAGACACTGGAGAATGGTATGGGTGATATAGTTTGATGGAAAGCGCTAATTACTTTTTTCTTTTTAATTACTTTATTTCAATTTTGCTAGTATTGTATATATGTCTGTCTGCACACTTTATAATGTGGGATG
Source organism: Peromyscus leucopus (assembly GCF_004664715.2). Classification (NCBI taxonomy): domain Eukaryota; kingdom Metazoa; phylum Chordata; class Mammalia; order Rodentia; family Cricetidae; genus Peromyscus; species Peromyscus leucopus. Next base: position 60,520,847 of record NC_051074.1, read on the forward strand.
TGTGTATATGTGTTTATGTGTGTGTGAGAGTTTGCATGTGTTTGTGGTTTGTGAATACAAATGGACTAATTTCATAGCTCAAGTATTTCAATCAGGGAACTACTTGTGGAAGTTTGCTCCCTCTTTCAACTGTAGAAGAAATAACAACCAAAGATAATAAAGCAAATTTGTTAAGTAAATATTTAAAAGTCCATGCTGACATGCTGATATAAGTAAATAACTAGGAGAAAAGAGACAAATCCTCTGCTTGTCATCATTCCTCAGACCAGTAATAATTACACGTGGGATGCCAGGGCAGGGTAATCATCACAGGTTTGAGACTAGTTTGGGGTGCATAGTAATATTGAGTTCTTGACATCATTGAAATTGTGTCTAAAGCAAAACAAACAAAATCCTCTATGAAAACAGCAGTTCTGAATAATTCATGTATATCTTCTTTCATCAAGAAGATACAGAATAACTCACAACTTAGAAGTTCATAGCCTAAAGCAAATTCCTTTAAATGAGTATAATCTGGAAAGGGGAAAAGCCAGCAACTTTACAATGGACAAGCTGATGAAAAGCACCTCTGTCATGTGGTCAAAGTCAACATCAAGAGTTACATTACCCTGATGGTGTTTATTTTTATATAATTAAATATTTCCTCAGCAACCGCTTACTTCAGTCAAGCGAAGACAAAAGGCTCCGTGTCGATTTTGTAGCAGAATTAAAGCAGCGATTACATGAGTTACTCTTGCCGTCTTTCTTTCAAATATAAATAAATACAAACAAAAGCATTAGCATTCCTTCTTCTCTCTGGAAAAGTATCAGAGGAGTAAAACTGAACCAGAGATGAAAGAGACAGTAACCTTAGCATGTAAGTACTTTGAATATACTTAAAAAAATATAATTAAATCACGTAAGTATTATTAAAAGAAAAATCAACAGAACATTTTGAGATTAAAATAATTCCTTAGTTTGGGATTCTATTGCTGTGAAGAGACACCACGACCACTGTTCCTCTTATAAAGGAAAACATTTATTTGGGTGTGGCTTACAGTCCAGAAATTTAGTCCATTATCATCGTGGCAGGAAACACGGCAGCATGCAGACAGACATAGTGCTGGAGATAGCTGAGAATGCTACATCTTGACCTGCTGGCTGCAGAGGGAAACTTTCTCGCTGGATGTGGATTAAGAATGTATGAGACCTTAAAGCCTGCTCTTACAGTGACAAATGTCCTCCCACAAGGCCACACCTATGCCAGCAAGTCTGCACCTCCTAATAGTGCCACTCCCTGTGGGCTAAGTATTCAAACGAAAGAGTCTATGGGGGTCATTCCTATTTAAACCACTGCAAATATTGTATTGAAATTAACACTAAATGAGTTGAACAGTTAAATAAGTTAAAATTATAGAGGAAAAGAATAGTAAATATGTAGTAACAATTTAAACTGCAGGAGTGATGAGATTCAATGTTACAAGCTTTATTTTCTCCCTGTGGTGATAGATGCAGTGAGACTGGTCCCTCCCTAGGCACATATATTTGAATATTTGGTCCCCAGTTAGTTGGACAGTTTGGAAAGAATTAGGGGGTGCAGGCCTTTTGGTGGAAGTCACTGGGATTGGTTTTAAGGTTATAAAAGCCCGCATCATCCTCACATAGCTCCCTCTTTGCCTTGTGGTGCTGGTTCTTGTAAACTGTGAGCTCTCAGATACTACTTCAGTGCGATGTCTACCTGTCTGATGCCATGCTTTCCGCATTGATAATCATAGACTCTAACATTTTGGAACTGTAAGCCCCAATAACCTCTTATACAATAATATCAGATTGTAATTCCAAGAAGAGAGACGTCCCACGGCCCTACCTCTTGCTGGGCATATCTTTGAACTCTACCAATAAATGAAAAATCCAAAAGAGGAAATCATTTACATCAATGTCTTGTAGCATCAGTGGATGATAATATGATGAAATGTGTGGCATTTATGGGAAAAAAGGCATCTTGGCAAAAATTTAGGGATGTAGAATCTTGGTTTTTTGGGGTTAAATGCACTTTATTTCTTTTTATTTAAGTGTAAAGAGCAAGAAGGGTATAATTTCTTCATGTAAAAAGTGATAAAGAATTCCATACTTGAGTCTTCAGTTTTATCCTAAAGTTAATCACTGCTGTTACTATAGTAATGGTTTATATTTTACCCAAACCAAACGTATGTAAGTCCATTTTCTCCTTTATTCTCCATTTGTGAAAAAATAAAATCTCTCTGTTGTTGGTCTTTTATTTATTCTTTCAATAAAAAATTCTTCTAATTCTGGACGAAATTGCCTGAGAATAATATTTAAATTATTATAATTTCTTTTTGCTCTGCCCATCTTTAAAGCCATGGTATAATTAAGATACTACATTACAGCATTTTACTAGCAAATGGCATAAGTTAACAAAATTATCTTCTTAGGAAACCTGCAATTTAATTTCCAAACAAATATGACTTCAGGTGATTTAAATATAAATGAAAGAAAATAAAACATGAAAAGCTAATGGAAACACATAAATGTGGTACATAACAAATTAATCAAATACAATTAGCAATAACATCTTTCTTGAGAACACTTTGTTTTAGGTAATACTGAGCTATAAACTTCTGATGCATCACATTTTTTACTTTTATAATAAAGGACATTAAAAAAGGACATTTAGTCCTTTAATATAGAAGATGTAGAATGTAGATATTTGCTCTTAATTATGGCATAGCTAAATAAAGATGACATTTATTACATATTTTACAAATCAAAAAGAAGACAAAGGTTTAGTCTTAGTACCCGAGTTGATGCCTGGTAGGCTTCTCATTGTGCTTGAGAAGGTGGCGGTAAGGGATACATGGCATGTGCTAGCTATCCAACTGCTCACATCATGCAGGTGAACTCTGGATTTTATGAAAGACATTGTTCAGTGCATAGGGCAGAAAAGGGATGGGGGAAGAATACTGGAATCACTCCTGGGCCTTCATATGCACTTGCATAAACAGACATATGTAGATGCATGGGAACATGTATACACATGTGCATACTCACCTCACTCACATAGGCAAAGACAAGAAATTATAACTTTTAAAAAATGTTTAAAATAAGGCAAAAGTTGCCATAATTAAGAATATTTGTGTTTGATCCATAGTTGCCTTATTCTAAATAGTGTTTGAAATTCTATAGGTTAATTAATAATGAAAGAAATTAGCTGTCATATGAATATATCTCTCATTTCTGTTAGCTGATGTTCATTTTTTCTTGTTTAATTCCCCAGATGATTAGTCTAATGGTATCTATTCATATTTTTTTGTGGATTTCAACTTCAATAAATCAACATGCAATTACCAGTATCTATTTCACTTTTTTTATTCATATGGATAAACAAAATATGAATGATGTTACAAAGTAAATTTCCAAGGAAAGTCATGGCTTTATGTGGACCTTCAAGCTACTTTATTTTAACAAAGCAGATGTTTATTTATTTTTTATCTTTATGATTCTAGAAATGAAATTTTCATAATTCAAACCTGTATCTACCTCAGGCATCCCTGTAATCTCTGTTCCCATTTCCACATAAGCTCCCAAGGTTGTCAGACTTTTAAGATTCAAGCTTAAGTAACTTTTATTCACTTTCTTTGGAATCCAAATCAATGAAACTGTGGCCTGCCCACACTCCATGAACATAGCTGACACAAAGGTCAACAGCAGCGATCTCCAGCTCAAAAAAAAAAAAAAAAAAAAAAAAAAATCAATGTTTTCTCCCATCGTCTGTTGCCGCGCTTTCTTCATTAATACATACAAGGTTGTTGACAATGGTCAGAGGCTTCTGCCTGGACCCTCTTCCGTTGGCTCACATTCCTCTCTGCATGGCGTATGTGGTTCATCTCATCTTTAAATTTTAAATGCAGACTATTCCACTGACTGATTCTTCTGTCAATTTTGTAACAATTATACTCATTCATTGGGCCTTTTACTTCACTGGCAACTAGCAGTAACAATTACTCCCTAGTGATTCACAAATAGTTAAATTGGGCTTAAATTTGCTTTGAGTCTCAGCATTTCATCACTAATTGCTCCTTGTAGTGGGTAGCCATTCCAGCTTGGATCTGGAAGTTCCAACCCCCATTGAGTCTCTGGCAACTGTCACGCCTACGAGGCAGAACCAGGGGAGGTGCCTGGAGACCTGAGAGCTGGATGGGCCAGTGCTCTCTCTATGCGCTTTCTCTGTGCCAGGACGCTGAACGGTGGAGATGGACTGTGCAGAGCTCCAGAGAACACTGCTGGACTGCGATACACCTTCCCGAGACCCTGCGACCTACCTATTACTTAATTTGTGAGTTACGCCATTAAATAAATATCCTTTTAACTACGTGGAGTGACCAAAATAATTTCACCAATAGCTCCTAGTTTGGTATAAGATATGCAATTCATATCAAAATGTTAATACTTGGTTTCAGATAAAGTCCTGGTTTCTTTTCTTCATCTGCATCTATTTTTTTTTTTAAGATCAACACATTAAACTACATGAATGTTAAGGATTTAAAAAACATTTTTTTTCTTTCTCAGCATGCACACACACTATGCCTTTATTGCCTTTCTGACGTCTTCTGTTAACCATGAGTTATCTTCCCCATGCCCCTACCCCGAAGGCTGCAGCAGAACCAGAGTCTCGTCTATGCTAGGCACGTACAGTTTTTGTTATCTCCTGATTCTGTTTGCCTCTTTCTTTACACTGCTTGCTTTTCTGAGAGTCTTTATGCTATATTCTTGTAATGTCACTATCATTAGACTTACTTCCCACCGTAATCCAATGGCATCTCTTACCTATCCTTTTCAGAAGTCTGTAAGGGTCTATTCTAGTTTGTTCTTTTGTTACTCTGATAAAACACTGACCACAACACATCTGGGGAAGAAGCAGTTTATTTTACCTTGTGATTTAGAGCCTATCATTAGGGAAAGACAAAGCAAGAACGCAGTCACGCTAAGAACCTGGAGGCAGGAATTGATGCAGGGATCATGGATGAATGTGACTTACTGGCTGGCTCTGTGGCTGTTCAACTTTCTGTCTTACACCACCTAGGATAACCTGCCCAGGGGTGGCATTGCCCACAGTAGAGTGGACCATTTCATGTCAATCATGCACCAAGAATATGTACCCCACCAACTTGCCCACCGGACAATCTGATGTAACCAATTCTTAAATTGAAATTTCTTCTTCAAAATTAGGTTTATGTTTGTATCAAATTGGCAAAAAAAAAATTAACACAAGGGATTTATTTCCAAATATTCTCATATTCTGAACTTGGTTGTAGTCCTGAATTTAAGGGAGAACACTAGTCAATAAAATATACCCTCATTCATTTTTAAAAATTTTAACTTCATTCTTTTAGTTGTACAAAAATAATTAATACAGTGGACTCTTACTCAGTCCACAAGAACTTCTGAATTTTCACCTTGGAAATTATCTTCAATTTTTATCCACTACATCCTCTTATTTGATACTCCCTTCTCTAGTTGGTTTTCTGGAACCATCAGGCCGCAAGTCATGCCCCAGGGTCTAATTATTAGTTATGATTGCTTGGCCTTAGATTCAGCTTGTTTCTGGCTTTCTTTAAACTTTTTTTTTTAAGTTCACCTGTTTCTCTTCATCTTCCTTTTGCCTTGGGGTTCTTTACCTTTCTTCTATTCTGCATGACCTACTTTCCTGCTTCCTTAGTGGCTGGTGGGCTGGCAGCTGCCTGGCACCTCCCTCTTTTTCCCCCCCATTCTCTCCTGAGCCAATATTCCACCTCCTATGTATTATCTTTGCCCGCCAGCCCCACCTATCCCTCTACTGCATAACTATTGGCTTTTCAGCATTTTATTATACCAATTAGGTGCCTTAGGCAGGCAAGGTGAAACAAATGCAACACAACTTTGCATAGTTAAACAAATGCAGCATAAACAAATGTAACACATTGTTGCATAGTTAAATGCAACATGAACAAATAAAGCATAAACAAATGCAGCACACTTTTACATAGTTTAAAATGCTATTCCAAAACAAACTTCTAAACACCATCATTTTAGATTTGTATTAATGCCACAGATGCTTAAGTACTTCAATATTTTTCTTTACTTCTATGATCAATATAACTGAGTAAACTCAGTCTTTCACATCATCCGTATGACACGTTTTCCTGACTTTGGCACCAGCCAAGCTCTCCTTCTTTCTCTTTCCTTGATTAATTTCATGTGGACCCAAATGCTCTCCTTAAAGTTCCTCAGGTAGCCAGCACAGATTGTTTTCAGGTAATTTCTCCATGTGGTCTACAATGGTCACTCTCATGATTTTTCCATATTTCTGTCCAAACTGCATCTTCTCAAAGAAAATATCTTTGACCCCATTGACCAATTGATGTTCCTTCCTCAGTCAGTCATCTCTTTATTATATATATATATATATATTAAATACCTGCTCTTATTTATTTGCTTGTCTGTTGTTTCTTATCTTCTACAACCAAAAGATTGCAAGTTTCTTCAACTTTAAATGAATTCATTCCCAAACCTATATGAATCTTTGGGTATACATTTAAATACCGTTTATTAAATTAATGAACCAATCCACCCTAAGTTCTTTGCTTTAAGTACATGACTAAATTTGTCTTGCAAACATTCAAGTATATAAAATATATAAGAAAAGTTTTGCTCTCATCAGTCCCTATCCCAAGGTTAATTTTCTATCAGTCTTTAAATTCTTTAAATAAACATTCACTATGCCCCCAATTTCAGATTTTTAAGACTTTTATTATTTTACATTTTATATTTATTATTATTATTATTATTATTATTTATTATTATTGAGTATATGTGTTTCTATCTGTATGTGTGTGTACACATGTGTGTGTGGTGGTACATGTGCATGCATATCTCTTTATGGAGGACAGAGTTAATGTCAAGTGTCTTCTTCTATAGCTTTCTCATTTATATTATGAGAGTGTATCTCTAATTGAGCTGGAGCTATCAGATTTGTTAGACTGCCTGACCAGTGATCTCAAAGCAAACCCTACTTGGGAGCTGGTTATCACAAAACAGATCCTCATGATTTAATATCATGTGCTTTACTGACTGAGCCTTGTCCACAGGTCTGAAAAGGAATACTTTTATTTCAGAACCAGAAAAATAAATGAGAAATTATTCATTTACAGTAGAATTGTTATGCCATTAGCAATGTATAAATTATTATATTTAGTATTAGTTCTTTGAGAATTTCCTAAAATATGTTTTAATTATATTCACCCCTTCTCCCTCAACACTTCCCAGATCTTTCCATATTCATTCAATTTTGGGGGATATTTTTTCTTCATCAAGATCAACTTGGGTTGTTCAAATATGATTGGATGTTTAGCCTTTCATTGGTACATGATCAATTTTACCATAGGCTACACCGTGAAATAAAAATGATTCTCCCCTTTGCAGCTAACCACGGCCAATAGCTCCATGGCTAGGGACACGATTTTATGCACACTCCCCTCTCCTTGCTGGAATTTGGTCTACTCTGGCTTGACTTATCTTGTACACGTTACAACTGCTGTGAGTTCATATGTTCAGCTGACCTGCTGTGTCCATAAGTCACTGTTTTTTTGAAGTCATACAAGACTTCAGTCTCTTACATTTTTCCTCTCCCCTCTTCTACAATAATCCCAGAGCCTCACAGGGGAAGAAGGAGTTGGCTTTTCTGTTCTATTAGGGATGAGCTTCTGAACTTTCATTGTCAGTAGCTAGGCAAGTTAAGGGTTTCTGTGTTAATCGCTACTACCAAAAGCATATTTTTTGGTGAATATTGAGAGATATATTATTCTGTGTTTCTAAAGATAAGTTATTAGGAGTCAGTTTAGATAGAGCTAAAAATTTCCATTGTCTGTTACACCATTCATTTAATCTAGAGCATCTTAGGAAAATGCAATAGTGTAATAACTAAAATTTCTAGAAAATATTAAAGTTGTGTTTAGAGAACAAAACTTTCATGAGATGATCTTAAAGACTGTCTAAATATATATTCATCCATCTGCTGCTCCCCCCACATAGCCAGCTGTAAAGATTAAAAGTGAAAAAATAAAACAGAATAGGAAATTGTGGCAATTCCTAACTCTGTTTTCATTAGCATAAACATCTGCTTTCATGTCAGGAAATTGCTCCTTGAACCCTAAAATGCCCTGGAAGTTACCCTTGAGTTTTCCTCCCTTATGATGAATTATGATTTACAAAATTAAAGAATATAAGCAAAATGCCATATTTTATATTTTCTTGAAAGGTCCAGTGGTGTACGTTGCCACAATTTGTTAGAAAGTGGCATGCCTTAACTATAAAGATGTAATCCATTCAAATGTCAAACCACACTGAAACAAAATTCCAAGGGAAATATATACAGAAAATTTATGCCAGCTCTAGTTGCTAGCTGCAGTGTTAAAAGAAGTGAAAAAAAATATGGTTCCTAATTGGAAATAGGCAGGAAATGCAGGGTAGGGAAGTTTAATTAACATATTTGTGGTGAGGGCAGAAATTCAGGGTCAGTACATCAGCAAGTTCTGAACCAAATGGGATCACCACGGCCTTGGAGTGGTTAGAAGGCCCAGCACAATCGAGCCTGGATTAATCAAAGTACAACTTAAATCTTTTATTTGGGATAAATGTTTTATGAGTACAGTTTCCTTTGTGAGTCTGATTTGCATGCAAAAATGTGGTTCAACATAATATGATAATTTTAACAGCTTTCTAAAACCAAGTAAACTTTTTGTAAAAAAAAAAAAAAAAATGTCCGCAAGGATGACCCCAGCTAAAAATGCTAGCAATAATGAAGAAGGTGCCTGAATTGGCCTTTTGTTATAATCAGATTGGTGACTACCCTAATAGTCATCATAGAACCTTCCTTCATCCAGTAACTAATGGAAGCAGAGGCAGAGATCCACAGCCAAGCACCAGGCGGAGCTCCAGGAGTCTAGTCAGAGAGACCAGAGGGATTATATGAACAAGGGGCAACAAGATCATGAGGGGGAAATCTACAGAAAAAACTGACCCAAGCTGACAGCTGTGGAGCCTGCATAGGACCGAAATAGGGCTTACCTGTAGTGGGTAGTTGTTCCAGCTTTGACCTGGAAGTACTACCACCATTAAGGAATCCGGAAACTGTCATGCCTATCTATGAGGTGGGGCAGAGACAGGAGCCCTTAAGATCGGAGATCTGGATATGCCGGCTCTTTTGGTTCCTGGATCCTGGACACTGGAGGCAGACTGAGCAGAGTTCTCCAGAGAACACCACTGGACTGTACTTCACCTTTCCCAGACCCTGTAACCTATCCCTTTACTTGTAAATTACCCTACAAAATAAACTTCCCTTTTAAATACATGGAGTAGCCTTAATACTTCTACCAATACTTACCCTTTTGGTGGAGTGGTTAGGGGGTGGGTCTGGGGAAGATGACAGATGGGGAGGGGGAAAAGGAGGAGGGGAAGGAAGAATGGGAGAAGAATTGTGATTGGTATGTAAAATGGAAAAAATTAAATAAATTAAAAAAAAGAAATTTTTAAGAATTGTCAATATTACCAAGTAGTGGTGGCACTCACCTTTAATCCCAACACTCAGGAGTCAGAGCCAGGCGGATCTCTGTGAGTTCGAGGCCAGGCTGGTCTACAGAGCAAGATCCAGAACAGGCACCAAAACTACCCAGAGAAACCCTGTGTCAAACAAACAAACAAACAAACAAAAAAGAATTGTCAATATTTACAAAGCTCAAGGAATATAATTCTTGACTTGAAATAATGTTTTATATAAAAATATTGATTCATTTTAATTCTTATGAAATCAAATACAGATAACAGTATAATATAGTTAACTATTATTTAATATTATGTGTTCCTAATTACACACACACACACACACACACACACACACACACTGCTCAGTCTATAATGGTACTTGCATGCCCTGTGTGAGAGTCATGAGACTAGGAAGCTGTGTTGGGCTCCATTTTTGTGTGTTTTGAACCATTTTAAAGCTTCCTCAAGTCTCATGTATGTGCCAGATGCTTGGGTACCATTTATAGGCAGACTTTTCTTTCCAGCCAATCAGTTCTCAAATAATCAGACAGGAACTTAATATTAATTACAAATGCTTGGTTGATAGTTTAGGATGGTTCCAACAAGCTCTCTCAACTTAAATTAGCACATATCCATTAATTTATGTGTTGACCTGAGGCTTGTTTACCTCATGTATTTACATTCCATCCTCCTCTTTCTGCATCCAATGGTGTCTCCTCGGACTCCCCCACTTTCCCAAAATTTTAGTTCTTTCTTAGTCTGGTTCTCCCACCTAATGTTACCCTGCCTAGCCATTGGTCCATCAGCTCTTTATTAACTAATGAGAGTGATACATATTTACAGTGTACAAAGATTGTTCCGCAGCACTTACTTAGCTCCCTATAGGCCATATTTTTCAATGCATGGACATTGTAAGATCTTAACCAGACAGTCAAATATCTGTCATTTGCAATATCTATATTTATTTTTCCTCACATAGAAAGTAAATTTGCCCATCCTAAAGCCAGAATGGCTTTAAACTCACATTAATAGCAGGTATAAGTATAAATCTAAACATCACTCATAGCAGACATGTGTGAAACATGAAGTGTGGTTCATTCCTATCAAAATTCTTTCCTAGTTGTAAATTTGTGAAAAAAGGAAAGTTAGCAGCTCTAAACCTCTGTAGTGACAGAAACAAAAGAACAAAGTGAAAAGAGAGAAAATGTTAAGAAGAAAAAGGAAAGGAAAAATGTTCCAAGCAAAAAGAGAAAACACTAACACTAATGCGTACATGTATGTATGGGTGTATACACATAACAAAACATTTCAAAATAATTAAATTTATAAATACATATTCAAATTATATACATCATATTATATGTAGTTATTTCTTTACTTATTTTGAAAGGTTTTTAATTGATATAGAATTACACTATAGCACTATCTTTATTTCCTCTCTCCAGCCCATCCCAGCTAAACTCCTTTGAATTCTGTCCATGCCTCCCCACCCTCAAAGTTGAAATTCTCTTTTGCTCTGATTATATTTGTTATGTATATGTATACATGTATACATACACAGGTATATATGCATATATCTGCTGAGTAACTTTTTATTGTTGTGTGTATATGGTTTTAGGACTGATCACTATGCACTGTTTAACCAAGGAGTAGGCTCATCCCTATACCAGGTTAATTCTCCTTCTCCCAGCAGACAATAGTTGCTTATAGTTCTTTGTCTAGGGAATGGGATCTGTTGAATTTTTTCTTATTCCCTATTAACCTGTTCATTGATATTGCTATTGCTCTGGTCTTGTTTATGCACCTACTTCTACAAGAGACTGTTTCAGAGTAGACTTCCTAATATTCTGGTTCTTACCATCATTCTGCCTTTCCCTTTCCTCATGTTCCATGAGCCAAAAATGTAGGATCTGTAATGTGGATTGTCAATCTGTTCTGGGTTCTACATTGTTCGGCGATCTCTGCAATGTATCCAAGTTTGATCTGATGAGGTCTAGTAGCTAGTCTTACCTGTGGGAATGAAGGTAATACTTAAAATGTAGTGAGGGATTATACTTAACTAGCAAAGAGATTGTGTTAAGTATTTTCCTAAGGTCCATGACTTCACCACCCCTATGAATACATGATGAGGTGTCCAGTACCAGGCATGATTTCCCTCCTATTGAATGGGCTTTAAGTTCAACAAAGCAGGCATGATGAATTTATCTTGATTTTCTGCCCTACAGAGCTACTGTAGTGGCTCTCCCTGGTTTAGTGAAGAAGAAGGATTCATACTTCTTATAGAATCCCCTTCAGTTCAGTGTCTGCTGAGAAAGCTGATGGACTCTATGGGCAGGGAATGTGTAGCCATGGACTCTGTGAACAGCCTCCTTATGCAGGGATTGTGTAGCCATCTCTGCATTTCTTTCTCTTCCCATATCTGTATCTGGTGTCTGTTGTAAAAGCTGATGCACTCTGGGGACAGCCTACTTGTGGAGGGGTTGTCCACACATGGATTCCATAGACAGCCTCCTTATGAAGGGCTGACCAACCATGGATTCCATAGACAACTTCCTTATGAAGGGGCTAACCAGCCACGGAATCCATAGACAGCTTCCTTATGAAGGGGCTGACCAGCCATGGATTCCATAGACAGCCTCCTTATGAAGGGTTGTCCAGCCATGGATTCCATAGATAGCCTCGTTATGAAGGGTTGACCAGCCATGGATTCCATAGATAGCCTCCTTATGAAGGGGTTGACCAGCCCTGTACTAGTTTCTTTTCAATATAGTTTCTCATTTTTAAAGTATGGGATGGCTATAAATTTTTGAAAATTTAAAATATTAATTCATTAATAATTGTTCATTAACAATTCATTCACTTTTTATTTTTTCAGCTGAGATTATAATTTACTTACTAAAGAGAAGCAAAGATACACACTAAGCTCCTTACTTAGACATGTCAGCTAAATATTGTTTTACTATTTTCAAATTATAATTTATACAAACAGTATGTGATTTTTAAACTTTGTTAAAGTACAATTTAAATGATATAAGTTTTAAATATGTATATGATTGTTATATCATTTCAAAATGTATTTAATCATCAGAATTTTAACAGTTTTAGAAAAAATATTTGAAACACTATTTTTCTTACTAAATGTGTATAGTACAAACACACACACAAAACATCAAAGCCAGGCAGAGGTGGTGCACTCCTTTAATCTCAACACTCAGAAGGCAGAGCCAGGCAAAACTCTGTGATTTTAAGGCCAGCCTGATCTACAGAGCAAGATCCAGGACAGGCACCAAAACTACATGGGAAAACCCTGTCTCAAAAACAAAACAAACAAACAAACAAAAATCAAAGGAAAAAAATAATATAGATTTTACTGATGAACTGCTACTTAATTAAAGGATTAATGGTTTAAATTGAGACGTGGCTTCAAAATTATTAGTTTGATATAATAAATTTAAATTATAATCCTATTATACTGTGGTTTGTCATTACTTTTTAAATATATAGTATATTTTAGGATTAGGTGTTCACATTACTATGAAATATTCATGTCTTGCCCTCTCACTGTGAACAATTAGAAAATTACCTAATATAATAATTATTGGACATTGGATGAGATAAATGATTGTATCATAATTTATGAGACATGGGATCAAAAGTGGAAATCTGTCCAATCATCTTGATTTTAAGCATGAAGGTGATTTCAGAAATTGAAGTTCACAGAACATGTTCTTTAAAATGCTCCACAACCTCCATGAGGTAAAATGGAAAACAGACGAGGAATTGGGATTGTGGAGTTTATTTATGTCATAGGGTCCCAGTGAGGTGATATGAACAAGGAAATCCTTAAAGAATCCAGAGAATCTTCACTATTTATTCAACAGTATGTGCATAAAAAGCCACCTCCTACAGAAAGAATAAGAAATAGTTAATCTATTCCCAGAGCTCACACTGGTGGGAATGATTTTTCACACTTTGCTCAGACAAGAGAGAATGCTGTAGGCCTCAAAATGGAAACTCAGTATAGAGTCTTAAATGAGTCCATTTAGTCTATGTCTGAAACATTTCTGGAGTGACACCTGTACAGATCTGTATTACAAAGTCTTAAAACAAGTCACTAGGAATCAAACTGACTTTCAAATAATTGAATAGCAAAAGGCTCAAGATCTTTTTAAGTTTATAATATTTAATTTTTAAAATTATAATTTAGAACCTTTTTCCCATTACTTTTCCTTCTGATTCATAACCCCTTCTCTGTCACAAAATCGCAGCCTCCTTTTTCTTTAGTTGACTATAGATACTTTAATATAGAAGTACAATGTCTTAGTCCCTATAATGTTTCCATATGCATGTGATCTTGTGGTTGACCACTTGCTATTGGATATCAAATTGAGGGATTTTCCCTGGGAAGATCATTTCCCCACTCTCAGCATTCTGCCATTGCTCCTATGTCCTTGGCTAGGAGGGTACCATGAGCCTTGTCCTTTCCATGCTACCCGGTCTATTGGTGTTCTTATTGTTCATGCTTTGGTAGGCAGCCGTGCTGATGAGACTTCACATGCTACCTTGATGACATTTCCAGGACAAACAATCTCACAGCCAACATATGTTCCTCTGCCCATTAAGATTGTTCCACAGCCTCTCTGCAATGCACCACATGGTTCTCTGCATTTAGATTGGTTATGCTTTTTTTTTTTCTGTAGTGGTATCCATCTCTTGCAAAGAGACTATCTCTTTGCTAAAAGGTGAGAACTCTTCTTATCTGTGAGTATAAGAATCACTGTTTAGAATGTTGTCATAAATTGTGATGATTTAGAAAAGTGGATTCTCCTTTGGGATCCATAACTCACTAATGAAGACAGGTGATGAGGTTTTGGGTCTCTGACATGGCATCCCTCTTGTTCCGTGGGGCATAGTTTAATTAGAGAGCTGTTGCTTATTATAAAGGTATTTGTGTGACTATTGTACCACTAGGGTTAGTTGTGTTTTGTAGGCTTCTCAGTTGGGGATGTCTATTGGTTGCTTCTCTCCATTGGAAGTTTGTATGGCACATTCTGGTACTGTAAAAGCTAGTCCCCTAAGAGGGGAATTTGAGGTCATACCAAGCTCAGGTCCTCTGGGTCCTGTGTTTGAAGTGCATGGTGCCTGAAGAAATAGGGACTTACCTTCAATCACTAGGAGGTACCAAATGCAACAGAAATAAGCTATACTGCTTGAAAGTCTCTTGGACAATCCTGTTCAGTAACTCAAAATGGAGATTCTCGCACCTGATGTTGGATTTTCTTAGTATATGGCTTCTGGGGACAGCATTGTCAGCCCAGATGGGAATTTTGTTGTTGTTGTTTAAACTATAAATGTATGTGTTTACACAGACTTAAATGAACTATAGGTAACTTTAGGCAGATGAGTAATATTATGATCTGTTATGACATTTTCAGACTCCCTTCCTGTAATTTTATCCTTCCTTCCTTCATCTGTATTTATCTTTCTCCCTTAATCACCCACATGCACCCTTCCAGTTCCCCCTTCAAATCACTTGTACACTCTTAGTCCTCTCTACTGAAATACTTATCCCTGTATTTTGCTGATGATTGGTGTATTAGAAATAAATATTTTAGGCTGTTTACATCACAGAATGTTTTCTTTCTCTTAAAATTATGGGAGATGTTTTGCTGGTTATATTACTCTAGGTTGGTCTTCACAGTATTTGAAGACATGAAATACATTTCTCCATCCTCTTAGGCTCCCAATGTTTCCATTGAGAAGAAAACTTATTCTGATTGGTGTTCCTTTATATATACACGACCTATTTTTTCTACAGTTTTCAATCCACATTGTTATGTATTCTTTGTGGTTAAACTGACTTAAATATTATATTCTATGGGCCATTATTTTTCTGATCTTTTCTACTTTTTGTTCCTTGTGCTTCTTGTGTTTGTATGGGTGTATTTTTCCTTAGTTTGGAGGAATTTTCTCTTTTGATGTTATCGAAGATATGGTATAAACTACTGACCTGTGATTCTTCTTCCTCATCTGTTTTATACTTTAAGGTTTCTTCTTTTCATGGCATACCACATTTATTATTTTTATTTCTTGTGATTTTAATTTTTAAAATACCCCTCACTTATTTTATCTAGATCCTCTACTTTATTTCTGAATTCTAATAATCTCTCTTCTGCTTACTTCATTCTACCTATAAGACATCCTCTTGAGTTTTCAACTTGAGTTAGTATGTAGCTTGAATCTTAAAAGTTCTTATTAATAAAATCAAACCTGAGCCAGGTATTGGGGTGAACTAGAAGATCAGAGCCAGAACAAGCCACAGCTACCTCACCTTGCCGGATCCTCAGCTGGTCTTGTTTCCTCAGACTGGAGGCCTCTGAGTCCTCATCCAGAATGGGTCTCAGCTGAATTGCTGCTCAAAAGCCTGAATGCTTAACCAGGCCAAATGCTTAACCAGGCCAAATGCTTCTAGTTTCTGTTCCTCACACCTTATATACCTTTCTGCTTTCTACCACCACTCCCTGGGATTAAAGGCTTGCTTTCTGGGATTAAAGGCGTGATGAGTCACCATGCCTGTCTGTATCCTTGAACACATGGATTTCTGCCTCTGGAATGCTAGGATTAAAGGCGTGTGCTACCACTGCCTATCCTTTATGTTTAATATTGTGGCTGCTCTGTCTCTGACCCCAGATAATTTTATTAGCATGCACAATATTTGGGGGAATACAATACCACATTAGTGGGTTTTTAAATTGCATCTTCATTGAAGTTTGGATCCTTCCCCAATTATTTACTATTTCTTTGAATTTTATTATCAAATTATTTACTGTCTTTATCATTTGCTTCAGATTTATTTTTGTGTTTTCATAGGTATCATTTAGACATTTATTCTTATTCTCTTTAATTGTATTGAGTTGTTTCTTTGTGTAAAACTTAAAATCCTTGACTTATTTGATAAAGTTTGGTGCTTTTTGTTTGTTTTGGTTTGTTTTTAATTCTGTGCTTCATAATTTGTCTAGGTAATTCTTATTAGGGAATATCACTGCTGGACAGATGAATTGTGGAAGATGGGAGATATTCCCTTGACCTTTCATAGTTCATACTACTTGAATTTTAATGATGATGTATGTGTATATATATATATATATATATATATATATATATACATATACATACATACTTCTTTTGTTATCTCTGTTTCTGACATAAACAGAGCATGTTGAGAAAGAATATAGGGCAGGGTACATAATCCTGTTTGAGTCTAACATTTGATATAGCTTAGTTGGAATAAAGTCTGAAGTACATAGGTGGCTGGGATGGCATGATGCAGTTCCTGATCTAAATCTGGAGTTTAGTGATAATTCTAGAGGTTCTAGAAGATCTAGCTGAGTCACCAGACCAAACACTGCTAAAGGATTTTCAGGATCTGGCTGTTCAGAGAAGTAGATAGTGGTATTAGTGAAGCCTGTAGGTATATGAGGGAGAGAATGTCCTGGAAGAAAACTAGAGGTTGAGCATGTAAGTGCAGAGGTGACCATGCTAGACTAAGGTACTAATTATGAGACCTGGACTTGATCTTCAGGCTTGTATGGAAAGAATAATCTAAACAGCTCATCTGGATATAGAAATATAACTACCAAGTTTTTTTTAAGAATTGAAAACATAAGCCGGGCAGTGGTGGTGCACGCCTTTAATCCCAGCACTTGGGAGGCAGAGGCAGGCGGATCTCTGTGAGTTCGAGGCCAGCCTGGGCTACCAAGTGAGTTCCAGGAAAGGCGCAAAGCTACACAGAGAAACCCTGTCTCGAAAAATCAAAAAAAAAAAAAAGAATTAAAAACATAATATTTAAGCATTTAAATATCTAATATATGTTATATTATCAAACAAAAATAAAGCTCCCCTTGCAAAGGAATCATGGGTATATTATTATAGAGGCGAATGTTCATGCTCATGAGACTAGAACACAGATATAACTTGTTTCAAACACCATGCTCCAGCGTGATAACAATTTTGTTTAGTTTTTGTAGTTTTTAGAATAAAAGAAAGTCGTAAATGAAGGTGCCTTTGAAATACAAGGTGGATACATGAGGTATGCAGAGTCAACTCTGCTAGGAATTTCAATGCTATTTGATGACATTCTTGCTTTTTTTCTCATTTGGTGTAAGCTAGTAGTCTGTTAGTAAGCAATTTATGGATAATAACTAATTAGTTTTTAATTGTGTCAGTTCAAGCATCATTAGAAAACAATATGAAATAGAATTTGTTGAGAGGTTATAATTACATAGTTATCAATTTTCTGCCAATTCCAAATTGTAAAACATATCTCATTATTTGAATATATAATTTTTATAACAAAAGTGAGTAAAATTTCTCCTTTATGATTCTCAGATGTGCCATATCAAACATATCCAGTTATTTTGTGGACCAATATATTGCATATCCATTTTTGCTTAAAATGTACAATTTGGACAGAATATCTTGCGATTATTTCTCTTTTCCAGTTGCAATGATTACAGTGGCAGGAGCTTGGGGATTGGATTCCTTGGAGGATTTGCTCATTTATGCAGTTATATGATAGATGTACACTGTCCAACGAACAGTTAGCTAACATTCCAGAATTTTAGCCTTTCACACAACTAAAAGTGGCGTTCTAAATGAGTAACCCAAGGGATAATGTGCCAAATGCTATAATCACATTTCAAAGTTCTTAGCAGAAAATATTAACAGCCAACCAATGCATATAGTATGTGTAGAAATTATCTTAGTGGGTAAATATCCAACATAAGTATATATTTTTACTACAATGAAGTAAAAGTGATTATAATAGAATTGTTTGTTTAAGTAAGAATAAATAAACCATGGAACTATTCCAACTATCATCCATCAATAAAAATAAGTATTACTAGACAAATGCAAGTGAGTTTAGTCAGTGGAATACTATAAAAACTTTTGCTGTGTACCATATTGTGAATGGGATCACAAGCTTATCTTTGAGTGAAAGCTCAAAAATAAAGCTAAATTTTTGATGACACATTACTCATTTTGTGTAAAAACACTAAGATTCATAAAGAAAAGTCATGATGGTTCAAGTGAAAATGAGTGTTACCTTGGTTAACAGATATTGGCCAGAAAAAGCGTTAGAGAATACTGATTCTATTTTCCTTTGAGTTTTGCTAACATCGGCTCATCAAGCACTTAATAAAAATTAATTGAGCTGAGAACTTATCATTTGTTTGCTGTTGTATATGGGCACTATGCTTTGCTTAAAAGTTACTACAGTATGTACAGCTGGGAAGTCCATATAATTTTCTTGGGATTATTTTAAATGCACGTTTAATGAAGTTAAAATATAATTATACTTTCTGTGTTTTGCTGTTTTTTTTTTCTTTTAATGTAAGAGATCTATTGAAAATTTCTTTTGGGAAATGACTGAGAAAGAGATAACTCTAAAAAAAGAAACTAAAACTTAAATATCTTAGAGGATCCAGTTACAGGAATCTAGGTCATAAATATGATTAGATATATTGAATTAACTGACTACTTCTTTCCAAAACCCATATGTAGATAAAATGGATAATGAAAGCCAAATCTCACAAGTTAAGCAACAGTAATCTACAGCCAATTTAAAAATGACTTAGTGTCATAATGTGTGTGTATTTTGTTGTGTCAATCTATTCTGTTGTGAAACAATCTTTTTGTACAGTGTGAAGATGTGCCACTCAGATTAGCTTAATAAAAAGCTGAATAGTCAATAGCTAGACAGGATTTTCAGGGCAGAAAGGATGCTGAAAAGAAGATGATGGAGAGGACAAGACACACAGAACAAGCAAGACCTGGAGAAAAAGAGATAATAGCCACAAGCCACGAGTCAGCACATAAAATAACAGAAACATGTTAAATTAAGTCATAAGGGGTAGTTAGAATCAAGCCTACGCTATCGACTGAGCTTTCCTAATTAATTATAGTCTCCATGTCATGATTTGGGAGCCAGCAGGCAAGACAGAAAAGTCCTCCCATATGATTAGTTGTTTAAAAGTTGAGGTAGTATGCTGAATTGATTGCAAATAAAAGTCAAAACCCTGGATCTACAGAGATGGTTCAACGGGGAAGTGGGTGTACTGTTTTTTTACACACACATCCACATAATTAAAACTAGTAAAAGTACATTTTACTAAGAGCAACCTACAACTTATTTCCACGTGTAAGGCAATGATTGCATATGGTGCAATTTTTATCCATTTACTGTATATGTGGACTTATGACAGTGAAAAGCAAGTACATTTCCCATCAAAACCCACCTCAAATTAACACTCTCAAATTAAATATTGCCTCATATATGAATAAATTAAAATGCAGCTTTCACAATTCAATCCTGGTCAAATATAACTTGTTTCCTTAAAAATTTCATTATTTAAGCCATGGTGGACCTGATTTCTTTTTTTTTTACAGAATCATCAATAAGTTAATGCAGGAGAATCATATCATTGGAAACTATTGTAGGTAGGAACAAAATCTCCTTTCATAGGTATGATAAAAGAGGAGTAAGTTTATAAAATTTACATTCAGTTATTGCCTAATCAGATATCAAAAAAGAGATTTAAATTGATTTCTGTGTGATAGTTCTTTGAGTCTTGCTAAACATTCTGGCATGACTTCTAGCTTGTTCTTCTCTTGCCTTGGACTCCCAAGAAGGGGGAAAACAGGTGTCCAGTGTTATGCCTAGCTTAGGATATTGGTTTTTATTCTTTGCCAAAATTGTGAGCCGAATTGAACAAGATGCAGTATGGTTTATGTCGGGGATATAAAGAAGGAATGATGTGAAGAACATTGGCAAACTCTAACATCAGGTTACAGAGAGTGACAACTAGTGAAGGAGCCTTGGTCTGTGATGAATAAATCAAACATGATAGTCTTTATCTCTAATAATACTCTAAAATTTTAGTTATTGTAAATTAATAATATATAAATGTATAAATATACGAGATGCATATACATGTAACACATATTCTGTGTATGTCTAAATGTATGTATGTACATATCTTTCTTTTATTAGTTTTTCAATATATTTTTTTTCAGGAAGAATGTATTTTTTCTTGAGATTTTTAATTTTTTTCTTGTCTTAGGGTTTTATTACTGAGAAGAGACACCATGACAATAGCAACTCCTATAAAGGAAAATATTTAATTGGGTCTGATATACAGCTTCAGTTCAGTCCATTATTGTCATGGGGAGAAACAGCAGTATGCAGACAGACATGGTGCTAGAAAAGGAGTTGAGAGTCTTACAACTTGATCCAAAGGCAGCAGAATACAATAGCTGATTTGAGCTTCTGGGGCTTTAAAACCTGCTCCCACACTTCTCACACTTTCTCCAAAACGGCCCCACCTGCTCCAACAAGGCCACACCTCCTAATGGTGTCCCTCCCTGTGGGCCAAGTGTTCGAACACACCAGTCTATGGAAACATTCTGATTCAAACCACCACAGACTCCCTAACTTAATACAAATCAAATTTTATGAGATCTACATTCTCTTGATATTAGTAGTTTGAAGCATCATGATGTTTATCCACTTTAAGTCCACAAATAACTTAACAGGAAGATGAGGCTGGACTCAGATATACTGAAGGGGAGGCTGCAAGCACCGACAACTCTCAAGCCTTCTATCTTGACAAGTGAAGCGTGAACGCACAGTGCGCCCCACAGGCTCATGTGTTTGAACACACAGTTCCCAGCTGGTGGTGCTGCCTTAGAATTTTTTTTTTTAATTCCTACCAGGTGATGGTGATGTATGACTTTAATTCAGCACTCAGGAGGCAGAGGTAGATTGATCTTTGAGTTTGAGGCCAACCTGGTCTACAGTGTGTGTTCCATGACAGCCAGAGCTATAGAGAGAAACCTGTCTCAAAAAAGCCAAAAACAACAACAGAGGTTTTCATTTCATTAAAAATAGATTTTTTTTCATATAATATATACAATGTGTAAGGATTACAGTTGCCCCTATCTCTACTCCTCCTCTTTGCTCTCAACATTAGGGAAAGAGGTTTCTGGCACGACTATTAGGGTGTTTGGCCATCCCATCACCAGAGTAGGTCAGTCCCGGCTGTCTCTCGGCCATTGCCAGCAGGCTTTTGTGGGGGTATCTTTGTGGATTTCTGTGGGCCTCTTTAGCACTTTGTTTCTTCCTTTTCTCATATGGTCTTCATTTACCATGGTCTCCTATTCCTTGTTCTCCCTCTCTGTTCTTGATCCAGCTGGGATCTCCCGCTCTCTTTCCCTCAACCCTTGCCCTTCATTGTTCCTACTCCAAGGACTGAGGAATCTGGATGCAGGCATCCATGGCTAGGCCCTGGGTGGAGCGCTAGGAGTCTAATTAGTGAGAAAGAGGAGGGTTTATATGAGCGAGAATTGCTGAAACCAAGGTTGGATAAAGCACAGGGATAAATAATCAAACGAATGGAAACACATGAACTATGAACCAAAGGCTGAGGGGCCCCCAACTGGATCAGGCCCTCTGAATAGGTGAGACAGTTAATTGTCTTGATCTGTTTGGGAGGCATTTAGGCAGTGGTACCAGGTCCTGGGCTCGTTGCATGAGATAGCTGTTTGAAACCTGGGACTTATACAGGGACGCTTGGCTCAATCTGGGAGGAGGGGACTGGACCTGCCTGGACTGAGTCTATCAGGTTGATCTCAGTCCTCGGAGGAGGCCTCGATCTAGAGGTGGTGGGAATTGGGGGTGGGCTTGGGGGAAGGGGAGGGGGACAGGACGGGGGAGAAAGAGGGAATCTGTGGCTGTTATGTAGAATTGAATAGTATTGTAAAATAAAAAGAAAATAGTTCATTGTTAAAAAAAACATTAGGGAAAGAGACTCAGGAGAAGGCAAGAGAATCAGAAACCCACTTGTTATTTGAAAAATCCCATAAAAATACTAATCTGAAAGATATAATATGTATGCCAAGGACCTGATGCAGACCCGTGTTGGCCTATAGTTCATTCACTGGTTTCTGTGAGTTCATATGAGCGGTGACAAGTTGATTTAGAGAGTCTTGTTCTTCTGGTGTCCTCCATCTCCCCTTCTGCACTCTTTTCATCTCTTCCTTTGTTCCTTTGTTAAGCTCAGGGTTCCCTGAGCTCCAAGGGAAGAGATTTGATGAAGAAATCCCATTTGTAGCTTTGTGTTCCAATGGCTCTATGTGCAATGGCTGGTTGTGGTTCTCTGTATTTGTTCCTATCTGCTACAGGAGGAAGCTTCTCTAATGATGGCTAAATAAAGAAGTGACCTATACTAAGGCAGAATGGTGTTAGGAGTCATTTTATTGTTCCATTTTTTGCCTTTCTTTCTTTCTTTCTTTCTTTCTTTCTTTCTTTCTTTCTTTCTTTCTTTCTTTCTTTCTTTCTTTCGTTCTTTCTGCCTTCCTTCTATTTATTCATTTGCTTGTCCATTTATTTATTTACTTATTTGCTTATTTATTTATTTGCTTGTTTGTTTGTAAATTTTTTATCAGTAGTATTTGGTTTTACCAGAGGTCTCTGGATTATCTGTTCTTTCTAGTTCTTGGTGACCTAAGCAGTGTTATGTATAGGTTCCATCTCGTGGACTGGGCCTTACGTCAAATCAAATACAAGTTCTGTGCCACCATTGCCCTAGCACAATTGGCAGTCAGGACAGATTGCAGAACAGAGGTTTTGTGGCTAGCTTGGTGGTTATGTTTCTCCTCTGGCAGCCTTAGAGTACCATCCTGTACCAGAGACTAGAAGGTTGAAGGCTTTATTTAGGCATCAGCTCAATCTCTGCATGTTCAATGAGTTGTATGAGTGTTGTCTTCAGGAATGGGGCCTTTCTATCCATTGGCTGAGAGCAACCCATCTTGGCAATCACTTGGGGTTTTTTTGGATTTCTGTGGGACCCCTCTGACTGACAACACAACTGTGTGCAACCCAGTCCCAGCACTGGAATCTTCATTTTGTGATAAGACATGGCCAGTTGGGACTTGGTATCTCTAATTATAGGGAGACTTTATT
Source organism: Peromyscus leucopus (assembly GCF_004664715.2). NCBI lineage: Eukaryota > Metazoa > Chordata > Mammalia > Rodentia > Cricetidae > Peromyscus > Peromyscus leucopus. The sequence continues at coordinate 60,544,446 of NC_051074.1, forward strand.
AGGATTGCCTTCATAAGTTTCAGGAAGTTTCTGCTTCAGGAGTTTTCCCAACCACCCCTAAAATGCACCTCAATTCTAGCTGTCCTGCCAAACATTCCCTCCACCAACCACATTTCTCCTCCCCTTCTGTGGTGATACTGTGTCAAACAATAGATTGTGCACCCTAATAAACTTATCTGGAGTCAGAGAACAGAACATCCACTAGATAGACATAGAGGCCCCAAAATGGTTGAGCACATGCCTTTAATCCCAGCATCCCGAAGGCAGAGATCCGTCTGGATCTCTGTGACACACTGGAAACAGCCAGGCATGGTGACACACGCCTTTAATCCCAGGAAGTGATGGCAGGAAGCAAAAAGGTATATAAGGCATGAGGACCAGGAACTAGAGCTTTTTTAAGCTTTTAGGCTTTTGAGTGGCAGTTAAACTGAGATCTATTCTGGTGAGGACTCAAGCATTCAGTTTAAGGAAACAGGATTGGCTGAGGAATTGCTGAGGTGAGGCTGGCTGTGACTTGTTCTGTTTCTCTGATCTTTTAGCGTTCACCCCTATACCTGGCTCAGTGATTGTTTTTATTAATAAGACCCTTTAAGATTAGTACTACACCCATCTCTACCCTATCCACTTGTTTCTGTTGACCCCTTCCATTGTCCTCAGTCCACCCATAAAATCTATTCTGTTTACCCCTAACTGGAAGATCTATATGCCCCCATCATCCCTTCCTCTATACCTGACCTCTGTGGGACTCGAGATTGCAGTGTGGTTATCATTTAATTAAAGGCTAATATGTATGTAAAAGTGAATAAATACCATATTTATCAGAGTTCTGGTTTACCTCACTCAGAGTGGTTTTATATATCCATCCATATGCCTTCAGATTTTATAATGTCATTTTTTTTAACAGCAAAGTAATACTCCATCGTATAAAATCTACCACATTTTCTGTATCTATTCTTCTGTTGGGTGACATCTTGGTTGTTTCCAATTTTGGGTTGTTATGAATAGGGCAGCAATTTACATGGTTCAGCAAGTGTCCTTATGATAGGATGAAGCATCCTTTGGGTATGTGCCCAAGAATGAATATGTGGATATTGAGGTTAATCAATTTTCAACTCTCTGAGGAACTGCTATACAGATTTCCATAGTGGCTGAACAAGTTCACAGTACCACCAGCAATGGATGAGTGCCTCCCTTAGCATCCTCACCAGCATGAGCTGTCACTTGTGTTATTGATCTTAGTGATTCTAAAGTATAAGATGGAATGTGAAAGTACTTTTGTTTTACATTTTCCTGATGGCTAAAGATGTTGAACATTTGTTTCTCAGACATTTGAGATACCTCTATTGAGAATTTTCCATTTTAATAGGATTATTTTGTTTTTCAACATCAAGTCTCTCAATTTCTTTATAGATTTTGGATAGAAATCTCCTATTGGATGTTGAGTTAGGTTAAAGCTTTTCCCATTCTGTAGGCTACCTCTCTGCTTGAAGAACGGTGTCTTTTCCCTTAAATAAGCCTTCCAGTTTCTTGAAGTCCCATCTATTATGTATTGATTTTAGTGCCTGTGCTAATGGTGTTCTGATAAGAATATCTTCTGATCCAATGAAGTAAAGGCTATTCTCCACTTTCTCTCCTATCAAGTTCAGGGTATCCAGTTTTATGTTGAAATCTTTGATCCCTTTGAATTTAAGTTTTATTCAGAGTGATAAGTGTAAATCTATTGGTATTCTCGTATAAGCAGCAACCCAGTTTGGCCAGCTCCATTTTTTTGAAGATGCAGTATTTTTGCTGGTGTGTATTTCTTCTGGCATTTTTATGAAAAAAACCAGTGGCCATAGGCCACAGGTGAATATATGCCTGGGCCTTGAATATGATTCCATTGACCAGCATGTCTCTTTTTAATGGCAATACTATGATGTTGTTATTACAATAGCTTTGTAGTACAACTTGAAATCGAGAAGAGCAAGAAGATCTCAGCAGTTCTTTCCTTACTCAGGATAGTTTTAATTCTCTTGTTCTTGTTTTTGATTGTTTGGTTTTGTTTAGGAGTTTTGTTGTTTTTGCTTCTGTCTTTTTGTTTTCCATATGATGCTGAGAATTGTCCTTTGAAGGTCTGTGAAGACTTGTGTTGAAATTTGAATGGCAATTGCATTGAATCTGTAGATTGCTTTTGTTAGGAAGACCTGTTTTACTCTTTTGATCAAATTAATCCCACCAGCATATGAGAGCTTTCCAAATTCGGACATCTTCTACAATTTTTTTTTCTTCACAGAATTGAAAGAAAGTCTTTGTGGTTGTTGTTTGGGATTTTTGTTGGTGGTGGCGTTGTTTTTTGTTGTTGGTTTTATCATGCAAGACTTTCACTTTCTTAGAGTTAGATAATTTGAGATTATTGTGAAAGGTGTTGTTTCCCTGTTTTCTTTCTCAGTCCCTTTTTTATTTGTATTGTGATAGACCACTGACTTTTGTGAGTTAATTTTGTAATTAGCCACTTCACTGAAAGTGCTTATTAGCTGTAGAAGTTCTCCAGTGGATTTTTTAGAATCATTTATGTATACTATCATATTATTTGCAAATAAAATACTTTGATTTTTTTTCTTATAACTTGTGTCCCGTTTGTGTCTCCTTCAGGTTTCTCATTGTTCTAGGTAAGACTTCAAGTACTATATTTAATGAGTATGGAAAGAATGGATCACCTTGTCTTCTTCCTGATTTTAGTGAAATTGCTTTGTTTCTCTCCATTTGAGTTGATGTTGACTATGTGCTTGTTATAACCTACATTTTTTTATGTTTAGATATGTTCCTTATATCCCAATACTCTCCAACAGTTTTATTATGAAGGGGTATTGGATTTTGTCAACAAACTTTTAAGCATCTAAGAGATAATCATGTTTATTTTTTTCAGTTTCTGCTTGGTGTATTCCATTTATTGATTTTCATATATTGTAACATCCTTGTATCTCTGAAATTAAGTCAACTTGATCATGGTGGATGATCAATTTGATATTTTCTTATATTTGGTTTCCAAGTATTTTATTGAATATTTTTGCAACTATGTTCATAAGGGAAATTGGTCAGTAATTCTCTTTCTTTTTTGGGTCTAAGTGTGACCTCATTAAATGAATTGAGCAATGTTCCTTTTGTTTCTATTTTGTAGAATAATTTGAGAAGAACTGGTGTAATTCTTCTTTGAAAATCTAGTCAAATTCTACACTAAAACCCTCTGGCTCTGTGATTTACTTGGTTGAGAGTCTTTTACTGACAGCCTCTATTTCACTAGGGGTAATAGCTCTGCTTATATTGTTACCTAATCTTGATTCATCTTTGGAAAGTTGTACCTATTGATAAAATTGCCTCTTAGAAATACCTATGCTGTGTCCCATAAGTTTGGGTTTGAGGTGTGTTCATTTTAATTCATTTCTAGAAAGTTATTCTTTATTCATTTCTGTCTTGACCCATTTTTTGTTCAGTAGAGACCTATTCAGTTCCCATAAGTTTGTAAGATTTCTGTTATTTCTGTTGATTTTGATATCCAGCTTTAATCCATGGTGGTCAGCTAAGATACAGGGAGTTATTTCAACTTTTTTGTATCTGTTAAAACTTGTTTTCTGTTCAAGTATGTAGTCGATTTTTGAGAAAATTCGATAAAAAATATATTCTTTTGTGCTTGGGTAAAATTTTCTGTAAATATCTATTAGGTCCATTTGGTTTATAGTGTTTCTTAGTCTAGCATTTCTCTGATTATTTTTGTCTAGATGAACTATCTATTAGTGAAAATAAGGTATTAAAATCTGTTACAATTGGTTTGTGAGGGTCATTCTGTGGTTGAAGCTATAGTAGTGTTTCTTTCACAAACCTGGGTGACCTTGTGTTTGGAGCAAAGATGCTCAGAATTAAAATGTCATCTTGGTAGATTTTTTTTTCTATGATGAGTATGTAATTATGGTGATATTTGTACTGAAATGTGATTTTATTTGTATGTTAATAAATAAAGTTGCCTGGGGGTTAGAGCTAATAACAAGCCATAGCAGAGCTGGGTGTTCATGGCACACGCCTTTAATCCCAGCACTTGGTAGACAGAGTTAGGTAGATCTCTGTGTGGTCAAGGATACAGCCAGCATTGGATACACATGCCTTTAATCTTAATACCAACTATAGAAGACCTGGAGGTCTGTACAGACAGGCAGTGATGAGGCGGTCATATGGTTGGGTTTACAACCAATGAGAAGGCAGAACAGAAACTCTATATAAAGACAAACACACAGAAAGTAGGTCTCTCTTGGCTGAAGAGGATCGCTGAAGCAGGAAGGGTAAGGCTCTTAGCTCTGACTTCTAGGGCTTTTATCTTTACATTGGCTCTGTGTTTCTTATTTAATAAGACGGTTACTTCTACATGTAATATCACTCCCTAACTCTTCTAATCAGTTTTGACTTGAAGTCCATTTTGTGAGATAGTAAAATGGCTACACAGATTACTTCTTATTTCCATTTGCTTGGAATATCTTTTTCTTTACCTTAAGATAATATCTGTTTGATGATGAGGCAGGTTTTTTTGGATTCAGCAAAATAATGTGTTCTATCTTTACATCTAGTCTCTTAGTCTGTGTCTTTTTTGCTATGGACTTGAGGCCTTTGATATTAATAACCAATTATTGTTGATTTCTGATATTTTGTCATTGATAATCATGGTGGTGATGGAGACAGAGGTGTAGATAGATAGACAGATAGATAGATTGCCTTTTTTTGGTTTTGCTTATCTAAGGTTATTTATTCTCTGTATTTACATGGTCATTAACTTCTTTAGGTAGGCGTTTCCTTTTAGCACCTTTTATAGGGCTGGATTTATAGACAAATTGTTTAAATTTGGCTTTATCATTAAATATTTTGTTTTTTCCATCTATGATGATTAAAAGTGTTTGCTGGGTATAGTAGTCTGGACTGGCATCTGTGGCCTCTGAGAATCTGTAGCACATCTATACAGGATGTCATTCTGGCTTTGCAGTCTCCTTTGAGAAGTCAAGTGTTATTCTAATCAGTCTCCTTCATGTTACTTGGCTTTTTTTTTTCCTTTGAAGCTTTTAGCATTCTTTCTTTGTTTTATAGATCTATTGTTTTGGTTATTATGAGGTGAGGAGACTTTTTTTTCCTGGTGCAATATATTTAGTGTTCTGTATGTTTCCTGTTCCTTTATAGGCATTTCCATCATTAGATTAGGAAAAATTTCTTCTATGATTTTGTTGAAAATATTTTCTGGGCCATTGAGCTGGATATCTTCTTCTTCCTATTATTCTAAGATTTGGTCCTCTCATAGTTTTCTGGATTTCTCAAGATGTTTTATGACAAGAGCTTTTTAGATTTAACATTTCCTTTGACTGATGTACTCATTTTTTTATATCTCTTCAACACCCGAGAGTCTCTTTTCCATCTCTTGTATTCCATTAGTAAAGTTTGCCTCTGTTGTTCGTGCTCAAATTCCTAAAATTTTCATATCCAGAATCCCCTCAGTTTTGATATTCCTTATTGTTCTTACATAATTGCATCATCTCTCTCTTCTTTTTTATCCCTTCAATGCCTCTCATGTTTCTCCCTTCTCTCTAAAATTTATGGCCTTTTGTTTTAATTACTTTACCCATATGTATACATATAATATATAGTATTTATAAAGTATATAGATACTGCTCAGTTAGACCAATGTTGACTTGTGAATATGATTCCTAGATTAAGCACTTTGAACTTGCGTCACCAGTTGGGGAGTTCTTTCCTTAAGATTGTAACTTTTCAAATTTTTCAGTTTATGTTAAAGGTACATTTTTATATTAACCTTGTTTATATATACATAATGCCAGTAAACACAAGTTTCTATAACTCAGAGATTATTCCTTTATGTAGACAATATTGCCGATTTTTAATTTAAACCCTTCTAACTCATTGAAGAGTTGTAATCTTGTGAATTTAACCTTATGTTGACTTTAACCTTGTAATGTTAACCTTACTTTCATTTTCTGAAACACAGTCATCAGAAGTCTGTTATGTCATCAAGCTTATGAATATATTGGTAATAACAAAAAGTTACCAAAAAATAGAAGCTTATTGTATACACTGATAACTATAGACTTTTTAAACTTTACTATTTTTTTTATTTACTGATAATAATTTTCCTTTTTGATTAACAAAAATAACTCTCTAAATATAGTCAGGTCTCCTCTCTGTCCTCAAGCAATGAAAAATTCTTAGAGTTTTCCCTTTTGTTTTACAGTCATGACACTTTTCAAGGCTGCCAAATGGCTATTTTATAGTGTGATCTAATTTTCCTTTGTCTGTTTTTTAATGATATATAAAAGTTTTAGAGTTGAAGGAAGTTATGAGAGAGATTGTATATGTGTTTGTGTATGTGGTTTTTATTAACCAAACTGATCTTTGGTGATAATTTATTTATTCAATTCACTTTCTTAGTATCTTCCAGCTTTCTCTATGATAGAGTAACTGTCTTTCATTTTTGTGCTTTATTTAATATTTCTTCCTAGAGTCAAGTGATATTAAAGCAATGTTGCTGTGTATCAACTACCAGTAAAACTAATATATTTTAGGATAGATACTTTAAAATAATCATGTTGCTACATAAATTTTTTTTAAATAATTAAAAATAATTAAATATGAAATTTCAAAATAATTATTATTTAGTATGGGTATTTGAGGAACAGTAACTGAATTTTTTTTAATGACAAATTGGGAGGCTGAGGAAGGAAGACTATTCTGAATTCAACAGCATTGGAATTCATAATGAGTACCAGGTCACACAGAGGGTACTGGTATACCCTGCCTCAAATGAAATGAAAGAAATTTAAACAAAAAGAAATTTAAAGAAAGGAATGCAAAAAGCAAAAAGAAAATAAAATACCTTGAAAATTAGAAACATGTGTATAATGAAAAAATGTTTTCCTAAGAATACAGTTAGGTGATGATGTAATGAATGGTTATAAATCTGCATTTGAAAGATTAAGGTTATTGACCATAGTTAATAATAGAGTATTACATATTTGAAATATATTGAAAATAATTATTAGCATTGCACATAAACAATGGCCCTAGAGTAAATAGATATTATAACTAATATGTTTTGTAAGATCGCCTCATTGCATATTTTTCTTTCTTTGTATATTATTATATTTTATTCATTTGTGTTTGTGTGTGCATGTGATTGCACATGCAAAAGTCAGTTTCTTTTGCTTGTTAGATTTTATTTATTTTGTATGTGTTTTTCTGAATTTATATGTATGTCTTGAGAATTTAATTTTATTTAATTTTATAAATCAAGAAAGCTCAACAAGTGTAATAAATAAATCAATCTGTTTATTTACATTTTTGAAAATTTACATTTAATAAAATGTATATATTTTAAATTCTGAGAAGTTTATATTTTTAAGTCGTGCTAATGCTGGATGGTTTTCTGTTTGGTTGTATGTCTAGATTCATTGATTTTGAGGCAAGACACTCTGTAAAACCATCTAGCCTTGAAATTGTGATCTTTCTGCCTCAGCCTCCTGTCTCATTTCAGGCATGGGACGTCATGATAAAAGATAGAAGCTGATTTTGAGAAAAAAGACTCATGAAAATATATTTGAATTTAAGTTAATTATTCAAAAATATATGACTACAAATACATACAAATGAATTGCTTAAATTATCCTACCCTTTCAAATAATTGTCCTAAGTGGAGAATGTAAAATCTAGTTTATAGTATTGTTAAAATTGATATTTTAAAAGATCCAATTCTTTAGGGGTGTGTGTGTGTGTGTGTGTGTGTGTGTGTGTGTGTGTGTGTGTGACAAAAACAACTTGTGGTACTGAGGGATTTTGCATTGTAACAATGTTTTCAGTTGGGCGTATAGGGCCCATTGCTCCTGGGTACACTCCTGAAAAGGCACATAATTATTTCAGGGAGCATGGCGTGGACTCAATGCCTCATCTCATAATGGACAAGATACAGAGAACATAGCAAGCCAGTGAGTAATAGTTCTCCACATGCACAAATAACTTGCTTCCTCTAACTGGCCCCACAAGCTAGTTACCACCATCGCCCTGTAATGCTACCATATTAGGAATGCAATAATAATGTAATGTATGGATTCTGTGACAAGTCAGCCATCTTTATGAGTCAGTATCCTCCCTCCACCAGCCTGAGGAGCAGGCCTTCAGCACATGGGCATTTGCTGGACATTTCCTATTGAAACACAATTCTTTCATCCCTGAATTCTCACTGGATGATAAATGAGACTACATATACATGTGTGAATACCCTTTGGATTGAGAACCAATTCACTTTATGTTATTAACCCAAAGCTGAGAGTTAAACTTTGTTTCAGAAACACTTGGAATAAATGGAGAGCCATGTGTTTATTTATTCTTGTTACAAATTTCCATTCATTACAAAGTTTTACTTAAGAACTACTAAAAATAACAACAATTTACAGTGTAATTTCCCAGAAACAAAATTAGTCAAGGCAGTGAAGACAATTAAATGAGACAGTTTAATAAAAACTCCATAAATATTTTATTTAGCCCATTAGCAATTTTTACTCCTTCTAACAAAAAACAATCTCCTTCTCATTCTTAAAACACAGTTAATTAACCCAATATAATGTAAACTTGATTAAAGTATTTCCTAAGACATTGCTTTGAATATATAGTATCACAGAGGATTGGATATTTCAGATAATACTTCTTCAGAAGTCACAAAGGACATTAGATAATAGCAATTATGGACATAAATTCTGATTGAAAGTTTATTTGGATTACACATCTATAGTTCATCTTCTTCCAGTTTAAAGGTAGTGTGTTTTACCCTATATAGCCTAGTTTTTCCATTTGGAAAACACAGATTACAGTAAATAATTAAATGGAGCCGGGCGGTGGTGGTGCACGCCTTTAATCCCAGCACTCGGGAGGCAGAGCCAGGCGGATCTCTGTGAGTTCGAGGCCAGCCTGGGCTACCAAGTGAGCTCCAGGAAAGGCGCAAAGCTACGCAGAGAAACCCTGTCTCGAAAAACAAAAACAAAAACAACAAAAAAAAAATTAAATGGCAGAATTATTTGTAAAACCAAGTTTTTGACATTATTGTTTGTGTCTATGTTAACACTGATTTATATTTATTTGGCAAAGAAATAAGGGAAAGGTTAAAGTAAGTTTGAAATATCATAAAAAGGAATGGAAAAGTCACAGTTTTAGAGAACTGAGACACTGACTCTAAGGAAGGAAGTGATTGAAGATCATCATAATGAAATGAAATAAATCACACCTGCTTTTGTAATGCAACATATTTCAACACACCTGTCGAAGAATATTTACAAATAATGCAACTGCAAATGATTTTGGTTTTATTTTCATGTTTCCTGCAGAAGTCAAAGATTACTCTAAATGATTACTCTTTCTTCTAAAAAAGATTATGATTTAGTTTTAAATACATTTATATGTGTGTGACTTAGTGTAGGTGTGTGTACCTGAGTGCAGTGTTCAGAATCCAGAACAAGTAATTCAGATAGCTTGTTGATGGAATATTTACCATTGTGAATGACCTGATGTGAATGTTACGAAGTTAACTCAGGTACTCTGCAAGAGTAGTGTATCTTTTAATCATTAAACCCTATCTAGGCCCTTGGTGAGTGTTTCTAAACATCAACTGTTTTTACTCTGTCACACTGTGAACATTGTTATCATCCTTACCATCAAGAACTATCATGTTGGGGTTGTCGTGAGGTGGCTCAACAGTGAAAATGAATTACCTGTGTTCCGTCACTGTGGAAGGAGAAACTGACTCTTCAAGATTGTGTGTAACCTCCACAAGTACAGTATGCCAAACCCCACACTCACATACCACATGCACATACACAGTAGCAATGAATAAAATATAATTAAATTATCATTTTTTCAAATGTCAAGAATTCAAATTCAAGCAATATACTGCCTACTCTTCCAAAATCATGGCAAAGTTACAATTTATCTCATTGACTATATACTAAAATAGATATTTATGTCTTATCAAGTATGAAATTATTTTATAGTATATTTTTATTATTTAAAATAATTTTCAAATTTAAATATATTTTGATCATGTTTTTCCCCTACCACAAGTACTTCCAGATAGTCTCACCCTCCCTAGACAGGCAACTCTAATTTCTTTCTCAAGAAACAAAACAAGAGCAAATACAACTACCAGTCTCCCAAACCAAGAGAAAAAAAATAAAACCCACCAAAAAACAAAACAAAATAAAAGACACCCAAACAGTAACCAAATAGAAACACACACACACACACACACACACACACACACACACACAAAACTGTAGAGTCCATTGGATGTTGGTCAACTTCTCCTGAATACTTACCCTCCCTCAGTAGTATATCCAGTGCCTCTCCATTAGAGAAAACTGATTTTCCCTCTCCTAGCAGATGTGAATGAATGACATTTCAGTTATTAACCTTTACCCTAGTTAGTGACTATGTTTTCATTCATTCATTCATTCACTCACTCACTTTAATATAACAAAGTACAATCTAATAATATAAAACAATAACTATCCCCCTGATTTGGAAAGGACAAACCAAGGGAAGGAAAAGAAAGAAGAGAAGGCTCAAGAATGAGAGAGACACTCTTTCCCATCCTCAGGAATGCCATAAAAATACTAAACTGCCAGGCAATGGTGGTGCATGCCTTTAATCCCAGCACTCGGGAGGCAGTCAGGTGGATCTCTGTGAGTTTGAGGCCAGCCTGGTCTACAGAGCGAGTTCCAGGAAAAGCGCAAAACCACACAGAGAAACCCTGTCTCGAAAAACAAACAAACAAAAAATTCTGAGTTGGAAGCCATAATAGACATGCCCAGCACCTAGGGAAGACCAATGCAGGCCCTGTGCATGCTGATCAGTCACAAATACACAAATACACACACAAATACACACACTCACACACAACATGACAACCTCCTATGCACATAGATATTAATGGACAATTACAGAAAACACATAATTTCCATTGGAATATAAGTCTATTTCTTTTTGTTTGTTTCTTTTTGTTTTTGTTTTTTGAAACAGGGTTTCTCTGTGTAATTTTGGTGCCTGTCCTGGATCTCCCTCTGTAGACCAGGCTGGCCTTGAACTCACAGAGATCTGCCTGACTCTGCCTCCCAAGTGCTGGGATTAAAGGCATGAGTCACCATCGCCTGGCTATAGGTCTATTTCTCTTGATGTGTTCAATTTCTGAGGATGTCTCTAACTCCAATAAAACACAATGCTGAATAAGAGAATATACCATTAGTTATATGGAAAAAGATGAATACAAAACAAGGAATTCAATAAAAAAAAAAGTTTACATATAATTTCACAGCAAACCATATAGAGAAATCATGTATTAGCAGGAAAGCACCAAAACCACACACACACACACACACACACACACACACACACACACACAAAATCACACACTTTACTATTGTCAAAAGCATAATGATGCATTTTGTGAATATCCTGGTTTTGACTTATTATTAGCTATCAGAATTCAGCATTCGGAAAAAAAAATAAGATGCTGCTATTACTCGATAGGAATATTTCTGTTCTTTATGACCCCATGATTTTTGTCCCTGCACCCTGGTAACATCAAAAGATGCATCTGGTGTTTAAGTTCTGTATTATGTTGTGACTCATATACTGGCAGTTAACATGGCAAGCCCTTAATTTTGCCCATTATAACATAGTTGAAAGGATGTGTCAGAGAGATGCAATGGACATCTTAGTGTCTAAAGCATGAGTAAAAGATTATAGTATCGAGGCAGGATAAGGTTGAGTAATTCACATAATTTTCTTCTCTTTTGCTTTTATGCGGCCTGTAGAAGACACATGGGACTTATATATTTTTTAAGTGAACAATATCAAAGATAGTTCTTTTACTTTCTTAGTATATTTTTTAAGAATTTTTTAATTCATTTTACATATCAACCACAGATCCCCCTCTCAACCTTCCTCCCATTCCCCCCACCAACCCCTAATCCCTCCTCTAAAAGGGTAGGGGATGCCATGGGGAGTCAGTAAAGCCTGGTATATTCAATTAAGGCAAAACCAAGCCTCACTCCCTGCCTCGAGGCTGAGCAAGGCATCCCACTATAAGTAATGGGATCCAGAAACCCGGCTCATACACCAGGGATAGATCCTGATCTCACTGCAGAGGCCCCTCGGACAAAGCTACACACTTGTCTCCCTTATGCAGAGGGCCTAGTCCAATCCGATGCAGGTTGCACAGCTGTTGGTCTAAATTCCGTGAATTACCATGAACTTGGTTCAGTTGTCTGTGTAGATTTCTCCATCAAGATCTTGACTCCCTTTGCTCATATAGCCCCTCTTCCATCTCTTTGACTGGACTCCCGGAGCTCCGTCTGGTGCTTGGCTGTGGATCTCTGCATTTGCTTCCATCAGTTACTGTATGAAAGCTCTATAATGACAGTTAGGGTGTTCACCAATCTGATTATGGTGGTGGTACATGGCTTTAATTCCAGCACCTGGGAGACAGAGGCATACAGATCTCTGAGTTTGAGGACAGCCTGGACTACAACATGAGTTCCAGGATGGCCAGGGCTACTCAGAGAAACCCCGTTTTGAAAAACAAAACAAAATAGGTACTTGTATTAAAATCAAACACTGTAGAAGCTTTTGGATATCATGGAGAAATCTCCTCTCAATGCGTCATAGTTATATTTTATTATGAAGTAAGGGTTAAGGTTTATGACATCAAAGAAATAGAGTCCAGGCAAAATGATATTGTTAAATTCTCCTATTCTCTTAGAAAAAATAAAATTACACATTATAAAATACTCATGAAATTTTTGTTGATTTTTTTATGTCATTTTGCTGGTTTGGATTTATCTTCATCTTTATGTTTGTTCTGAGCAAATGGAATTTTATTTTATTTTTCTTATATACCAGACCTTAATTTCAAATCAAGGAGGAATTTTAGTCATTTTTTAAATTTTATTTAGTCTATTTTGAGAGACACTATCACAAAGCCATACTGGTCTCCTACTCTCAGCCTCACTACAGATGACCTTGACCTCCTGAAGTTTCCTTTATTACCTCTATATTCTATTACATAAGTGCCCCTGCATAGAAGCTTCTGGTCCTTCTGCTTAGCATTCCCTGGTATAGATTAAATTGAATGTGTGAGTGTCCAATCATACTTTCAATATCTCTTTGAAAGAGCCTTGAATATAAATACAATTTTAAATATAACATTAAACAAAAACTTCAAGGAAATATTTAAAACACAGTTAAAATTCTCACTATTTACTCTTCTGTTGAATTGTACTCAAACAAAAACATTGTCTGTATACAGAGAAGGTTACAAATTATTTGAGGCATAACAAGAAAAACAATTGTCTATTTATCCCTCTTTCCTGAAGCAAAAAATACCACAAATATTTGTCAGATCTCTGGGAGACCATTTATACTTCTACTTCTAAAATAACTTAAAGGCTACAAAATTGAAACATGATTTCCCAAGTTACTTATTATAATTAACTGCATAATCTCAATGTTAGAACAAAAATAATATAACATGATACATTTCATTTTAAAAGGAAACAATGGCATTAATGAAGCTCATGTTTAATGATCAGGTATCTGATTTCTTTATTAGTCAAAAAATAAAAGGTGTGGTTGATTTCCTATTGAGGATGAGACTATATAATAAAGGAGAATCTGAGAGGTAATAGGAAAAAGCATTTTGTGTTATTGATTTCAACTTATTTTCACAATTGAAGTGACAATTTATCTATCTCGAGAAAGAAAATGGCATTTCTATGCTCATGATGAGTACTAATTTGTTAAAATCTACACACTATTGTGAATCTGAAAAATCCTGTATAATATTGAGAAGGGATAATCAAGCAGTTTGTGTACAAAAGTGTCCCAGCTGTGATGCTTTGAAAATCAACAGGATGCTTATTCACCAGGATGTCAGGCATGAGACCTTTTGAATAGGTTATAGTTTATCAAACAAACATGTATAACAGCACAGACATGGATCAAATGCTATTTGGAGAGAAGAGATTTCTAAGAAGTGTCTTTTAAAGGTATGTATTTAAAACAGCCATCTATTTCATAATTTATACTTATATAATGGACAGTATCCAAAGAAATTAATTTAGTATTTCTCAAATGTGTAATTTGTTACTTAAAAATCATATGTGGATGCCATTTTATAACTCAGATAGAAACACAATCCTTCATTAGATGAGTTATGAAATATAACCTATAATGTGATTTTTAGAAAGTTTATTTTCCTTTAACTCTCAAATTGTGGATTATAAAATGTATTCATGTGTCCTTTAATATAGCATAATATATTAATAGAACAATTTCAATTTGAGAAAAGATAGCATAATTTCCTAGATGCAAAATTAATTAAATGTTCTTTTGATTTTTCACTAATGATTTTATGAAGGCTTTATTTAAAATAGATATTTGAAAACTCTTAAGTATTTGAGCATGAAAAGAAATAAAAAAGAAACAGGTAAAGAAAAGAACAGAGACTTTATTTCAAATAGTTTGTAGGTTCTGGAACAATTTTGCATATATAACATATGTAGAAAGACTATGCTCTTGTATATTTTCACACACTTCTTACAAAATCAGATATATATATATATATATATATATATATATGTATATATATATATATATATATACATATATATATATATATATATATGGCTGAGATTATGTGTAGGTGGAGTTTTTGTCCCACCAGACCACTACATAATCACACAGAGACTTATTATTAATTATAAATGCTTGGCAATAACTTAGGCTTGCTACTAACTAGCTCTTTTGACTTATATTAACCCATATTTCTTATCTAGGCCCTACAACATGGTGGTACCTTTTCAATATGGCATGTTTTTCTTGCTTCTTTACATGTCTCCTGGTGGTTCTACCCTCTTCTACCCCATGATCTTTTTTTGTCCAGAAGTCCCACCTAACCTTTTCCTGCCTACCTCTTGACCAGTAAGCTCTTTATTAACCAATGAGAGTAATACATATTCACATTTTACAAGAAGATTGTACCACAGCAACAGTGCATTTTGGTGCTAAGTAAAACATTTCTAACAAATAGGTAGAATAAAATAAATGATCTGATTTAAGTAAATTCACATTGCAAAGGAACAGTGCTTCTGCAGTGTCTAACAAAACACTTTTATTTGAACCCCTAAGACATGAAGGAGAGCACTGCACTTCCATGTTCCAGAGTAGATGTTTTTAGTACTGACACCTGTAGATTAATGGAGGATGTTAGGACTGTGAAGTGGTAGATATTCTGCTAGGTGAAATGGATTCCACATGAATAAAAATTTTATTATGGTTAACATATAAAGAATCTTCTCTATTGTGCATCTTTAAATACTGGTGAGTGGACAGGAAGGGAGGCAAGGAAAGAAGAAGAGGAAAATAAAGGTGATAAAAGGGAAGATGAAGGTATGTGTGTTCCACATTTTTTTTTTCATCCACTCATTTGCTGATGGCCACCTTGGTTGATTTCATATCGAGGCTATTGAAAATACCACTGAAATACGAATGGGAGTGAAAATGGCTCCTTGACAGAATTACATTATTCCCTCTGGATATGTATTAAGTGTAGAGAATGCTGGGTCATCAGGTCACTTGTATTCCATTGTTTGAGACATCTCCATGTTCTTATTTCCTACATTGTGTTGATTAGTTTTTTACTAACAGGATACATATTTTCTATCCTAACCACAGCTCACCAACATATCTTATTAAAACAGATCATTGAGACATTCAGACGTAGACAGAGGACTTTAAAGCAGAACCAATCTCAGTGTTGCATTATAAGGTTAGAGAGGAATAGCCCAAGGTTTTCTAACAACCAACTTTAATCTACACAGTAAACTTAAAGGAAGTACCAAATGATAGATATCCCCAAGGCTGTATAAGAGCTAAATGGACTCCTGAGGAAATGTTAGATTTAAGTAAATTCAAGGCAGCAATAGTCTCATCTGGCATGCATTCACCTTTTGTGAAGCAGATGTTAAAAACTTGTGGTCAACTTATAATAGAAGTATTCGAGGCTATATAAACAGCATGGAGGTCCCTAGGATGACTGTGGCTTATAATAAATTTCAGTTTTACTCAATTATTGAAAAAAATATCCAAATGAATGGAAACACATGAATTATGAACCAAAGGCTGAGGGGCCCCCAGCTGGATCAGGCCCTCTGAATAGGTGAGACAGTTGATTGGCTTGATCAGTTTGGGAGGCAACTAGGCAGTGGGATCAAGTCCTGTGCTCATTGCATGAGTTGGCTGTTTGAAACCTGGAGCTTATGCATGGACACTTGGCTCAGTCTGGGAAGAAAGGACTGGACCTGAGGTATGGAAATCTCCCAAGACCAACTTCTCGGAGAGTGAGATTATGCTAAAGTACCAAGGCAGTCTCTATATGATGACCACACTCTGGCTTTATGCCATGCTCCAGCTTTGAATGCTTGAACAAAACTGAAGAAATAGGAAAGAAAATTGAGTCATTTATTAAAGTTATAAAGGGCACAAAAGAAACCTTCACTGTTTTCTTACAAAGACTGACTTCAGCAGTTAATAGAATGATACCAAATTCAGAAGCTAGACAAATATTAATGAATCCCTGGGTTTTGAAAATGCTAATGCACAATGCAAAAGGGTAATTAGACCATCAAAGTCATGATCAGCACCCTTGGAGGAATGGATCTGAGATAAAATCAATATTGAATTTCATAACCATAATAATACTTGGATAAGAGAGGTGATTTCCAGAGGTTTGAAGAAAAATCAAAATGTCAAGTGTTTCAACTGCAGTTAAGAAGGTCACCAAAAAGAGATTATAAAAGGGTGTTCCTATAGACAATGATTTTGCTAAGAATAATCCCAACAGAATGCCCCTCCCTTCTAGAGTATGAAGAGGGTGTAGCAAAGGCAGACATTGGACTAATGAATATAGGTCAACAAGGGACAGTCAAAGTAACCTTTGGCCATTGGGAAATGCCTTGAAGTGCCTTTCACAGGCTCCTATGCAAAAATTCGGTTCAGTCATTTCCTGTTACCATGGAGCAATCTCCTTCCCAGAGCAATTAAAGAATTAATGACTATTGTAAGAAACCACACTGCTCTGGATGATAGAATAGTTATAGAAGAGAAAATAAAGCCGGGCGGCGGTGGCACATGCCTTTAATCCCAGCACTCAGGAGGCAGAGCCAGGCGGATCTCTGCGAGTTCGAGGCCAGCCTGGGCTACCAAGTGAGTCCCAGGAAAGGCACAAAGCTACACAGAGAAACCCTGTCTCAAAAAAAAAAAAAAAAAAAAAAAAAAAAACCAAGAAGAGAAAATAAAAAATCAGGAAAAACTGTAAAGCAAACATTATGGCAAACTTCTACAAACATACAAAGACCAAAATTAAAAATATGAATAAATGACATTGTCATTGAAGGTCTTATAGACACAGGTGCAGATGTAACAGTAATTGCGCCAGAATTTTAGCATTCAAATTCAACTCTTCAGGAAGTAACTGTTCAGCTTTTAAGGATTGGAATATTATCTCGGGGAAAGCAGAGTATGAAATGAGTCTAATGCATAGGGCCAGAAAGACAGAGAGGTAAATTAAAGCTATATGTACCTAATATAGCAATGAATTTATGGCAGTGTGATTTGTAACAGCAATGGAATACTCAGATTAACATTCGTCAAATCTCAGAAATAAACCATAAATTAACGTATGTTTCTAGGGAAAATATTAGAAGGTATTATAAAGAATAGGCCTCACCATTCAGGTTGTACAAGAACAGGGCACAACAGCTGCTGACCTTCCAAAGGCAGCAACAGCCTTACCTTTAAAACGGTTAATGAACAAACCTGTATGGGTTGAACAATGGCATTTAACATCAAAGAAATTACAGGCCTTAAAACAGTGGGTATAGGAGCAGCATACTGAAGATTCAACAGGCACTTAAAATTCTCCCATATTTGTTATTAAAAAAATATGGAAAATGAAGTATGGTAACAGATCTAAGAGCTGTTAATGAGGCGATTCAAACAATGGGCTCTCTATAGACTGTGAATCATTTGCTTTCTCTATTACCTAAAGGATGGCCTATTATAGTTATTGATTTAATAGATTTTTCTTCACTATACCTTTATAAGAAAAACTCAGAGAAAAGTTTTCCTTCACAGTGCCTACTTACAATTCTCAGCCTGTTAGGAGGTATCAATGGAAGGTTCTCCCACAGGGAATGTTAAATAACCCCACTCTGGGCCAATATTGTGTACAACAGCCATTGGAAATGATACATAAGCAATTTAGTCAATCTATAGGTTACCATTTGATGGACGACATCTTACCAGCTGATTCAGTTGTAGATGCTTTAGAGAAAATGTTTGAAGAAGTAAAGAAAATTTCATCTTGCTGGGGATTACAACTTGCTCCTGAGATAATACAAAGAGGAGATTCAGTTAATTATTTAGGATATAAAATAGGCCTACAAAAAATTTGACCCCAAAAGGTGCAAATTAGGAAAGATCAATTGCAGACTCTTAATCGCTTTCAAAGATTGCTGGGAGACATTAACTGGCTATGGCCCACAATTGGATTAACAACTAAAGAACTGATTAACTTGCTTTAAATCTTAAAAGCTAACAATGACTTAAGCAGTCCAAGAGAATTATGACCTGAGCCTGAGAGAGAATTGATTTTGGTAGAAAAAAAATTACAGGATGCACATGTGGATCATTTGGACACAGAGCTTGAATGCAGCTTGGTTATTTTACCCTCTATGCATTCTCCTATTGGAGTCTTAATGCAGAGTGAAGATATTATCTTATAATGGATCTTTTTACCTCTTAAACAGAGTAAAAAATTTAAAAAATTATGTGAAAAAATTCTCTGAGTTGATTTAAAAAGGGAAATTGAGACTGTCAACTAGCAGGAATAGACCCAGCAGAAACCTTTTATTAATGATGAAATTGACAAATTATATTCAGAAAGTGAGCAATGGCAAAGAACATGGAGTAATTTCTTGGGAGATATTAGCACATATCCCCAAAGCAAGATAATTCAATTTATAAAGAGTACAAATGGATACCTCCTCACATTGTCTGGGGAACACCAATTTTTGGAGCCCCTACTTTTTATACTGATGCAACCAAATCAGTCAAGGCAGGATACAAATCTGGAAAGTGGCTCAAACCCCTTCTAATTCTGCCCAAAATTCAGAATTATATGCTATTCTTATGGTATTAATGGATTTACAGAATGTCTTAACATAATAACTGACTCTCAATATGCAGAAAAAGTTGTTTACACATTGAAACAGTTTATTCCTGATGAGTCTGAATTAACATTGTTATTTATTCAGTGACAAGAAATAAACAGGAATAGGAATCATTACTTATATTTAACATACATGCAATCCCATACAGTTCTGCCAGGCCCTCTAGCAGAGGGTAGTGACAAAATTGATCAACTATTGATGAGAAATGTGCTTGAGGCCTCATAATTTCATAAAAATAACACCATGTCAATAGCAAAGGTTTGAAAAAAGATTTTTCTGTCACTTGGCAACAAGCCAAGTAAATTATAAGGAAATGTCCTACTTTTTCTTTATACATACAATGTCTGCTACCTGCAAGAAGTAACCCAAAATGTACTCAAAGGAATCAAATCTGGCAGATGAATGTGTTTCATTTTAAAGAATTGGGGAGATTAAAACATGTACACTACACCATAGACACATATTCAGGATTTCAGTGGACAACTGCTTTTCGTTCTGAAAAGGCTGACTCTGTAATCACACATTTGCTAGCAGTTATGGCAATCATGGGTATACCTGTAGAAATTAAGAATGATAATGATCAAGCATACATCTCTAGTAAAGTGAAACAGGTTTTGTTTTTGTTTTTGTTTTTGCTTATTACAATATAAAGCATATTATAGATATAACACAATCCTACAGGGTAAACAGTTTTAGAAAGATCTAATCAACTCTAAAGGATATACTAAGTAAACAGAAAAAGGTGACAAAGCTCCTCAGAAGTAGATTGCATAATGCTTTGTTAACTTTAAATTTTCTAAATGCTAATGAAAAAGGAACAACAGCTGTGGAGAGACATTGGGTAATAGAAAAACTATGATATTAAATTAGTATGTATACTTTAAAGACATACTGACTTTAGAATGGAAGCATGGATATGTGTTATGTTGCAGAAGAGGTTTTGCTTTTGTTTCTATGGAAGAAGAAAAGTTATGGTTACCATCAAAATTGATAAAGGTTTGATTTGAGTAAGAGAAACCTCTTAAGTAGAAGAGGTGATAGTTCATCAACTAGCATGGCCATTCAACATAAACTAATTGATATCACTAACAAATGCTTTTCATTTGATCAGATATAACTTGCCAAAAGGAAGGATTTTGCCAAAAGGGTTGGGTCAGGATTTTGTTTCTGTCTTTTCAGGAGAATAATGATTAAGGAATCTGAAGACCACCAGACAAATGAAACATCTGAAGAAAAAGGACAAATCATCCAGAAAAAAAAGTCCCAAGCAAAAGAGTAAATTGACCTATTATTATATCACATTTCCAACAGAATAAAATTTCATAAATCTTCCTAGATGTTTGTTTCTGCTGTTCTCTACAGACATAATGCAAATGGTATGTTTGCGATCCCAGTTCAATTGATAACTGAATCTGGCTTTGGATTTGGAGTGTGGCTTTCTTCTTCTCTAAACCTAAGCACGCTGGTTAAAGTACAATCCAAATGTCTGTACCATGTCAGAGGAACCACCTGATATGGGACAGAAGAAAAAGAAAATTAAGGGACTACTCTATTGCTACTAATCTCATGATCCTTTGGTTTTAACTCTTTAAAGTTTTTCTTAAATATTTATGAAATTAATATACAAAATTTATAAGATTAATATACAATTTTAACTTTTTGTCATGATTTTAATGGCCATAATGAGTACTAACTAATTCTAGAAAAAGACTTTATCTAGCTTCCTGTACATGATTTCAGGTTTGAGTCTCTATCAGGTAACTAGGAATTGAGTTTTTGTATTCTGGATATACATAAAAAATATTGATCCTTTCACCTCTTTGAGATCTTCTGCATATGCCATTTAAAGTGTTTAAATTTTTTGCAATGAACCATGTCTATGCCTAACAGTGACCTCTGAAGTCTTCAAAAGGAGGATAGGGTTCCACAATGAGTATACCACCAGGACTATGATAACAGCACTAAGCTAAAATATATCACCTACAGATCACCTTGGACTCTAAGCTGCTCAGGACAATTTTGAGATGCTAGATGAGATGATCCAGTCTCACAGACTACTCTAACCAGGACTTGAGACAAGTCCTGCACTTTCCCACTATGCAGAGACTGGCCAACAAATGATATAGCTACTTCTCTCGGAATTGACAATTAACCCATATTTTTCTTTTCAGGATCCCCCAAAGATGCAATCTACCCCAAACAGTAGGAAGTAAATTTAAGGACACAATGCTCACATTCCCAAAAGGTGGGGTAGAATTTTGGTCTTTTAATGGGTTATGGATATTTGTTATTGTTTATTGCGGTTGGTTACAAGTTGTTATTGTTAATGGTTAAAATAAAGATGAACAAAGGGTATTAGATTCAGGTTTCTTGTTTTGAAAAAAAAAGGAAAAAGGGATATAGAAATGATAGGCTAAAAGAACAGATTATTGAATCTACTCTGAAAAGAAGAAAGGGGAATATAGATAGGATAATAGGATAGCTCATTGATTCTATTTTTAAGCCAAAATAGCAACTAATAGTCTTAAATATTTTATATTGATATGGATTTTTATATATTGATACAAATTTAAGTTTATTTTTGTTAGAAAATACTGTATATATGCTCCTAATCTTGTTCAAGGTATACTGATCATTTTACAGTGTTGTGCAAATTTCTAGTCCTTGAAAGTTATTATTACCAACTATTTACAATAATAAGGAAATTCAGGTTAGTAATTAGTCACCTAATACAATCGAACTTGTAGTCATATTAGGTATGTTTATGCCTTAACAAATAAAGCTTGCCTGAAGATTGAAGTGTGGAGCTAGCCACTAGTTAACCATAGAGACCAGGCAGTGTGGCACACACCTTTAGTCCCAGCACTTGTGAGGAGGAAGCAGGAAAATCAGGAGTTCAAGGCCACTCTGGGCTACACTACACTGACTCAGTCTAAAAGAGAAACAGAGCCAGGCAGTGGAGGCTCATGCCTTTATTCCCAGCACTAGGGAGTATCATGCCTTTGATCTCAGCACAATGGAAGCTCGCAACTTTAATCCCAGCACTAGGGAGGTGGAGACAGTATCATAAGGAGAGAGGAGACAGATCACTCGTTTTCTGTCTGAGGATTTGGTAAAGGTAAGAAATCTTTAGTGGCTAGTTACTTTACTTCTTTGATCTTTCAGCATTTACCCTGATATCTGACTCCAGGTTTTTATTATTGAGATCAATTAGAATTTGTGCTACAATATCCACCATGGAAAATATGTAATTTTTATGCAAAATCATTGTTAATAATTTTTTTTATTTTATGTGTATCAATTTCAATATTACTTAAACAATTATTTATATGTAAAATTTATTTAACAAAATAATTCACTAATTTAACACTGTCTCTGAATTTTATATATTTAAATTTTTCTATGTTCTTTCTTTTTTATAAGCTATTCACTAACAGGCACTTTGTTAGACCAATCATATTTTTAATGGTTAAAAGTGTAAAAAAGGTAAGATTAAAAAAAAACAAACAATTTAGTTATTTGGTGCATTCTGGCCTTTCATAATTTCCCCAAAATAGTAAAAGCAATTAAAATTCTGGGAAAGTATTCAGGGAAATTTCAATACATTTTAAAAACAAACCCACAAGATTTTGACAGGGGAATATAAAAAAGGAATACAGTATTGGTGATGCCTAAAGTGAAAGTCTGGGAAAATTCTCAAGCTTTGATCTGCTGTTTTTAAACAGTTAACAATTAGAAAAGAGAGAATGAAAGGATATGGCCATCACCAAGAGAATGGATGAAAGGATATGAGCATCACCAAGAGAATGTGGCCAGCTACATTTCTCATGGTCGTTCTCCCTTTAGTGCTGGTATTTTAGCCACACTCTTCTTGTTCAAGTGACAGATCCAACCTCACATAGTACAGTCATATAAACGGGGGGCTTCTACAATCTTTTGAATTAAAATCAGGTCAGTCCCAGGGCTTTGAAAAATCTACACACTGCCTGACATGGTGACACATGCCTTTAATTATATTTGTAACACAGAAGCAGGTAGATCTTTGTGAGCTTATGGACAACCTGTTCAGCATAGAGATTTCCAGGCCACCCAGGGCTACCCAGTAAGGCACCCCTGCCAAAGGGCAAAGGGGAGATTCCACACAACTCAGAATCACTTTGAAACCTTTGTGGCTGAGTCAGGGAGGAACATCACGGCAAAGGCTGCCATGGAAAACAAAAGATATTAGACAGAACTGAAAGGAAAGGGACAGGTATAAGTTACTTGGCTAAATATGTGACTGAAAATCAGTGGGTGCCCTCTTTTATGATAGTAACACAGTTGTTTCAGGAGGTTTATTTGCAGTTAGATATGAGCTGTATAATACAATGGAAAAATTAAGTTAAAAAAAAAACTTCCATTGTAGTGAGAATCAGTTCAACAATATTTTGACCATTTCCCTCCCCCCCCCCCAATTTTAAGATCCCTTTCAAGCTTACTGTTATATTTCCAGCCATTTGCAGGATTTTTTAAATGCTGTTTTTAAAACATTCACCTCAGTACTGTATGGATCACATTACATGTTCTGCTAGCATGAGCTTCGTTGATGGTATTTGGATTGTTATTATATTTTTCTGAAACATAGCATGTAGAACAGAAAAGATTCTCTCCTCTTCTAAGAGTAATTTTATAACGTCTGCCCCTTTATATTGAAAAGCCTCCTTAAAGACTAGGATGAGACTCAGTGGATAAATTTTCAAGGACTTGGATTATGATGCCAAATATACATATGAAAATCCAGGCCTGGCAGCACTCCCATAATCTCAGCACCCGTTTGTGAAGACAGAAGGATCCCTAAGTCTTGCTGGGCAGATAGTGTAGCCCATTGTTAAACTCCTGGTTCAGTAAAATAACCCAATCATGCATTAGAAAACAAGGGGGAAATAATGTCTAAAGAGATAGACGATGCCTGATGTTGACCTCTGGTTTCCACATGCACATGCAGGGATCCATATACACGTGTGCACACACTCAATACACAAACCCATCCAAGGATGCACTCCCATACATGGAAACAAATATGTGACTTCACAAACTTTGTTGACTGCTGGTTGTTTTACTGGGACAAGGTCTTACTATGTAGCCTTGGCTAGAACTTAGCAAGTAAACCAGGCTGGTCTCAGCTTCATAGAGATTTGCCCACCACTTCCTCATGAATACTTCTGGGAGTAAAAACATGCACCCCCTCACTCAACTGCACAATTTTTATTATCTCTCAATCTATTTTGGAAGCAATCAAAACAGCTTTCAAAAACATTGCAGGCGCTTTTACGTAGGACAAAAATGTTTCCCAATGAAGTTATATGTTTATAACATTAAAGAATATAAATACTTTAATTATGCATTGCTATAAAAATATTTTTAACTGAAAAACAAACATTTAGAAGACAACAAATTGAGAAATAAATTCCGATGTTAAAAGGATAATCCTTTTCTGTTGTCCCAAGTTAAAAGTTTCATCTGTAGTGAAACATCTGCAAGGAGATCACAGAAAATGACAAATACTGGCAGGCGTGCTGAAAACTCAACCATGACAAACTATGAGAGAATGTCATATGCTGGGAGATAACACATTTGAATGTATGAAATTCCCTGCCCAGCATGAATCAAAGGCTCTGAGCTAATGAGGTATACTTTGCAAGATTTTTATTTTATTGTGCTAATAACACTGCTAGTAATTGGAGCCTATCAATTAATATCAGCTATTAAGTCTTAATATATAACAACTAAATAAGAATATTTTAGTTTAAAAGTGATATTCAAGGTCCAAATCACCACTTTATTTAAAGACAGCATTTTTCATCTGTTCAGAAGCCAAATGGCCATCAAACAGAGAAACAGCTGGCACAGATGTCAAAGAATTCTGTGTTCTGTGCTCCTCACAGCTAAGGCCGAGATTTTCAGGAGCCTCAGGGGAGAATAATGAGTAGTTACCTTGAAAGAAAGGTGACAAAGTTCTCACTTTTAGTTTTTAAGTAGTTATATTTATGGAAGGATTCTATTCCTCCATTATAGCTGAAGCTATTCTTAATAGATGAAATACTGAGCCACATGTGTCATAACCTCTCAAAACCCATGAGATGCAGCATAGTGACCCTGCCTGTGGCTTTGTAGTAAGTCAATAATAGATGCAGAACATATTTGGGAAGCAGTATGGAGTGCATGGTTCCATTTGTATCTCCATTCTCCCTTAATTTTTGCAGCAAAACCAAGTTCACCAAGGTCTCTCTCTGCAAAATCATTTTGAGTCCCTTTCTGAAAAAGTACTATTCCATGGCCCTAAAGTACTCACAGTTGCCCACAGAGTCTGGCTAGACTACATATTCATAAATACAGGAATAAAAACCTCCCAAATATTTTACATTTCTTTTAAACACAGTAAAAACAAAACAAGAAAACTTCAGTGTATATGTTTGTATAAGAAACTCTCATCATAGATGATTTTTACCTCATAGTTCTCAGAAGTTCCATGAAATGATGAGATGCATTGGGTTCTGTGAAGTTAGTATTTTTTGTGGTT
The DNA here is from genome assembly GCF_004664715.2 of Peromyscus leucopus. Taxonomy (NCBI): domain Eukaryota; kingdom Metazoa; phylum Chordata; class Mammalia; order Rodentia; family Cricetidae; genus Peromyscus; species Peromyscus leucopus. The sequence continues at coordinate 60,570,360 of NC_051074.1, forward strand.
CATAGGATGTTTCCAGACTTGTTGCATTCCTCTTTATCAGAAGTCTATTCTTATTTAACTTTGAGACCTCAATTGTGTGAATGCAAATAGTTAAACTCTCTTTCTAACCGAGTTGACTCCTTTTAAGAATTCTTGAAATTTTTTTTGTAATTATATATGCATATAGTCTGACTTTTGCTCTTAGAAGGTATCTTTGTGAATTTTATAATTGTTGCCTTCATGAGTGCTCATTGTAGTAATTTCTTCCTAACATAGGGCATAAAGATAGTCTTCTTACTCCCAGGGGCTTTATGATTGCTTTTATATTTATAATTATGATTAATATGTAATTAATTTCATGGTAATTGATATAAAGATTGGCTTTGAAAACTTAACACATCAGTACAATATGTTCATAATTTCCACCTATTTCTTCCCCCTTCCAACTCCTCCAAGTTTCCTCCAAATCTCTCTAACCATTCTATAATTATTATCATTGAATATATACATATGTACACGTGTACACACGCTGCTTTCCTTTAGTGATGGCTGACCGTTTGGGATGGCATGATCTGCCAAGAGGTTTATGTTCCTGGGGAAAACAGATTGTCACTCTCAGCAGCCAATGATTGCCTACAGCACTTCTTCTCTGGCTGGGGACTTAGGAAATTTCTACCATTCACACTGGTATGTCCACTGGTGTGGTTATTGTGTGGGTCTCATTTAGGCAAACTTATTGATGAGATTTCATGGGTTGGCCTTTCCTGCTATGTCTAGAAGGTACTCTCTCACGGAAGGCATCTGGGTCCTGCAGCTTTTATAACCTTTCTGCCCTGCTTCTACAATGAGCCTTAGGGAGAAGGGTTGTCTTTGAGACAAATAAAATGGAGCTTTGCATCTATGGTCAGTTATTTTCTGCATTTTGACCAATTATGGATCTCTATAAGAGTCTCCACTGCTTCAGAGAGCTTACTTAATAAGATGTAAGGGAAAAAGTAGAATACATGTCAAAAAATATTGATTTCAGGAAATAGCCTTAGTAGGTTCTCTTCTAGAGACTATGCCATTTCCAGCTCCACATAGTTGGCTAGGTTCACAGTACCAGGAATGAATACCAACCTAACTGACCTTGAGTACAATTAGACAGATGTCCATTTCTCCTAAGCTAAGAATGCCTCTATTAGATGTCTCTAATGACATTGGTGATGTCATGCCAGGGTGCTTATGATTACAGTTTACGGGCTTCACAGCTGGGAATGGCTGCATTTTGTTATTCTTCCTTGACCCTTTGCAGCTTACCTAATGACTTCAATGAGAGGTTTTCTTCAAGAGGATTTTTCCAGGCCAGTTCTTGTTCTGTTCCTCCAAGTCTTGTTTCTGAAGAGGGTAGCGTCTTCAGAAAGATGGTAGACTTTACCTTCCAGATGTGGGAGGCAAGAAAGGACAGTAGCAATACACAGTGATTTAAAAGTGTTCTAAAGTCCATAAAACTTAGGTTTGGTATGTGGTACAGATACAGTTCTTGCACAGACACCCCTTTGTATTTAGATTGAACGGTTGTGCTATCTTAACATTCTGTTGATCAGAATGCACATAAAAGTGTGAGGACCCTTTCTTTTGTTCGTTCATCCTTTTGTTGGTTTCCCCCTCTCACACTCCTTTTCTATGTTTTTAGCTCTCATATTCTCAATCGTTATTCGGCTTTCTGTTTCTATTTTTCATAAATATTTTTGACAACTTCATATATTTAGAGAGTATATTGTGGTCATATTCAACCCACGTTACCCTTTCTTGTCCCTCTATGTTCTGACAAACTCTCCTTTTCCTCCTTGCCTGCTTTCATGACTTATCTTTTTTTTGTGTGTGTGTGTGAACTGTTCATCTAGCCACAGCTGCTGGGGGTTGATGATTGTAACAACCATGGTATACACAGAATACAGCACTTCCTAGCACTCCTTACTGTTCTAAAACTTAACAATCTATGCCCTTTCTTTTCCATTTTGGCCCTTGATCCTTGGTGTAGTAACACTTTCATGCTAGTTGGACTTGATCACTATCAGTCACTGAATCTCAGGAGTTTGATGAATTATGATTCTTTTCATTAACCATTGCCCCTTGCAAACCAGGAAAAAACCTAGCCTTTCTCTAAGTACATAAACATAAACATGAAAATTTAGTAAACAGCTGCCTACATGTCCATTTAGCAAGACATCACTCATTCTTTCTGCCCCATTCACAGTCATTGTGTTTTTTTCTTAAGTTTTCAGTATGAGCCAAGACTTCTCTCCCATAAAACAGCATTCAAATAATGATGATGATGATGATGATGATGATGATAAAAAACAGTTGATTACACCATAAACTGTCTTGCCACTAGTCACCATGGACACCTTTGGCCTGGAATGCTGGTATTGTAGCATACAGGGACCAGTGATGGATAAAACTATTGAATATTCTCTCCCATAGCAGCCTATTGAACTATTAAAGCTAGCAAGCAGGTATAGGATGCTGAGAAATTGAAGACTGATTTTTCTTGGTCCTGGAGAAATGTTTCAGGATCTAAGAACTCTTGCTACCCATGCAGAGAATCTGTGGTTCTAAGCACTCATGTAAAGGCTGACAACTAGCCATACTCCCAGTTTCAGGGTATCCACAACACTCTTATGTCCACCCTGGGCACTGCATATATATGGTATACATGCATGCATGCATGCTGGAATACAACTACTGAATATGTATCACTTTGTTGAAATTGTTCTTAGATGTCATTAAAACACTCAAAAACCTCCTTAATTCAATGACTTACATATTTCTTCAATTTAAAGTAAATGTTTTTGAAATATTGATTTTGTTGAATCAGCAAAACCTGCACTGTGCTAGTGAAAAAGTCAGAAAACAACCGCAGGAAACTGGCTCTTTCCTTCCACTCTGTGTCCCAGAGATTAAAATTACTTTCCATGTGTCTTAGTTAGGGTTTCTATTACTGTAAAGACACCATGACCATGACCACTCTTATAAATGAAAGCCTTCAATTTGGGGTAGCTTACAATTCAGAGGTTTAGTCCAATTTCATCATGGCAGAAAGCATGCTGGCATGCAGGCCAACATGGTGCTGGAGAGATACCCAAGAGTTCTACAACTGGATCAGCAGGCACAAAGTCTTGACTTGGGCTTCTGAAAACCTAAAGCCCACCCCTAGTGACACATTTCCTCTGCCAAGGCACAGGTCCTAATCCTGTCAAATAACGACACTCCCTATGTTCCTCTGGGGGCCGTTTTCATTCAAACCACCACACCATGCTCGGTAGCTTGTATCAGATCACCTACACGGCCTCACTGGCCTTAAGCCATGGTATTTTCCTGGGTTCTTTTTTTAATTAAATTGAGTGTGCCATTTTATTTTGATCCTTTGCTAGATAGGAATATTTGGGTATATATTCTGGAAATATCTGTAATATTATATGTGTGTAAATAGTGATATCTGATATTCCCACAATATCTAGTGAATTATAGATTTCAAATAAAATATATTAGAGGAAATTCTAAGCAGAATCAGCCAAATGTAAGGAGGCAAATACTGTTTATGCTTATTTGTGACATGCTCATTGAAATTACCATTAGAGAGCAGAGGGATAATTATTAGAGGTGGAGAGTCATGCAAACCCAGAGATCGTACAAAAGGGCAAGCCCTCTAATTTCAGTTCAATATGAGGGATGCTTGATATTTATTATATCTGTCACTCATTAATATTGCTAATGAATCAGTAATTTACTTTTCAGTATCATTCAATAAATGACTTTTGAATTTTCACATCACAAAATAGTGTCAAATATTTAAAATGATAGACAGATTCACTAACAACTCTGATTATTGCAAATTATATTAAAATCATAGCATCATTTTATGTTTTCAATATATATTAATCATAATGTATCTAAAATAAGTTAAAACTGTTTTATTTTGATTATAAACTTTTATGATTGCTATTTTAGAAGTATAATATTTCTTAAGATCTACTTTTAATATATTATTATATTTTTTATTTGTTTTACTTTGATTATAAACTTCTATGATAGCTATTTTACAAGTATAATCTTTCTTAAGATCTACTTTTAATATATTATTATATTTTTATTAAAGTGGATACAATTAAGTATTTCTAACTCCATACACAAATATTCTCACAAAAATACACACATACATATGTTTTACACATATTCTTGGCTTATATGTATTCTTTTGTTGAAGAAATGAACAGCAAATGATCATTTTATATACTTTATAGGGGTAAAATTTAGCTTTTAATTTTATCCTTCACAATGAGTTGGCATGAATTTCTCTTGAGAAAACTAAATATTTGAGTTCCAGCCACCATTCCTACCTAAGCAGATTTCATCTCTAAGAAGACACCCTGGTTATTCAAAAACCCTCTGTGTGTCCTCATGCCATTCCATGTCAAAAATTAAATGTTGATGTGTTAAAAGCAACATATCATCTTGATCATACTGTGTGACCTTTGGTACATTTGAGGTTAAAAAAAAAATAGTAGACGAGATCCTCTCATATCTGATCTCCCATGAACTTACCGTGTGAGAACTTGTGGTTTTGTAGGAAGCACTAGTGTCTTCTCACCATGAGCTTCAAGCGGGAATGGTATGAATAAGTCAGTCACTTGAAGACACTCTTTTCCAACATATATTCTACAAACGGGCCACTGTGGTACTGGAATTGATTTTTACTTCACTGTCATATCTGAGTTTTTTCAGTGTTTCCCTGATGTATTTCTTCATCTTGGAAAGCTGTATTTAAACAATCGTGGCAAACAATTAATACTGAAGAAAACTTCCAACACTGAACCAATGATACTTCACCAACTTCACTGAAACAGACTTGCCTTCATATCAAAGTGAAACAGCCCCTGGAAGAAAATTAAGATAGTGCCAAGCTACTGTATATTTGTTTTTCACAAGTTGTCAGCAGAAAACTAGCATTTGGGTGGCTTCTAGTTTGTCAGCAATTATTAACGGGTGTTGCCAACGACAAAGTTCCCAGTGGGCCTTAGTCCTCACCATTGCACAGGATCCAGGCCCATCAGTAAGCAGCTGCTGCAGTCATCGGGCACACACTGCAGTTTCATTTTATAAGGAAGCTTCCCTATTAAAAAAGAAACGTTTTAAAAATGGTCATTAATGAGCTTTCATTTTAATTTTTAAGGAACTCAATTAGAGTTGATGAACTTTAGTTGTAGTATTTTTTTTTATAAACTTTCACATAAATCTCCATTTCTATGAATGTTCTTAAAATGAATCTTTAAATGTTAAAATCTCTAGATAATACATAAAAATAGACAATATCAAGCCTGGAACCTCCTTCCACCTGCGGTAGGTCAGCCCAGAACTTTTAACACTCTTTGGTTAGCTCACTTGTATGTCTGCTCATCACCTGACAAATGTACCTTCTTCAGCTGAACACACTGGTGACACCTAGAACAATTCTACTCTACTTTTCAGTGTCATATACTACAGAGTCTCCTCTGGTCTGGAAGGCTTTTGTACACTGATAGAAGTATGAAAGAAGAAACTCCAATCACATAAAACCTTCTCAAGCCCCTGTTTGCCTGACATCTGCTGACACCCAAAGGATGAAAGCAAATAACGTGATCAATTCAGCAGCACACTGTGGTGAGATCAAAGTGATCTGGGCAAAGACAATTATGAGGTGCCGAGCTCAATAGCAGAAATCTGCTACTGCATCATTTAAGAGCCTTAAACATATTTTACCTACTCTTACTTCCCTTAAGCTTCATTGTATATATGTTTACATCATAGCTTTTAGAGTTGAGATTACTAAATTTAATAGTACCATTTTGTTTCTAGCTCTCTGAGTATATGTTAGAGAAAGCTTATGCATTTAAAGAAACACAAAGAAGGTATTGGCATTGGGAAATACCCTTGAATTTGTTTTGACTGGATTTCTTGATGTCCTATGTGCTCTCTATGATAAGAAGCAGTTATCTTTAACATGTGATCTTTTTCCTAGTATGCAAATATTACTCAATAATTCAGATGTTCCCATCATGAAAAAGACACATAAAATTAACCTATATCAATCAATGATTTTTGTAGATCTTTTAAGACATTTAAGAGAAGACAATGACTGACAAAGAATGCAAAATGAATCATGAAACAGAAAACTGACATAGTGAGAAAGGAACTCAAGTAGAATAGTGATGTGGATGAAAATTATCAAAGAATTATATTTGTAGATTCCATGCTGAATATCAATACATGTAATATAAAATAGACTATTATTTTCAGTGAGGGAGAAAAACAGAGTTCATGTAATTTCCTATGTGTAGCTAAAACCATGGAAAAAATTATTTAGTAAAAATTTCTGGGAGTGTATGTGTGTCACATGACTTTCTGAAAAAAAATTGTTCATATATAATGTAATAAAAATAAAGCCAAGTATGAGAAATATATAGCTCAAAGTAAAAGAATACCATTTCCTTCATTATAAAATATACATATATGAAATTATAAAAAAAAAAACAACGGGAAAATATTGCTTTAATAAAAACCCATGCCGATTCTTTGTATTAAAAATTGATACAAATTAATAACATGAAAGACAAAGATTTATTTGTAGGAAGTCACTCCCAAATAACCACTCAGAGACTTATTGTTGATTATAAATGATTGGCCAGTATCTTAGGTTCACTTTCAGCTAGCTGTTATGACTTATATTAACCCATTTTTATTCTTCTAAGTGCTACCCTGAGCATTGCTTAGCTCTTGTACATATTTCTCTTTCCTCACTCTGCATCTGATGGTCTCTCAGACTCTGCCCTTCTTCCTCCCAGCATTCTCTCTGCCCCCAAATCCTGCCTTGCTATCAGCCAATCAGCTTCTTATTAACAATGAGAGCAACACATTTTCAGTGAACAGAATTATTCCATAGCGTTTCTCCCTTTTTGTCTAAATTAAAAAGGAAGGTTTTAACTTTACATAGTGAAATTATATGCAACAAAAATAGTTGTCAAGGAAGATTTACATTTACAATATCCAGTTCATTTGTATTTGTCAAATTTAGAGAAAATATTCTATCATTTACCTTATTTTTGTGAGCCTGAATTTTTATGCCTAATTTACATTTTTTTAAGTTTTATTTATTTATTATGTATACAGTGTTCTGTCTGCATATATACCTGCACACCAGAAGAGGGCACCAGACCTCATTACAGATGGTTGTGAGCCACCACGTGGTTGCTGGGAATTGAACTCAGTACCTCTGGAAGAACAGCCAGTGCTCTTATCTGCTGAGCCATCTCTCTAGTCCCCTAAATTACATTTTTATCATAACTATGGAAAACTTTAAGTCTAATTATTTAGTTTTTAACTCCGTCAAAGATCCCAGAAGGGTGTAATATTACCTAATGACAGGGAGATCTGGCTGCCTAGAGAGATACCCAAAATTTTTCTAAAACATTGGGGCATCCATCTTTGACCTACAGGCCTAGTATGCCTGACAGACTTCTTGGAGAAGCAGTGAATTTTGAAGGACTATCCTACATTGTCTTAGCAAAGCTTGGCTGTTGCTTTTCTGATGTTATGCTGGTCCAGTTTGGAGATTACACTGTCAGCAATTGGGACAAGGGCAGGTTTTTTTTTTTTTTTTATTTCCCTAAATGTCTAGCTTTTGCCATAAAGAAAAACTTCATATGGAGTTTCCTCAGTGCCCATCATCTTCTCTGAAGTAGACTGGTGTTCTCAGAAGCTGATGTGTTTCACTGACATGAAAAGACTTAAGTTATTAAAATATTTTACTCACCATATTCTGTAGGTCTTTAAAGTATTTGATATATGATCTGATATATCTCTCTGAATATATTTCCTTAACCTTCAAAATCAACCTAACAAGTTTGATTATTATAGATGATTAACTATTAACCTGCATTTCTTAAATATACATTACATTTTTAAATGAGTTGAAGAGGCACAGTACACTAAACAAGAGTCAAAACATGCATACAGTATGGCAAAAATAACTTTAAATTTGTATCAATAAACCAAAATCCATGACAAGATAAAGTATTTTGAGATTAATAGTTGTCTTTGTGGATTAAAGTAGATTTAGTAATCTACCCCTCTCATCATTTCAATACAATATCCCTTTTTATTTATAAAGAAATTTCTGAATTTAACTCCTTTGTTTTTATTTTTTACTGACTATGAGCAATAACTTGTAGCCAAACCTCTTTAAATGATGACATATAACAATAACCAATGCATTGGGAATGTGGGCATTCCCACATATTGTTTCTTCTAGAGTGTTTCTTGTTGTCTGAGGCCATTGGCATCATTGAGGGATGCCGAGAAAATTTAGGATAATGGTTAAGTCTTGGCTGGAGTGGTTTGTAATGCTGGAGCGGTCTTGAAGCTGTTCTGGATGCAGAACTCTGAGGACACTGCAGCAGAATCATTCTGATATGTTGGATAACCTAAATTTTTAAAAGTAACATGCATTATAAGTATAGTATATGTGATGTATACAAGTCAGTAAAAGATTTTTTTTGTCTTATGTTTGAGCGGGTAAAGTATGTGCTGAGTACTTCCCAGTTTTTCTAGATTTATTTCTTCATGTCTTTAGCCAAGATTTCAGGGGTCTTTCCTGAGCTATCTCAACCTGAATTGAATCCACTGACTCTCAGTTCCTGTGGAAATAAATGCACAACTTCTTCCCTAAAGTAACTTATCTTTTGATTTCCATTTTGAAGTCAAGGCATTTTTAAAATGCATACATTGGTCTAATTCAGCAGTTTTTATAATCCAGTGTTTCTTAGCTCCTGTCACTTCTTTATCAGCAATCAGAAAATCTAAATACAACACAATAACATACAGAATCCAGACTCTCTGTGTATTTTCTATCTTTATGTGGCTTTTTTATATTATGTTACTTTCTTTTTAAGGAGTTTAATTTATTATTTTAAAACTATATAGAGAGTTTTATACACACACGCACACATTTTATATATATATATATATATGACTGTCTATACCCTTTTCAGTTTTTCCTTTTCTCTCCAAAGCCTTAGTGCACTTGTAAACATTCTGTAACCTGTTTAGAGTTTTTTTTTCTCCATCTGGATCTGTCTTTACTGAGAATCTATAAGCTTTTCTGTCCCCATGAGGAAACCCCAAATCCATCATGCTAGCAGAGATCATATTAGCAGCTCAAGGCTGTATGCAGTGGTTGGGAGACACCTCTCTATATTGATGTCAATGTGAAAAAGTGCGGGAACCTGCCAAGTGGCTTAGCTCATGGCGTGTTGGCAGCTGTCAGGAGACATGTCCCAGTGCTGTCACTGGCATGAGAGACACAAGACTAAAAAACCATGTTTGGCTCCGATTTTGTGTTTTAGAGCCTTTTTAAGCCTTCTCAGGTCTTAGGTGGATTAAGGTGCCTACATTGGGTGCCATTTTTAGGTAGAATTTCTCTGAATCCTGGCAGTCATTCCCAAATAACCACACAGAGACTTATTAATTGTAAATGCTCAGCTGGTACCTTAGGCTCATATTCAGCTCAATCTTATAATTTTAACTACCCAAATTTTACTAATACCTCATGCACATACTTTCCATCTTTCCTCACTCTGTGTCTCATAGTATCTCCTCAGACTCCAACTTTCTTCCCAGCATTCTTTATGCCCTAAAAATCCTGCCTAGCTGTCAGCCAATCAAGTTTTTATTAGCAATGAGGGCAACACATTTTCAAAAGGATTATTCCATAGCATTTATTACTTTTTAGAAACTTCATTATAGAAGTTATGATGAATACTGAAGATATCCTAATACATTTTTATCATTTTTTTAATTTTGAGATTATAATTACATCATGTTCCCCTTGCTTTCTTCCATCCAGATCCTAGCATATATCTCCTTTGTCTTTCCCTTTTTAAATTCATGTCCCCTTTTTGTTAATTGTTGATACATGCACACACACACACACACACACACGCACACGCACACGCACACGCACACGCACACGCACACACGCACACACACACACACAAATATATATATATATATATATATATATATATATATATATATATATATATATATATAATGCATTTTTATAACAAGGACAACACCAATAGACATGTGAGATGGTCTGTGGGAAAGCCCAGGAGACTTCAACTCTACACAAGGAATGATAACAAGTGAACCTTGAGAGAAGAATAAGCGGTCTTTCCCAGGACAAAGCACACCAGTTGGTTATAGAGTACCAAATGGTCAGTCTTAACGTATCTCTTTATTTTATTTTTTTAAACATTTATTTTATTTATTATGTATACAGTATTCTGCCTGTATGTGTCCTTGCAGGCCAGAAGAGGGCACCAGATCTCATTACAAGTGGTTGTGAGCCACCATGTGGTTGCTGGGAACTGAACTCAGGACCTCTGGAAGAGCACTGAGCCATCTCTCCAGCCCCAACATATCTCTTTAAATGTCTGTGAAGAGAATGGCATGGGAAAGCTTTGTACTCACATGTGGTGGTGCAAATCAGACTGTGATGTCAGGTACGAAGAATAAAAATTTTAAAACAAATTGCTAGATAGCACAAAAGTTTGCAATAAATTTTATAGAAATAATATTAAAGCATGTTTCTTAGGAAATATTTTCTATTTTGTTCTTTTTAACTTTATGTGCTGTTATACTCCTTACAGGTGAGCATAGTGTGTTGGAGATGAAGAAAAACACATTTAATTAAAATAGGAAACTCAATGGCATGATGAAATGGCCATGTAACTGATGAGGGTACAGTCTGTCACTCTGAAACCTGCTGCCTGCCAAAAGCTTGTGCCATGCTTCTGATATTTCACCTCACAAACTGGACAATCTTTGCCATGCTTATAGATTAATATTTTTATGACTATGCTATATATTTTATACTATAATTTAAAACCTTGTATAATGTTTGCTACCAATAAGTAACTTAAAAATCTTAACTGTTATTTTTAATCAAGGCATATTGGTACACTGTAGGCATGTGGCATAGGTAAATTTTCATTTATTTCTTCATACTCTTATTTTCTTAAGGCTTCATTATCAAAAATGTGCAGATAAACATCATCATGAAGATTAGCCAAACACAACTTTTGTTAAAAATATTTTGCTTTTATGTACATGTTTGTTTATGCACATATGTAAGTATCAGCCACTTTTGTGCAGGGCCCGTGGAGGCCACAGAGGGAGTCAGAGCTCACAGAGCTGGAGTTTAAGAGATTATTTCCTCCTCATATGGGTGCTGGGAACTGAACTGAGGTCCTCTCCAAGAGCAAATTATCTCATAATCACTGAATAATTGTTCTAGCCCAAAATTTCAACATTCATATATGAACTATCTAAGTCTGGTGATAACCAGATCAATGAAGCAAACAACAGCTTGGGACTTGAGTTAATCTTCACAATATATTATTTTCCCAGACTGATTGGAATGGATGTGGCCCCACAAATAAATATATAAGTCAATCAATGTTCAGTATGCAGGACAATAAGAAAGTAATATGGAACAGGAATGCAGTCCGTTGGGAAGGTCTTAGGCAGTTTAGTAGTTATAAGGTTGGACTGTTGCTGTGAAACTTCTGTAGTACAAGGACTGAGTCTTACTCACGTGTGTGGATAACAGCACGTACAAGAACCGAGTCTTACTCACGCGTGTGGATAACAGCATGTACAAGAGCCAAGTCTTACTCACGCGTGTGGATAACAGCATGTACAAGAGCCAAGTCTTACTCACGCGTGTGGATAACAGCAAGTAGTCCAGGGCAGTGTTAAGATCCCTGACAAGCCTCTGTTGGAAGAAATGAGTGAACGAAAGGGGAAGGAAATGTCAAGGAAATGATGAAAGAAAATTAAGGTAGGGAATGAAATATAGGGAGGGACCATGGGAAGGAAGGAGATGAGCAAGGTAAGGAGGAGATGACAGGGGAGAGAGAAGGGAGGAAAAAGAAAAGTGAGGGAAGAAGTATTGAGAGCTGTTGAGAGGCAGTGTGTATGCACACACATGTACATCTGGATATATGATGTATGGATGGGTGTATGTATATGCATATTTTGCTGCAAATCAAGTTTTTTTTTTCTTCTTTACAACATAAAATATGAACATACATGTGTGTGGTGCAAGTAGGTGCCTGCAGATCTATAGAGCATATGAGTGGGGAGATGCGAGTGAGCCCATGCAAGCGTGTGTGGAGGACTGAAGTTGATCTTGCGATTTAGAAATATTTCTCTGTTTCTCTTCCATCTTATCCTTTGAGACATGGTCTCTCAATCAAATCCAGAGTTCATCCATGTCACCCAGATCACTGGCCAGATTGTCTGAGAGAGTGCTTGTCTAACTGATATGAAACTGGAGTAACAGTTACAGACAAGCTCTACACCCCACTGATATTTGCATAGGTTCTGTGGACTCAAATTAGAATTGTCTTGCTTATTTTGGGGAAAGATTAGCTGCTGATCCTTCTCTGTAGTACAGAAAATACTCTTTTTTTTTTTATTTCTCTAGGTTCTCATATTTAAATATGAGTGATATTGTCAGTGTTGATAGAGAATTCAAGAATATATTGAACCTAACCCTATTTTAATTTTGCATCCAAATGTGTTCAAAGAAATATGGGCATTAAAATATTTGCCTCTGAGAATTTTCAGTACTCCTCATTTTGGGCTGTTTTCTTTTGTAATGATTTATTGAAATAGTATGGATGAACGTACTAACATGCTGTAGATTACTTTGATTTTGTTTTAAATATTTTTTTATGTTTCTTGGAGAGTAGTTTTTCTAGAATAGACAAAGTAAAAGCAAGACAAATATTGAAACCCAACTTTTAATATTGGACAAGCACAAAATCTTAGTAGGATTACTTAGACAGAAACAACTATTTTCTTTGTTCTCTATAGAGAACTAACATTCACCAAATCTTACAATATGCGTTTTATCCTATGAAGTCTCATGAAATTAATATTCTTAAAATATTGCTTTAAAACAGTAATAATAATGTATGATGTTTAATAAAATAAATAAGTGCAAAATAACATAAACCAAAATCTTTTTAAAATAAGATGAAAATGTCCATATAATGAAGGAGTACTAAATGACACTTTTGTAAACACCCTGTTATCAGTGTTTTCTGACATCTTTGATGACATGATTCACTAACCTCAAATTACACTCATCTATGTTGACTTCAGAAACTACTTTTCATAGCTTTATTAATTGTGAACTTTCTAGTCTACTTGCTTATAAAGCATATATTTCAAATTGAATGCCTTTAAAATGCCTTTGAAAAATAACATACAATTAAACCAATTTCCTCTTTCCCTTCCCTCCCTTTCACTCTCTCATATTCCTACCCTACTTTCTGCTGTTTCAAACTCATGACCTCTGGTCTCTTTCTGTGTTATGTCTGTCTCTCCCTCTCTGTTTATTCATATTATCTGCTTATTCTAGAAAATGTTAATTTTATATATATATATTTCAACCCTATTTGGTATTACATAAACAATTTAGGCAGTCTTCCAAAACAATTCCCATTTTCTCTTGCTCTCAACATTCTTCAGTGGTGTGTAGTTCTTTGCCTAAGTTTCAGGTCCCTCAACTCTCTCCTTTTTCATGTTAGTGTATTTGTTAGTACCATTGTTGCCCAGATTTTGAAAACAATATTGTACCATACTGCTGTGGAATGTCATTCTGTATGCAGTGAATGTGTGTTGCTCTGATTGGTTGATAAATAAATGCCGATTTGCTGGTAGCCAGGCAGGAAGTATAGGCAGGATAAGCAGACAAGGAAAATTCTGGAAGGAGGAAGGCTGAGTCAGGAGTCACCAGCCAGACACAGAGGAAGCACGATATGAAGGCAGAACTGAAAAATGGTACCAAGCCATGTGGCTAAACATAGATAAGAATTATGGGTTAATTAAAGTATAAGAGCTAGTCAGTAATAAGCCTGAGCTAATAGACATACAGTTCATAATTAATATAAGCCTCTGTGTTCATTTGGGTCTGAGTGGCTGTGGACCAGGTAGGACACAGAAAAACTTCCAACTACACCATACTTTTCACACTTTATGACTATTCGAATCATCCGAGTTATTGGAAGACATAGGACTGAAAAAATGTTCCTTATAAAGTTACTTGATTTATTTTGTTTATTTCATTAATTATGTGGTAAAATGAATATGTTTCATTTTCCTGGAACTAGTAACTCACCTGAGCTGTTTACTACTTTGATAGTGCCAGACTTCCTTTCCACTTCTTATTGACTACCAATGTTATGTTATCCTGGAAAGACAAGACTAAGTAAAATATATACTAATATTAAATAAGAAATATTTGATGATAACCAAATATATAAGATATCAGATTTCTCTTATTTTAATTAAATATATGGGATAATAACCAGAAAATGTGCTGACTCATTTTTTAATTTATTATTCATCCAAGATTTCTTTTCACATTAAAAATATCCCCATCATCATACCTCACAGTTGATACCCTAACATATAATAAAACTATCATAGTTACATATATATATATATATATATATATATATATATATATATATATATGAAAGAGTTAAGCCTTGGGACCTTGTGACAATGTGACTTTTACAGAATATAAACAAAAATCTATTCTTCCTTTCCTTTCAGCCCTAACAAATTCATTTCCAATGATTGAAAAACACATGAAGACACTAAAAGATACATCCTAGTTGAGCGAGGCCCTTATTGTCAGTATGAAAAAGAACTCTAAATTGGAACCCATTACTTATACTTCATTTATCTTGTGGTCTAGGAAGAATGAATAACCTCATTATAGCTCAGCTTTGTCTTACATATACAAGAAATCTTTCATCATTATGATATAGCAGTTATCTTGAATAAAAAGTGAAATTATTCTTTTAGCAGCCTGTCTTTCTCTCTCTACTTATTAACTTGGTTAAAAGTAAATTTCTTACACAAATGACTGATTGGATTTTTCCATGCACTGCATTGAACTGAATGCATATTAAATTCACTGAGTTTCCTAAGCAGACTATCTCATTTTCCTCCTTTTTTACCTTAGAAAGTCTTGAGAATATGTCCCATTCTATTTGTCCTTACAAGTTCTGCCTTATTACAGGTTCTATTAAACCAGAACTTGAAGTCAGTGAATATGGTCTTCAAATTACTATAATTCAAAAAATTATACACCTTGATCACTGGACGAACAAACAGAAATGGTGTTTAAAAGGAACTTCAGAGGAAAGCAGATTCTACGTGGAGCAGAGATAAGAGCAAAGAATCTAACATTTTGTTATTACTTTACCAGATGGCCAAAGGAATTCATTTTGGGTGTACAAAATACCATCCTCTATAAAGAGGAATGAATCTTCCTTCAAATGCAGTACATGTTGGTTGAAATGTTACTGTGGTGAACTTAATAAGGTTTACTTTCCAATTATCAAGCAAAGCTAACAAAGCCAAATGGGAAGGAGGCAGAGGGCGAAGCAAATGTGTTGAAGGTAATTAGCTAAATCCACAAATGGAAAAGAACCCTAGCCTCACAACAGGAGAGTAGTTATAACTTAGAATGACTTTCTGCATTCACCACACTAAAAAGGTGACATTTATCTATAGATAGAAAGAAACTACAGATGCCATCAGAAAAAAAAAAAAAACAGTAAAACAAAATCATTTTCTAATATACCAAGTCAGAGAGAATACACAAAATGGTATGGACATGCTGGAGTTGTTGGAGAGAATAAGGGTTTCAATGAGAAAAAGGGGTTGTGAGAGGCCAATACAGGAAACAAGGGCCAAAATTCATTCAATACCCATATGAAAGTTTAAATGAATGCAAATATAACTTGAATGTACTGACTTATTTTTTAATTTATTATCCATAAGATTTCTTTTCACTTAAAAAAATAAATCCCCATCATCATACTTCACAGATGATACCCTGACATATTATAAAACCATCATAGTTACTACAAAAAATGGCATTATTTTGTTAACATTATCTACAGCCACCTGGACTCGAGTTTATATTTAATAGATGAGTTCTTTTAAATGTGCTTCATTCATTTTCAAGCTTAAACATTTTTTTTATTGTACTCTACTTGTTAGAGACTTCCTAAGATGTCTTTCGCAAGTATTATTGCACACACCTGCCTTATTTAGGTATCAGCACCACGTGGTATGTGTGTCGGTCTGAATTGAATTTTTGTGAGATTTGGCACAGTCTACACATTCACAACATCACAATCAAGGTGCATAATGTGAGGGTTAAGAAATTTCTCCATCGTCAGTAATACTTACCGCTTTTGAAGAACACTGGGACATTGTTCCCAGCACCTCACAACCACTTGTAACCCTGGGTCAAGGGGATCTGGCGCATTCTGGCCTCCACTGGTATCTGCATGCAGATCTTGCATATATGCCACGGTCCACACACACAGAAAACAATCAACCAATAATTCATTGAAAGTGAGGAAAATGTCTCATGCCCATTAAATTATAAAATTTCTTTCAGTCCATAGCTGTTTACCTTTTTCTCCCTCCCTTCCCATGCTGTATGTTAATATAGACCTGTTTCGTGGTTCTTGTGGTAAACACTTGCACTGACAGTGTTGTAGTGGGACCTCACCAGTTTAATATAGACAACCTTGCTCCCTCTTTCTCTGCATACCACCCCACTCTTTCTCCTCCCTGGAACTCTTCTCTAAAGCTTCAGAAAACTCCTATAATCCTGATTGACAAGCTGGAAATAATTCCCTGATGATCAGACCATAGCAACTGATTAACAGCTGGCACCAACCAACACTTTAGTGTTTTGCCCCTTTGGATAGAAAGCCCTTAAAGAAGGTCTTGAATTCCCTCTTCTGGTGATTCTCAGAGCTATGGGAGCACACTTCCTCCCCCTACTGGTAACAAGTTCTTAGTGCATGCTTAAAGATCCTCCCACTTTTTTATTTCTCTCTCATGACCCCTGCACTACAATATTTGTCCAAAATCTTGTTTCAAGGAGTCCCAAATTACGATATTTATGTAATATAATCTCACAATCATAGTTTGGTGAATTTTCTCGTTTATATATCAGCCAGAGGCAGTCCCCTGCAGTCCACTTATGGCCTTAATGCTGCTAGCACTAGATGTTCTAGGAAAGGGGATCTCTGATGACATTTAGAGTAGTCACCAATCTGACTGCAGGGGAAGGCTAGTTCAGGCACCCTCTCCACCATTGCTATGAGTTTTAGGTGGGGACATCCTTGTGGTATCCTGGGGATTTCCCTAGCACCAGGTTTCTCCCTTGCCCATAATGGCTCCCTCTGTCATGATCTCTTTCACTGCTCTCCTTCTCCATCACTCTCCCAACTCGGCCATCTCCATGAGCCCTCTTGTTCCCACTCCCACCCTCTTCTCTCTATTTCCCCATCCCAGTTTACCCAGGAGATCTTAACCATTTCCCCTTCCTGGGGCGATTTATGTGTGTCCCTCTTAGGGTCTTCCTTTTTGCCTAGTTTCTCTGGGGTTGTGGATTGCAGCAAAATTATCTTTGCTTAAAGCCACAGAGATAGCTGACCCAAGCTGGGAGGAGCTCATGGACTATAGACTGACAGCTGAGGAACCTGCATAGGACCACATTAGAAAGTGGGTGACATTTGTGTGGCTTGATATGTAAGTGGGGCCCCTGGCAATGGGACCAGGACTTATCCGGGGTACATGATCTGGCTTTTTAGAGCTGATTCCCTGTGGTGGGATGCCTTACTCAGCCTTGATGCAGGGGGGAGGGGCTTGGTTGTGCTCCAACTTGGTATGCCAGGCTGTGTTGCCTATCCAAGGGATGCCTTACCACCAATGAGGAGTGGATAGGGGGTGTGATTGGGGGGGGGGTGACAGGGAGCAGGAGAAGAGGAGGGAGGGGAAACAGTGGTTGGTATGTAAAATGAAACAAAAATTCTTAAATAAAAAATATAAAGAATTGGTTCTTAATCTTCCTAATGCTCCGACCCTTTAGCACAGTTCCTCATGCTGTTGTGACCCCCAACCATAAAATTATTTCATTGCTACATCATAACTGTATGCTGTGGAATAATCCTCTTGTACATTGTAAAGATTTGCTGTTCAAATTGGTTTAATAAAATGGTGATTGGCCAGTAGCCAGGCAGGAAGCATAGGTGTGGAGACCAACCTAAGAATGCTGGAAAGAGGAAGGGCAGAGTCAGGAGTCACCAGCCAGATGCAGAAGAAGCAAGATGAGAATGCTGTACTGAGAAAAGGCACCAAGTCACATGGCTAAACATAGATAAGAATTTAAGTGTAAGAGCTAATAAGTAATAAGCCTGAGCTACCTACCAAGCATTTATAATTAATAAAAGTCTCTGAGTGATAATTTAGGAAGTGGCTTCTGGGTATTTGGAAGTTGCTGGTGGGACAGAAACTTCTGTTTAAAAGCATTTTTACTAATGTTATGAATCATATGGTAAATATCTGATATGCAGGATATCTGATATGCAATAACCCCAAATTGAATGCAATCCTCAGGCTGAGAACCACTGCTTTAGTATATAAAAATGTCATTTTTTAGTATCATCATGATCATGTTTAATTTTTTATGTCAAGAATTGTTTCATGCTATTTAATTACTTAGATGCATTTTATCGTGAGTGTATGTATATGGTATAAGTTACATAAATAATTAACTCTAAGGTCATTTAGGGACTGTCCCTAAAATTTTCATAATTTGAAATTCACAAATAGAATATAATTGTATTATCAGGACTTACCCCCCTTTGGACTTAAAAGTCCGTAGATATACCCTACAGTAATCATAACCTTGCATTTAAACTAAATATTTAGATTCAAGGTATAAAAGGTATATGTTTGCTTGCTAAAATTCATATGGGAACTTTCAATCACTGTATTTCAGAAAGTCTTCTAAACTGCAATCGATTATTTGTATTTATTTTATAATGAAATTTTTATTTTAAATATTCGTTGAAAGCAAAACATGTGCATATTGAGTGGGTACAGTGTGATATTTTGATACATTTATGAATTTTCAAATGTTTAAATCATGACAACCTTAAATATACCTCATTTCTTAATAATAAAAATATTTACAATTTTTCCTTGTGGCTTTTTTGAAATACATTTTTCATTATTGTTAGCTAGGGTCACCATAAAGAGAAATAAATACCAAAAAAAACTTCTTTCTTCTCTCTAACCCTAAATATCCATTGATGAATCATTCTACATCCTACTTTCTAGTTACTCTTTGTAATCTATAGCAACCATTATCTAATCCTTTCAATTTTTGTGTCAACTTCTTTAGATTCCACACAAAACTTGTTTTTCTATCTCTGACTTATTTCACTTAAAATAATGGTTTCATTCTACATATGATGTCTCATGTGATAGGATTGCATTCATTTTAATAATATAACAATATTCCATTCTCATTTTTGTATCATGTAATCTTTACCCAAACAGCTGATATGTATTTGCTTTGTTTCTATTTCTTAGCTACTGTGAATATCCTAGTAATATATGGGGCAATACAAAAGTATTTATTAAGGCTGATTTAATTTCCTTTGGATATATATACATATATATATTCATATATGTGAGTACATATATATTCATTTGTCATGTGTGTGTGTGTGGGGGGGGGGAGTATTTGACTGAGAATAGCCCTCAGAGGCTCATATGTTAGAATGTTTGGTCCAAAGTCAATGGAACTATTTGGAAAGGATTGGGAGTTGGGGCTTATAGGAGAAATTGTATAGTCCTTGCCATGCACAGTCTCTCTCCCTCTTTGTGTCCACAAATCACAGGTCAGAATTGAGCTCTGAGCTACTGCTGCATTAGCACATCTGTCTGTCACCATGCTTCCTGCCATGCTGATCACAGACTAACCCTCTGAATTGTAGGCAAGGTCATAACTTATTTTTTTTTTACAAGTTGCCTTGGTCATGGTTTCTATCACAGTAATCACAAAGGAAATAAATGTAAATATATACCTATATCTATCTATAAAGAGGAGGGTTTCATAATATGGTAGCTCTATTTTCACTTTTTCAAGAACCTCCATGATATTTTCCATAATAGCTGTATTAATTTACTTTGACTTCAACAGTTCAGCACAATAGTTATTTTCTCTATGCAACCCCACCAGCATATTTCTTTAGTCATTTTTTTAAATCTCTTTGTGGCTTTCCAATGATGAGTAAAGAACCATTTTCATTTACATGCTGGCCTCTGTGTATATTATCTTGAGGAAAGCTCTATGCTCATTTAGATCTATGTTTATATTAATTGGTTCATATTACTGCTATCAAGGTTTTGGAATCCTTTTGTATTGTGGGTTTTATCAAATTATTGTTACCTGGCCATATTGGAAATACCTTTTCCTATTATTTTTATTGTATTTATGAAATATTTGATATGGGATATTTCAAATAAATGCACAAATAGGAAATATTATAATGAATCCTTGATTTATGAGGTAACTCTAGTTACCTCTGAACTCAATGGCACTCCCCCATTGGTATACACTTTAATCAAATTCCAGAAATAATGCTTGCATGGACCAGAAGAAAGACTATAATTTTTATTTTAGTTATAAGATGCTGAATCCATGATTAGACCAAACACACACACACACACACACACACACACACACACACACACACACACACACACACCCTGTGCTTTAGGACAAAAGCCAGGATTATTTTACACATGGTATTGATAAAGACAAGAAGCTAATTGCTTTGCAACTGCACACTTCCCAGGGCTGAGGAGCATATTGATTCTCCAGCTTTCTTTACTCTTTTGTTTTCCTTTTTAAATACCTGGATATTGTTCCCAGAACACCTCCATGCCAGGCAAGCTCTTTACAACTAATCAGAATCAGAGGGTTCTTTTCATATATTTGCTTTACGTGTTACTTTTTGGAAAATTATTGTGGATTTACTATGTTATTTTGAATTATATTCAACATGTTTTTCATTGCAATTGAGTTGTGTAACTTACATCCTCCTTCCCATCTTGGGAAACAAAGAATGCTGAGAGTGAGACAAATCATCTTCCTGGAGAACAACACACTGAATGGCTATCAAATATACCAAATGGTCAGCTCTGTAGACTTATATTCAAGTAGCATTATGCAGGATGAACAGGATGTATTTATGTTTTTAGGAAAATATATTTATTACAAATACTTTAAATTGAATACACATAATTAATTCATTAATACTTGAAATAATGTTTGTTATTTGTAGTAAATAATGTCCAAAAAAATTTGCTTTATGATATACATAATTTATTTACTTCCGTTTTTTTTTTCTTTTTTGCTTTTTTCCTTATTTGAAACAGAGTCTCACATAGTACATAATCTCTGAGAATCCACTTCTCAAGGGTTGGAATTATAAGTGTACACTACCACATCAGGTTTATATAGTGCTGGCATTCAGATCAGAGCGTTTCCATATTAGGTAAATACTTTATCATCTGAATTACATACCTAGTCATATTGACTTATATATTGATTCATTATACTCAGTAGGTTGGAAAAAGTAAGCCTTGAATTTGAAGGACAGTAAATAGTGAGTGAGTATACATGTGAAATTTTCAAAAGAAGAAAGAAAATGGAAGGGAGAAAATGATTTGTTATGTCTTAAAAAGTAATATATGTGTTTGTGTGTATGTGTATATGTGAAAATACTTTCAATGAACAAATTTATTTTTCAAGTTACATGCTTATATTCATTTGCTGTGGAATAATATTTTTGTACACTTTGAGGATGTGTTTTTGTTGGGTGCCTTCTGATTGGTTTAATTGAGAGCTGAATGGCCAGTAGCTAGGCAGGAAGTGGTAAACTGTGACTTATAGGGGAAAGAGAAGAGGAAATAAATTAAGGTACAGGATGGATGCCATGGGACACGGAGAGGAAGCAAGAGCTGCAAGATGGAAGAGAAGTAAAAAGCCATGAGGCAAAATGTAGATTAATATAAATGGTTAATTTAAGTTATAAGAGCTAGGGGACAAACCTAAGCTATAGGCTAAGCTTTCATAATTAATAATAAGTCTTCCTGTCATTTTTTGTGAGCTGGTAGCCTAAAGAAAAATCTGTCTAGATATGGCACAAAACATGGGGCTCAAATATCCAAGCATGGGGCCTGAGAAAGCTAACAAACATTTTGGAGAAGGAGCAAGTTGTTGCTTTCTAGTCCTGCTGTCTGTCTCTCAGGTGTGCTTGTACCGGGAGTACAGAGGTGTAGCTACCAGCTACTGCCTGTGGGCTAGAACCAGCCACCAACACCATGGGCTAGTGCCACGTGCTAAGCTGAGCCATGTGGTGGCTGACATGGCAGTTTAAGATTTGTCTCATGTGGTCAGAGAATGCTGCAGGTACTCAGTAAAGACAGATCCAGATGGGGAAAAAAATCTAAAAAGTTTACAGTGTGTTTAAAAAATATGCATAGGCTTAAAAAAGGAACGGAAATGGGTATAGACAGTCATAAAAATAGTTTATAAATAATAAAATAAAGTCTTTAAAGAGAGAATAAAAACAAAAAGGATAAGCCACATAAAGATGGAAAATAGGCAGGGAGTCTGGACCCTGTATGGTGCCTTGTTAACTTTGAATTTTTTATTGTTGATGAGCAAATGGCAGTTGCTGAGAGACATGGGATTGTAAAATAGATTGCTGAATTAAACCATCTTAGATGCTTAGGAATTTCTTAACTTAAACAATGGAAGTCAGAAAATGTATTGCTTTGGAGAAGAGGATATACTTTTGTTTCCAGAGAAATCAAAACGCTGTAGATTCATTCAAGGTTGATAGAGATCAGGTTTATTGGGTGAGGCACCTCTAAAAATCTGGCTACAGATATAAATAAATAAAACTAAAAAAAAAAATCTACAAGACAGGTGACATATATTTTACCTGCTGGTGCTGGTGAGCTTGGAGGGGCTGTGGGGGCAGTACCAGTGCATTTGTGAAGTGCTGGGTTCCCAGGAGGCCACCTTGGTGTTTGGAGCTTGCCTCATGTGGGTGCCATATAAAGTGGCAATTAGCGAGGCAATTCCACATAGTTTATCTGATAGTCAAAGAGGTTTATTTTTGGTAAACTTACAACCAGCAAAAGGATTGGTTACAGGACCCAGGAGAGGTGAGATGCAGGCCATTGTGATTCTCAGGAGAACTCTGACTTGGTCTGCAATCCAGAATCCAGGATCACAAGGTAGCCAAGAGAGCAAAGCATGTACACCTCTCAGATCTTAAGGGTCTAAAGAGGCCACGCCCCAGGGGCAGGTCATAGCAGGTGTGGCAGTAACCTGCTGCCTTGGTGAGGGCAGTGCTTCAAGGTCAAAGCTGGAACAACTACCCACTACAGTTGAGTCTAATTTTAAATAACCACTGTCTCCAATATTTTACATTTTTTGGAATATTGATATGAATTTAAGGTTATTTTTGTTATACTGCATATATGTTTCTACTCTGGTTTACAGTATTGCACCTATACAACTCATTTAAAAAAATGTAATATAAAGTTTTGGTCCTTGAAAACTATTTAGGTTAATAAAGAAAGACAGGTTAGTATTTAGTTGTCTATAACAATCAAACTTATAGTCATGTTAGGTATGCTTTCAAGGTAAAACAAAGCTATATTTTAATAGATAGATGGTCTTCAAACTCTTAAAGATCTACAGAATATGACATTTAAAATGCTTTAATAACATAAGGCTTTTCATGACAGAGAGCTCCTAGCAGCATCAATTTACTTCATGCCAGAGACCTGCTTCGGTGGGGGTTCAGACCCCAAGAGGATGGGTGGAGTTGATGGGGGAGAGAAGGAAGAGGCAGACCTGGTCTGAAGCAGGAAAAGATGGCTGACAGTGACTTTTAATTGGGAAAAGAATGTATCTTTCATTGCACATATGAATAAATGGGAGAAAAAGGAGCATGTGGGCTGGGGTGTGGCTTAAAATCAGGGACCGAGGAAGCTAGCCTAGACCTTGACAATAGGCATCAGACATGTGTTAATGAAAGAACCACAAATTTCTGTTGCCAGAGATAAGGAGAATGACTGCTTTAGTAATCTGGAACTTTTTTCAAGCCCCTGTGGGGAATGGAGACCCTTATCCAAATGCCTGACCTTGGGAAAAAAGACTTCTTCTGGAAGCAAACACTGTTCTACAATTTCTTAATCTTATTATATTGGAATATTCCCCTCATAATGCTCTCAAATGAGAAGGTCCTGATGTCATACCCTTTCCTCGTTATACTGTAGCATTCTGATTTCTCTATATTTATTAACTGAACTCTTAATGGCCTCAGGTTCTGGATCCTCAGGCATGTCATCCTGGGCACCAGGAGTATATAGTGAATTTCCAACTTTCATCCTCTTTATGTAATTAGGAGGGCACAATGGAATTCCTGGCCCCAAGGTGGTGGGGATGTTTTTCCAGAAAAACTATTTTGTTTAGAGAGGCTACATAGCATTAATTCTAATTGGTCTTTAAAAAAAAATAAACTGGAGCCAAATATCAGGATGAAACCTGGAAGATCAGAGAAGCAGAGCAGTCAGCCACTAGTTCTTATCTCTACAAAATCCTCAGCTTAAAAGGAACCCAGCTCCTGTCTTCTCCTGCCTTATATTGTGAAGGCAACATGAAGGCCTAGATTTGATTTTACAGACTCAATCTTAGGGAAAGTCCACCATCTTAGACTGGCCTGGTGACCAGAGGCCATATTCAATTCTAGGAAGAATCTCAGGAATGTGCCATGACAACTTGAACAGATACCCTAGAAGCAGTCAACTAAGAAACAGGGCAGTAAAGTTTAATAAGATCCAGATGCTCCTGCAAACATCCTGTCTGTGATTTATGGCCCTTACAGATATTCAGATAGTCCTGTCAGCAGGTTGTGGTTCCACACCAAAAGTCTAACCCAATAGTTTCAAATGTGGTTTCACTCTGAAAGTCTAGACCAATAGTTTGAAAAAATCACTTTGCCCCATACCCCTCCTATCCAGTACCAAGATGCCAAGGCATGTGATTCCTGGCTTGTAGTTTTTCCTTTAAAATCTCTCCTATCCCTCGGCCTGCTGCTGCCATCACGTTTCCCTCCATCCGCCAGGCTGTGGCCCAGGTTCAAACCTGATAATAAAAAGACCCTTGTGTGCTTGCATCGGAAACTGACTCCTTGGGGGTCTCTGGGGGGTTTGAGACATGGATACAGTGGTATTCCTCTCTCTGCCCAGCCACATCACTTCCTGTTTCTACCTCCCTAGTATTGAGATTAAAGGCATGAGATCTCAAGTGCTAGGATCAAAGGCATGTGTCATCACTGCCTGTCTCTGTTTCTTATTTAGATTGAATCAGTCTTGTGTAGCCCAGGCTGGCCTCAAATTCACAGAGATCCATTTGTCTCTGCCTCCCGAGTGCTGTTATTAAAGGTGTATGTCACCACTGCATGGCCTCTATGGCTAACTAGTGGTTTAGCTCCACACTCTAATCTTCAGGCAAGCTTTATTTTAGCTCACAAACAAAATATCACCACAAGGCTACCATTGTGCACATTTACATTCTTTACCTAAGCCTGCACAGAATTTCCCAAAGGAAAAGGCATTAATAGTGAGAATCTTTTAAAATGAAATAAAGGTGCTGGAGAAGTTGGCCTGCAATATTGAAATACTAGAACTTTGTCAAGCAGCAATGGTTGCCACGTGTCCCACATCAACTTCAAACGAGTATGACAGGCATTGAAGAACCTCCACATGGAGTTTGCTTTGATTTGTGGCAAAGTTAGCCACTGGGCAAAGAAACAGCCCTTGCCTCAACTGCTGACAGTATGCTGTCCAAATTGGACGAGCAAGATGCAAAAGAAGGAAATTAACAAACTTTGCTAAGGCAAAGTAGGACAGTCCTTCAAAGTTCCTACTACTTAAAATTCTGTCAGATAATTTAGGCCCCTAGACCAAATACGGATGCCCCTACATTGCAGAGAAACCTTGGGGTGATTGGCCAGGCACCCAGATATCTCTGTCACTTCTTAGTTTTGAAAGGTACTTGTTCTGCACTTTGTATTTGCTTAGGTAATATTATATCCTTCTTGGGTTTCTGATGGGATTCAAGATTAGATAGTTATAGTTACAGTTTTCTTTAGTTATGATAGAAAGTAAATTAGGAACAAAACTTTGGACTCACCAAAATAAGATAGATAATATAGATTATTTTCTCTGAATTTGTCAAATACTAATGGAATGAAATTTGTGAATACATTTCTTACTAAATAATTGTTCTTATTGTACATAGTTTTACATTGTCACAGTTAAAACCTTTCTTTTTTATATAGACAAAAAGGGAGAGATGTTGTGTAATAATTTTTTGACAACGGTGAAGATGTGTCTTTGCCAAGGTGCCTTCTGATTGGTTTAACAAAGAGCTGAATGGACAATAGCCAGGCAGGAAGAGGTTAGGTGGGACTTCTGGGTGGAGAGAGAAGAAGAGGGAATGAATGTAGTCACAGGAGAAACTCAAAGGACACGGAGAAAAAGCAGAGGGTAAAAAAATGGAGGAGAGGTAAAAACCCACTAGCAAAACACAGAATAATATAAATGGGTTAATTTAAGTTATAAGAGGTAGTAGGTCAAGCTTAAGATACAGGTTGAGCTTTCATAATTAATAAGAAGTCTCTCTGTCTTTTTTTGTGAGCTATCAGCCCCCAAAAATTTATATACATGTATTTGTCAATTGTAGTTTGATGAAGATATCAATTTTGCCATGTACATGATAGAATGGTATATGAGTTTAGTCTCATCCACCTTAGAATGCCTTAACAATTATTCATGTCCAAATAGAGTCTTCATATTAAGAATTTCAAAATAAAATTAATTTCTGATTATGAATGAAAAATATTTTTGCTTGATATGAATTTATAGTTGGTATTTATTGTTAGTTTTCAGCCACTTAGCTACCTTTTGGGTTAATTTTAGTTGTCAAACAGACACAACCTAATATCACCTAGAGTGTCTCAATGAGGGGTTGTCTACGTGCATTTGGCCTTTGAGCATATCTTTAGGAATTGTGTAATTGAAGTATAATGTCTGCTCATTGTTAGATGTGCAATCCAATGGATTTATATCCTGAACTCCATAAATGTAGAGACAATATAAGGGTAGCTTGCTCATGAAGGTGAATATGATATGACTTGCTGCTTCAATATGATATGACATCTGGGCAATAGAGGATTATAACCATGAATTGTGAGTTAAAATAAACTCATTTTTCCCTAAGTTGACTTTTGTCAGAGAATTTTATTGCACCATCAGGATTGAAACAGGAACAGTCACTATCACATTTTTTATACAGTAAAATTCATTAATTATGAAAGATATAGAGTTCTATGTGACCAACATAGACCATTCGTATATGTGCTGTGGATATTGTTCTGTATAAATAAAACACTAATTGGCCAGTAGCCAGGAAGGAAGTATAGGTGGGACAAGCAGAGAAGAGCATTCTGGGAAGTGGAAGGCTGAGGCAGAGAGATGCTGTTAGCCCCATGATGAGGAGTAACATGTAAGATACTGGTAAGCCACGAGCCATGTGGCAAGATATAGATTTATAGAAATGGGTTAATTTAAGATAGAAGAACTAGATAACAAGAAGCCTGCCTACGGCCGTACAATTTGTAAACAATATATGTCTCTGTGTGTTTACTTGGTTGAGTCTGAGCGGCTGTGGGACTGGTGAGTGAGAGAGATTTGTCCTAACTGTGGGCTAGGCAGGAAAACTCCAGCTACATATATGTTTCTTATTCAACATATTTTAAAATCAACATGAGTAGAAATTAAGTTATAAACTGGATAGAACAGAATAACCCATTCATCCAGCCACACTAATTGACTATGAGCTACGTGCTAAAAATTCTTCTAAGGGATGAAGCTTTGTCATGGGTATGTAGGGACAGATACTAATGTAGATATTGGTACAGGTACAGTATGCTGTGGATGTTGAGACAGATATTGATGTGAACATGGGTACAGCTACAAGATAAGCATGGGCTTTAATTTATGAGTTTATATGTAACGTGAGAAAGGAATTTTAGAAAACTAAAAAGCAACAACACCGAAACCAAAAACAAAACCTATGGAGTTGTTAAGAGTGTAGAAAATAAGGAGGTAAATCTCAAAATGTTTCTTTGTGTCTTTGTAAAAATTACATATAATTTTTCTTATGAGGATTGACAGTCGATGTGGTTTTCTTTCTGGACGCAGGTTTATAATTCCCCTTTGTGACACACTATTAAGGAAAGAAGTGATTGCATTCAAATCTGTAACCTCAATAATATTGTAGACACTGGTTTCTTCCACACAGCAACAAGTAAATTAAAAATTCACTTCACTAGTAGAAATGTTCACTGGTGGTGGTAGTACTCGCCTTTAATCCCAGCACTCAAGAGGCAGAGGCAGGTGGATCTCTGTGAATTCGAGGCCAGTCTGGTCTACAAAGAGAGATCCAGGAAAAGCACCTAAACTATACAGAGAAACCGTGTCTTGAGAAAAAAAAAAAAAAACAAAAACAAAAAACAAAAAACAAAGAAGAAGAAGAAATGTTCATCTCCATATGACCTCACTTAAATGACTTTTTCATAATACACAAGCAACAGCTGGTAGCCGTGCCTTTGTAGGTCAAACACCGGTCGTCTGCATCAGTCTACTTGAGAGACTTCAGGACTAGGAAGCCACATTTTGCTCCTCGTTCAGAACTTTTCTTTGCTCTTTCTTCCTTTCTTCCTTTCTTCCTTTCTTCCTTCCTTTCTTTCTTTCTTTCTCTCTTTCTTTCTTTCTTTCTTTTTCATTTTTCTTTATTAAGAAATTTTCTACTCACTTTACATACTACCCACAGATCCCACCTTCTCCTTACTCCCACCTCCCAGCCCTCTTTCCCAAGCCACCCCACATCCCCATATCTCCCAAATCAAGGTCTCCCATGGGGAGTCAGCAGAGCCAGGCACACTGAGCCTAGGCAGGTCCAAGCCCCTTCTCACTGTACCAAGGCTGTGCAAGGTGTCACACCACAGGCACCGAATTCCCAAAAGCTTGCCCATGCACCAGGAATGGATCCCGATCCCCCTGCCTGGGTGTCCCCCAAACAGTTCGAGCCAAACAACTATCTTCTGTATCCAGAGGGCCTATTCCAGTCCAATGGGGGCTCCATAACCACTAGTCTACAGTTCATGGGCTTCCTCATCTCTGAACATCTTCCCATCATGATCTCAACATCACCCGCCTCCAGAATTCCTCTTCTCTCTCATCAATTGGATTCCCGGAGCTCAGCCTGGTGCCTGGCCGTGGATCTCTGCATCTGCCTCCATCAGTCACTGGACAAAGGCTCTATGATGACAGTTAGGGTATTTGCTAGACTAGTCACCAGAGTAGACCAGACCAGGCACACTCTAAACCACTGCCAGCAGTCCAAGGTGGGGTGTTTGTTTATTGAA
The DNA here is from genome assembly GCF_004664715.2 of Peromyscus leucopus. Classification (NCBI taxonomy): domain Eukaryota; kingdom Metazoa; phylum Chordata; class Mammalia; order Rodentia; family Cricetidae; genus Peromyscus; species Peromyscus leucopus. The sequence goes on from NC_051074.1 coordinate 60,599,903, forward strand.
GTCCCACATTGGGAACCATATGTAGATGGATTTTTCTTTGGGCCAGCAGCTCACAAATAACAACACAGAGATTTTTTATTATTTATGAAAGCTTGGCCTAAACTTAGCTTGCTCCATTAACTTTTATGGCTTAAATTAACCCACTTCTATTAGTCTCTATTTTACCTTCTTTTCATTCTTTATGTCCACTCCCTCTGTGGCACCTTTCTGATATAATTTGCACACATAGATTCCTCCTCCTCTTCCTCTCCCTCTCCAGAAACCCCACCTATTGTCCCTGCATTTTGCCTATTCAGCTCTTAATTACACCAATCACAGAAGTACATCTTCACAAAGTGTACAAATAGTCCACAACAGTATCAGGTACAGGGTACATCTTGTAGAGTGGGCCAAACAACCAATCAGAAAGTGGTTTATTATTCTCTTGTCATAAGTTCAACTGTTGTTCCAGGACATATCTTGCAGGCTGGTCATTGTTATAGCTATATCTCCCAGGGTTCATAGCTAGGCAAGATTACTGGTTGTTTTTTTGCATTTAGTGGCATGCATAACCCCTCCCAGTTCCTTGAAAGTGAGACAGTAGGGATGAACTTGATAAATCCAACAAAATGTCCCCTAGATTGCAGGTTTTACATCACATATATTTTTAAAGATATTATAAAATTATTGTTAAAATATATTGAACTGTTCAATTGGTTGTATGTAGGAAATGACCTGTTAGTATTTCTGAAGCAGAATTATAATCACAGCTTGTTCAGACTGTTTCTAATTATTTAATAATAGCAATACCATTTAATTATTTAATTGAACAATGCTAGTCATTTATCCAGTGCAGAAATTCAGTTTACAATCAATAGAGTATAAAACATTGACTATTGGCTTTGGGCAATATTAAAATCTGCAGGAGAAAGTATATATTTCTCTAACAGTGGAGCTAAAGCCATCCCTTCCTTATTGGATAAAATATGGAAGCTTAACAACATTTTATTATGGTTAGCCTTCTAAAATGAAGCAAAGCTTTATAAAATATTAATAAAAATTTCAAAACATTCTTGACCTACCAATTTAAATGAAGCTTGGTATGATTGCAGAAATCTAATTTACACTGATGTGTTACTCATGATCACATCCTTAAGCATAATGTCTTTAAATCAGAACTACTTTTTACTAGATTTAAAGTTGTATTCTATTATTGTTTGTACAGAACAGCACAATCTGTTGTGCATTTTAAACTCAATTTGGAAGCTTCTTTTATGCATGTGAAAACTCTGTTTATGAAACCCATGGTTATTTTGAAATCCCTCCAGCTAATGTGTGCATCCTACCAAGCATCTTTAAAGTGTGTTTCTTTCCTACAGACATGATGCATTGCCTCTTTACCATTTTTTTTCAGACATTTTAATGTTAATTGCTTCCTAGAGTTAGCATTAGCTCCAGGAAGGAGCTGCTGTGGAGAAGATTCCTCCAGCCAGTTTCACACACTTCTGTGGTTCATTGGTCTTTCACAGCATTACATTTCAATTGATTCTGATATTTAGAATACATTAGTTCCATTAATAATTAATGGCACCCTATATATGATACTTTAACCATTGCTCTGAAAATACATGGTGAGAGATTTAATAGCTGCTTTTAAAACTGAGATAAGTGAAAACTGTATTGCATGTATTATTTTGTATATGTAGCCAAAACATGAATCAATTGAAAATATTTTAAAATAGAAGTTATTTTTTTTAATCATAGTAACCAGTGAGCTTTGATAATGGTCCACAATATAAGTAGTGGTTGGTGTTAAGAGTAAAACAATATAATTCAACATTTAGGGTATTTCTTATTGGTATTAAATATAAAGATGGTTTTCTTCTGTTTTAACGTATGCATAATGTTTAATTTGTCTAATATAACTATTAATAAGTTAGTTAGTTAGATTATATCTCACAGAATTGAAATTTTATTGAAGTAATGCTGTTTCATGAGGAAATAAACTCACTGTCATATATCTGAACTGGCAAAATGACATATCAAATGTCAACATTTGAGAGAGTTAAAATGACAAATAGTTCCACTTTATGAGGAATCTAGGAAAATTCCAATAAGTAACGTGCCATTCTAATAGAATTAAGTGCATCCACCCCACACTAAAATTTTGGAATTCTTTTGAAAATTGTTGCTTTTAAATATTGGCATTTAGAAAGAGAACCAAAATTAGGAAATGATTTTGACAAGATTAATTTTCCATAAATATTGCCAAAATTTCCATATATCTTGCCAAAATGTGTGATCTCATGTTATTTGGACCACATATTTCTATTCAATGTAAATAAAGCAGATACATCATTTTGAAAATGTTAGTTTATAGATTTGTCATCTTAAATTATATTCAGGGAAATTTAAAGCTCAAAATGATCTTTTATATTTTCAGATATTTAATACTACTGTCATTACTTTTCACATTTATCAAAATATTAGACATATTTAAAATTCAAATAATAAATTATATTTTAATTTTATATATGGAGCAAATTTTATAGATAAAGATTTTCATGCTTGTCGATCAGTAGGATTAACATAGTAAAAATGGCCATCCTACCAAAAGCAATCTAAAGATTCAATGCTATCCCTTCAAAATTCCAACACAATTCTTCACAGACCTTCAAAAGAAAGTCCTCAACTCCATATGGATAAACAAAAACTCAAGAAAGCCAAAACAATCTTGAACAATGAAAAAAACTACAGGTCTCAACATTCCCAATTTCAAGTGTACTACAGAGCTATCGTAATACATATCGTAATATGGTAGAGCATAAAATGAAAACACTAATCAATGCAATCAAATTAAAGACACAGACATAAATCCACATACCTATAGATACATGATTCTTTGTAAGAAGTCAGAAATATACACTGGAATAAAATACAGTATCTCCAACAAATGGTACTTGTCAAACTGGATGGATGCATGAAGAAGGATGCAAATGGATCCATATTTATCATTCTGCACAAAACTTAACCACAAATAGATTAAGGACTTCAACATAAAACTGGATATCAAAAAAGCTCATAGGAGAGAAAGTGGGGCATAGTCTTGACCAACTTGGTACAGAAGACACGTTTCTGAACAGAATACTAATAGTGCTGCCACTAAGATCAACAATTAATAAGTGAGGCCCCATGAAACTGAAAAACTTCTGTAAAGCAAAGGACATCATCATTTTGATAAAGCAGTTGCCTATAGAATGGGAAAAGATGTTTACCAATTCCACATCCAATAAAGGACTAATATTCAAAATATATAAAGAACTCAAGAAACTTGATATAAGTAACCCAAATAATCTAATTAAAAATGGTGTACAGATATAAACATAATTCTCAATATAGAAAATATAAATGGCTGAAAAACACTTAGAGAAATGGTCAGTTTCCTTAGCCATCACGGAAAGGCAAATCAAAACTGCTTTGAGATTACATCTTTACACCTGTCAGAATATCTAAGATCAATAACACAAGTGACAGCTCACACTGCCAAGGATGTGGAGCAAGGGAAATAGTCATCCATTGTTGGTGGCAATGCAAACATGTAATGCTACCATGGTAATCAATATGGCAGTTCCTCAGAAAGCTGGAAATTGATCTACCTTAATACCCAATATATCACTGCTGTGCATACACCTAAACGAGATGCCATCGTACCACAAGGACACTTGCTCAACCATGTTGTCTGCTGATCTATCCGTAATGTCCAGAAACTGTAAGCAACATAGATGTCACTCAACAGGAGAATGGATAAAGAAACTGTGGTACATTTACACAATAGAGCATTAGCTGTTAAAAACAAAATGACACCATGAAATTTGCAGACAAATGGATGGAAGTAGAAAAAAAAATCCCGACTGGGGTACTAGACCCAGAAAGATAAACGTTATGTATTTACTTACATGTGGATATCAGCCAGTAAATAACTGAGAGACAACCAGCCATCCATAGATTCTGAGAGGTTAGGTATTGAGGAAGGGACTAAGAGGACACAGGAATCCCCCTGGGATGGAGAAATAGAATATATTTTACAGGGATGGAGAAAAAGGATAGATTTTATAGGTGATCTGGGCACAGTAGAAGACTGGAAGAAAATTATCAGGTGGGGTAGGGTATAGAGTTGAAGGAGTGAATAAGGAGAGAGACAGCAGAAATTGATGGGCATTTGTGGGATGATATGGAAATCTAGTACTGTGGAAACTTCCTAAAGTATGCGAAGGGGATCCTAACCTTTTTTTTTTTTTTTTTTTTTTTTTGAGACAGGGTTTCTCTGTGTAGCTTTGCGCCTGTCCTGGATCTCTCTCTGTAGACCAGGCTGGCCTCGAACTCACAGAGATCCGCCTGCCTCTGCCTCCCGAGTGCTGGGATTAAAGGCATGCACCACCACCGCCCAGCCTAGATCTTCTAATAATGGGGTTTATACAGATTCATCTGACCACCTCTTGGCAACAAATGATGCTTCCAGTAGCAGGACTAGGTTCTTGGACAAGGGCTTCCCATAGAAATCTCCAAACAAGCCAGGGTGTTGCTAAGACAATGGATTGCTCTTATAATAAACTTACAGCAGGGTTCCAATGCTGCAGACAACATCAACACAACTCATTGAACAGAAGAGAAGTCAAGCTTGTGCCTATATGGAGACTTTATCCATGAATTCTAGTGTTGTTACTATGCAGGCTACCAAAAGAGAAATGTAAACAGCAACCCAGCCACAAAACCTTTAACCTACAATCTGTTCCCCCTGAACGATATTCCAGAGCGAAGGTAGCATCAACTTGTGAGAGTAGCCAACTGATATCTGCTTTGACTTAAGGCCCATTCCACAAGGAACCCACACCCAACACTCTTTAAGTGAGCAAGAACCAGACACCAGACTGCCCAGAGACCTAAGGTAAAACAAAACAGTACTGGTCTATTATATATTTCTAAAGATATTCTGCTATACTCATCAACGAGTACCTTGTAAGTTCAGTCATCTTCAGAGAGGCTTCCTCCAGCAGTAGATAGGAACAGATTCAGAGAACCACAGTCAGACATTACATAAAGAGATAGTCCTTTAAATGGGATATTTCCATCAAATCCATCAACCCACAGCTCAGGGAACAATGCGAAAGTGCAGGTGGAAAAAGTGTGAGAGCCAGATGGAAATAGACCACACCAGGACAATAAGGTCAATTGAATCAACTAAGCAAGGATCATATAAAGTCACGGAGATGGAAGCAACAAGCTCAGGGCCTCCCTGGGTCTGCACCAAGTCCTCTGCCTGTATGTTATAACTATTAGCTTAGTATTTTTATGGACCTCCTGAGCATGTGATTGAGTGGGTCTCTGATTCTAGTGCCTGCTTTGGGGTGGCTTCGTTTCATCTGTTGGGTTGCCTTGTGATGTTTTTGCTTCATCTTATTATATTTAATTTTGTCATAATTGGTTGCCATCTCTTAGAAGACTGTTTCTAATGAGAGACAGAAAATGAATGGCCTGTGGAGAGGGGAGGTGGGGAGAACTGGGAAGAAAAGAGGGGGTGGAAACTGTAATTAGTATGTATTGTATGACAAAATAGTCCATTTTTTAATAAAAAGAAAAATATGAAAAAAGAAATTATTTATGTAATTCTCTCTGTGTGTGTGTATGTGTTTGTGTGTGAAGGAGTGTGTGTCTATAAATGGTATCTAGAGGAATAAAACTTCCTCAGCATTCAGATATTTAATGACTATTTTGCGGTGAGTCAGTGCTCTGACCCTTCCTCTTTATGTTACAATTTCTGAACCTCTCTGTTACAGTGCCTTGTGATATGGTGATTTTTGTTGTTGTTGTTGCTGCTGATGTGTTTTTGCAAAACAAGATGATTTTGACCATCCTGCACACTATAGGTACGTGACAAACCTAACAAAGGTACATCTGACCTGGTGTCTAAGGCACACAGACCACTGTCAACAACGAAGGAAAAGATTGCGCACTGTTGCAATGTACCATTGCAGTCTTGTGTAATGAGTCTACTCAATTTATGAGACACATGTTTAGGACACTTTTAAGGAAGATTATATAGTCTTGCAAGGAGCTGACAGATGTAAAGGGAGTAGTTTTCTTGAGTGAGAGTTTCAATGCATCTTCTGCGAATGTCCATGTCTCTTTATGGCAGTTGTTGCTGAGGCATCTTGGCTTTGTGACTTATGCCTTTTCTTTCAGACTGTTATAAATGATCATGATATTGATTCTTAGAATTCTCACTATAATCATTTAAACATTAACCTTATAATTTTACTTTATTATTATATTTTAACTGAATGAAATATAGAATTTCATTGCAACTTCACACACACATAACACTTTGGACATGCTCAATTTCATTACTCAAAAATGACATTTTTGTTTTTGCATTTTGATATTAGCAGGGAATAATGGAGAGAGAAAAATGAGAAATTTAACAAGGATATTTTTATATTTGTTGAAATAACAAATTACCATGGTTCCAACTGTCATTTCCTGGCATCCAACAATGAATGTAAAAGACCAGTTAAGGCCCATAGTAGTATCATATATGTACACAGAATACCTAAAAGAAGCTTACATTCATCTTGGTGGCCGTTGACAACTTGGAGTGCTTACACAGCTCCTAGGTTTAGCTCAATAAGGTTATCTAGAGGACAGTGAAGAAAATAAAAGGTCCAAATGCCAAGCTTAGCTAGAATAGCTGGAAAGGTAGTGCCTCTGATGAATTTACTTGCAATTCAGAAAAGATGAACTGTTTTATTCTCTCTGAGGTATCCAAACCAAGCAAGCAGAATGGCTATGGCAACCAGATGTTTGGTAACTAATATAAGTGAATCACTTTGTCCTTTTCTGTATCCAGTTTTGTGTGGAGAATATTGGTACAGCCATGAAAGCTCACACAAATAATACCACAAAACGATTCCAAAACCAATAGAATCAAAAAGTGAACCAGGTGTTGTGATAGATGAGGAAGTGAATATAATAGCCAAAGAGGGGCTTGGGTGTTAGATAATTTTCACTGTGCCACCATCTGTGAGCCAAAGCACCTTATTTTTATCACTTAAAGTCATATGTAGGCTAATTTGAGGGTGAATAAGTTTCTTTTGACTTTATTCCATTTTTAATTCCATCATATACTGAAGTAGATGTAAAGATGGAATAGCATCCAGATGTTTGAAGGGCATGTTGGATAAACAGGGTAGGGAGAACACTTGACAGAAGGTTGGGAGGCTGCTGGACATCTTCCAGGCTGATCAGCTGCACATCAGGACAGCTGCGCTCACAGATTACTGTGGAATGTAGACATACATATTTGACTTCCATGTTGGAAGAGTTTATAAAGAACATGTTTTTAAAAAATTTTGTCTTGACCTGAAAATGAGACCTTTTCTATTGGAGAGCTCTTGTTACAAACATTGCAGGATTATAGCTTAACAGTACATATTCTTCAGTTCCAATAACTGAACATGATGTCTGCTGAAAAAAAACATACTGAATGAGACAGGACAAGAATAATGATATTGTCTATGTGCATTGCTAATGGCAGGTTATGTGCCAGACTAATAGCAGGCAAGCTTTTGGATTTTATTATTATGAAAACTAGAGAACTCAATTTTCTTCTCTCTCTCTCTCTCTCTCTCTCTCTCTCTCTCTCTCTCTGAATGTCTTTTGTTGTGTGCATGCAGAGGTACATGCACATTCAAATTTATGTGGGTGTACCTGTGTATGCCTGTGTTTGCACATATGTGCATATACTTCTAAAATTTTGCATCTGATATCAGAATTTTCCTTAATCACTCTTCACCCTGTGACTTGATGTACTATTTTCATTAACCCCAGAGACATCTGATATGATTGAGTTTCCTAATCAGCTTTCTTCAGTAATTCTCTGTCACCTTCCTAGTGCTGAAACTACAGACAGGTTGTCATGTCCACCTTAAATTAACATAGTTTCTGGGGACCAGAACTTCAAGTTTCAAGCCTATTCCACAAAAACTTTATTCAATAATCAATCTCCCCAGTCCTAATTTTCCCTTGAGTGAATTAGTTTTCTTTAAATCCACCCATAAACTTTATATGAAATTACTTCTGATGTATTCAAATTGCACGTATCAGACCTTAACTATCATTGACTTAATTTGAGTGGGTTTAATAGAACACTGAGTGGCTTAATGAAAAGCAATTCTTCTGTCAGTTTTATATGTTATAGTCTAAGACCAGGGAATCAGTATGAGTGGGTTGCTAGAAAGGACAAACACCAGGTTCAAAAATGACTGTTTGCTTCCTGGACCCACACTAACCTGATCATGTGCATACTCGCTTAAGGAAACTTAAACAGGTCCCGAGGATTCCACTTTCTAATACCATGTCATTAATTCAGACAAGGTCTTCAATAACATAATTGGGAGGAGGAGCAGACATGTAGTGAAGGAACGAATAGAATATGTCAAAGATACTGTAACTCATTTTCCCCTCAATTATGATATTACCGTTAGAAACAGAAAATCAGTGTACAGGGAAATTTCAGCACTACGAAAAAGAATGAGAACCAAATAACAAACGGAAGAAGAAAGCATTACAGAGATGAAACTGGATTTTATTTTTAAAGCTCTTGGAAATTTCACAACAATTTAAAGGAAAAGCTTTGTCAATATGTTGAAAAAAGTTAGGAAATTTATCAATAATTTTACAAAGACCTTCCTTAGGTCACTACTCTGTAGTTACATCTAATGCATCAGCTTTAACTGAGTCATTGATAATTAAAGAAGTAAATATTTGTTGTGGTTGAGAATCAGTGGCTTCAAAGAGATATGAAGAAAATATGTAATATGTAAATGGATAAAAATCCCTTTCTGCAGGTATCTTTGATATAGCTTGAAGAGAATCAAGAGGACATGACAGACCTCACCAGTGACCTGTTCCCATGTCCACAGCACACAGCAGTTTTTTCAAGTCTCAGTTCAAGTGTGGAGTGACCAAAAAAAAAAAAAAAAAAACCTATAGTTTGGGGAAATTGCACTTTTGAAATGAGTAATACTTAGGAGTAAAATGCATTTTTTCATTATTTATTATAGGGAATTATATGAAACTGATGTTCTTATCTATACGCCTCTAATCCCAGCACTCGGGAGGCAGATGCAGGTGGTTCTTTGTGAGTTCAAGGCCAGCCTGGTCAACAAAGCGAGATCCAGGAAAGGCACAAAGCTACACAGAGAAACCCTGTCTCGAAAAACCAAAAAAAAATTATAGCTTGAGTCAGTAAATTATATATTAAGAGTCTTCCAATTTCTGACTGCAACAAGCATAAAAGGATGATCTAGGCAGCCAGTTTGAGTCATGGACACTTACAATGATTTCATTTTTATTGTTGCCTTTTATATGAATGAATGTGTACCAGGAAAACTCAAGAATTTTGTTGCTTGTGTTTGTCTTTTGACAGAAACATAATAAATTCAAAATAGTATTCTGAAGTACTTGGCCCTATGACCTACATGATGACAATACACACTATTAGCTTAAGTGATATATTGTTCATTCTAAATAATATTTACCAATTACTTAGATATATGTATACATTATGTGTGTGTTTGGATAAATTTGTGTGTGTGTGTGTGTGTGTGTGTGTGTGTGTGTGTGTGTGTGTGTGAATAAACATGCATACATTTATGCCTACAACATCAAAGGATTCAGGACAAGCTGTGTGGTGTTTGAATATATATGTTGTTTAATTATTTAAAGTCTATTCATAAGTTACTATTGTGTTCTTTCATTTTCTTGTCCTTTTGCAAGTTGTGAAGAGAAGAAACATATTTATCTGTTAAATAATAATGACTCAAAGAGAACTTGTTAAATATCTTGCCACAAATGCCAAACATGTCTTCCTTCCTTTTGCGAGTTAATCAATACCCTCACCTGAAACCCAGCATTATCACTAATTCCCAGTGACTGAGAGGCTTTCATTTTACTGCCTTGAGTACAGTTTTTCCTTCCTATTAGAAACATCCTCAGGCACTCTCAAAAAATCTATGATGAGACATGATATCACTTGCTTTAAGGAACAAACCACACCGGACAGAAGAGTAATTAGTATATTTTGCCCCTGTTGTTTTTTGTAATTGAGATACTGACACTATCATTGAACATGAATTGAAGTTCTCTTGTTTTTTTTTAAAAAAAAAAATCCTAGTTAGACTTCTGGTTCTGTTCACAGCAGAAAAATCTCAACTAATATATATTCATGTATTCTTGTAAGGAAAAAAGTAATACCTTTATAAATAAAAGACAACCAGTTCCTATGAAGTTAATTTTATTTTAGATCTTAACATAGTTTAAATGAAAATCAAGTAAAATCCCAAAGTTTAGTGAGACAACTGTAAGTTTATTCAGCCTTAGCATATCCCCTCCCAGTCTTTTCCCAGTACACCCAACAGTCAGATCAGCTATCAATTTCAGAAACACACTTCTCCTGTGGGATCACTTGTCTTAGCAAGTATGTCCACTCTGTCAGCAGCTTGAACCTGTTGATATTAAAATCTGTATTCCCCAGCTCACTGATACTTCTTGAAGCATCCCCTCATGTGTGACCTTGCCCTGACATGTGTTATGTCACAGATACTAGACTCTGCTAAAACAATCTTGAAGGAAAGTTTCTTAAGTATTGGAAATTCTATGAGGAAAAAAAAAAAGGTTAGATGCGTATTCTCCTTCTCTGTGTAGCATCCTAGCTGCTCATTGTAAAATCATTTTCTTGCACTACATTTTTTTCCACTTGAAAATCCCCCAATTTCTGTCAATATCTGTCACAAAATGCTGAGTTTTTCATATAGTTGAAAATAAAAAGCAGCAGTTGTTCACAAAGGTAAGACAGGACACACCTGGTATTCATTTCTCCAGTCCCTACAGTCAAATAAGACAGAGAAATGGCTTCATGCTTATTTTGCATAGACGAAGGAACTCTCTAGAGTTCCATACTTTTCCTGAAAGGAAGCCTGAAATCATGCATGGAGATATTGCAGGAAAGCGCATTAAACAGATTGCTCACAGTATCCACCAAATAAAAATGTGTAAGTCAGAAAACAAGCTGAATGATGCTCAGTTTCAATCACTGATAATAGAAAAGGCAATACAAGGAATTAATGTAAGTATTTGTCTTTTGATAGCCAAGGAGGGTGTATAATTTACAAAATTGGTTACAAACAAACAAACAAAAAAATCCTTAAAAACAGATCTCAGGAATTTTAAGTGAAGTTATTTTTCATTGGGTATTTCTCAAATTCTATCATAATTTTATTTTTAAAAACAAGAAAATACAAGCCTATAACATGAATACAATTAAGCTGGATATACAATTCACTTTTATAAACACCTTAATTTTAGTCTCTGTTTATAAATTTAAAGAGCAATGAGTTTTCAGCACTGTTTTCCTTCTAGGAGATGCAAATGTTTAAATCTTGCTATTGAATGATTTAGAAAATGTCTGATATTAATTTTTATGCTAATACACAGGGGTGAGTAAATAAACAAATAAGCAAAAATTGTATGATTTTATAATCTGTACATATCACTTGTATCACTGGTATTCAATGTATTTGTAACATTGTATAACCACCATTGCTTTCCAGTTTTTACACATTTTATAAAAATTTCAAGTGACATATTAATTAATATCTCCTACAAAAAAACTGCCTCTACATGACTTCTACCCCCTTTTCCTCCTCCAATTCCTCCTTTTCCAAGCTTCATGCTCTCTTCATCATTGTTGCATGCATATATGTGGGTATATGCAACCTACTGGGTCCATTTAGCTTTGCTGACACATGCATATGCCCAGGATGAACTACTTGGGCTTGGGCAAATGTATGTGAAGGTCTCTTCTTGGAGGAAACTCGTTCTTCCTCTCAGTCATCATTGACCTCTGTAGTTACTCATTTGGGATGAGAACATGTGCGGTGTCTTCTATTTCAGTGCCATGCTAATTGGTTTTGTTCAGGAAAACATCTTGTTAATAGCTCACAGGTAACTTTTGTTTCTTGTTGTGTCAAGGGGACGGACACATTCTATCAACAGGTATCCAAGTCTCTGGCTCTCACATTCTTTCCAAACGTTCTTCAATGATTTCCGTAAGACTTTGGTTTAATGGTTATGTTGCCATGTATTAGTGGGTGTTGGACACAGGGCAGTCACCTATTCTCTGCATGTTGACCAGTTGTAGATCTCAGGAGTCTTCATCTGTTGCAAGGTTTTTTCTTTGATGACAGATGGGAGCTACACTTTCTAGTGAGTATAAGGATAGGTGTTTAGAAAATGGAAAGTATACTAGTTTAGGAGAGTGGAAGTACCAGGCTCTCCATGTGAATCTATGATCTCTCCTGTTGTAAGTAGTTGACTAGATTTACAGTCCCAGGTATGACTTCACTCATGTTGAAAGACCTTAAGCCCAATTAGATAGCCATTGGTTACAATTAAAATAGAAGTGCCACTGTTTCATGCATGATTGTGGATATTTTGCCAGTCTACCCATGGCTGCTTCATAGGATTTACAGCTGCATAATATTACTGTTTACTTTTCTTTCTTGGCACATTGCATAGCAAACTCTGAGTCTATGAACGTCAATATTCAGGTCAGAGACTTCTAGGTCAACTCTAGCTGGATTTCAACAAGTCCTGTGTCTGAAACAAATGATGCCATCAGAAGAAGGAGCCTTTTTTAATTCCAGATGATAAAGAAGGGCAACAGCCTCAGTCTATATTGTTTTGGGGGTCTCCTGGACTCCCATGACCAAAATAATCTAGCAGGGATTTGTCAGCTGTTATTGGGATTTTGTTAGGTAGTCCATGGTTCCTGGGGGAAACATTGTTACACCAAGTGTCACAGCTCCTTTAAATATATATCTATGTATACAGACACACATCTATTGTATGTAATTTTAGGTAAACATAAAATGATTCCACATTTCTTCTCAAACATCCTTAGTGTTCTTTATTCCCTCTCCATTTTTATTGCCCACCTGCTCTCTTTTATCCATAGCACCTCATAGCACCTGTCTTGTTCCCCATTCTAAAGGTTTCCTCCTTCCAACCTTTGTCTTTTGTTATTTTCCTGGTTTCTGTGGTAATCCTAGGTTATACAATTACACAGAAAGATTCAGAGATAAGGACTTCCAGTAAAAAGGAGCATGTAATATTTGTCTTTCTGGGTTCCCCAAGAAATGGGCTACTGATTATATGGTCTACTTCTATCCATTTCCTTTCAAATTTCAAGATTTCATTTATCTTAACAGCTGAGTAGATTTATATTGTGTATATGTATACTATTTGGATTATCCATTCATCACCTGAGGGGCTTTTACATTGTTTCTATCTCCTAAATAGAGTGAATAGAGTGTAAAGGAACTAAGCTTTGTATCACCCCAAATGCCCACTAAGTAGGCATTTCCCCACAATTCTCTAATCATGTTTTTTTTGGAGGGGCGGGGGAGATGTTCCGAGACAGGGTTTCTCCGTGTAGTTTTGGGACCTATCCTGGATCTTGCTCGGTAGCCCAGGCTGGCCTCGAACTCACAGAGATCCTCCTGGCTCTGCCTCCTGAGGGCTGGGACTAAAGGCATGTGACACCACTGCCAGCTCTCTAATCATTCTAAATCTGCTGTTTTGCTTGCTATGGATGTTATGCATAGAACTGATTATTCTACATGTGACCTTCCACTCCTTGTTTCTTCCACTTAGCAAAGGATCATCAAGATCTTTATGGCTTATCCTGTTTTGTGATATATACTCTCCTACTCTATGGTCAAATATTATTTTTCCATTTACCACTAATAATCAATTGAGTTCTTTCTAGTTCGGACTATGTGGTGGTTTCAATGAGATTATCACTCGGGAATTTGAACACTTGGTCCCCAGTTTTTGACACTCTTTGGGGAGGTTTGGCATTCGTGGACTTATTGGAGGAAGTATGACACTGAAGGTGGGTTTTGAGATATTAAACCCTAGGGCCACCTTTCTCTCTCTCTCTCTCTCTCTCTCTCTCTCTCTCTCTCTCTCTCTCTCTCTCTCTCTCTCACACACACACACACACACACACACACACACACACAGAGTTAGGATCTGAGAGTAGAGATTCCTTCACATTTGCTTATGTTCAATGGCACATATTCTGCACCATTACTGTTTGATGAACATATGGACCATCCACCAATAGTCTACACTATCATTACCTGTTTATATCTTTAAAAGCTCTTTGAACATATTTTTACCATAAATCAATTTTGCCTGATATAAGTATAGCTTTACTTTCACAGCACATGTAACTTTTCTCTGTGCGAGAGAAACATCAGACAAACTGAAGCCAACAGACATTCTTTGCAACGATCAGTCCTTCAAGCTACCAAAGTGATTCAAAGCAAATAAAATATGAAAGCTGTCACAGTTCAGAGGAATGTAAGGAGTTATGATAACTTCACTTAGTGTGTTGTCTGGATGGGATCTTGATGGGAGAAAAGAAGCACAAATACTGAATGGATTTTCAAGCTGAGTGCACTATGGTTATTACCCCATGCATAAACCTGGTTTAAAAAGAAAACCACATTTAAAAACAAAGTGAGCAACATAAAAGAAACACTCCAGCATTTCCCAAATGGACCTCAGTTAAAAATATATATATCAATAGTAGTGTATTGATGAGAATAAATATGTCACATTAATAGTGCAACAAATTACAAACCAAGGAAACTAGAGAAAAGCATGTGGTTACAGGGTCCTGGTTGCTAAAAATCACTTTAGGTCACAAATTAAAACATATACATAGAAGAATATACTTTAAAGTTGCATATGTCCCATAGTTTTAAATCATATGGTTCCATATATAATAGCAATGTACATGCACACATGTGCATATATTTATTATTTTGTTTTATAGGTATAGATCTATGACCTATCTAGTTTCAGGTTCTTGGTCATCCTAGCAGTGTAGGATATGGGGGCCATTTCTTAATTTTTAGGGGAAAGGGGAGGTAGGAAGAGTGGAGGGAGGAGAAACTGCTGTTGGGATATATTGTATGAGAGAATAAATAAAAAAAAATAAATAATTGATCAAATATTTTTATCTGGCTGAACTTCTGGAATTGACAATACAGAATTATTTAATGTGTTATACCTAATTTGGGATAAATATTAAGATAACTATATTTTTAATTGTGGCTGTTTTATTTAAACAATGACATGAAATATTTAGCTCCTAAAATATTCACTCATATTTTTATAAAATAATTTGAAAATGGTTAAATCATTCATTAAATTGTTCCCATGTTTTACATTTATCAATTTTAGTGTGATTTCTGTTCCCATGCTTAGAGGATTTTAATTTTATTACTCCTGTCTGAAAATAAAAGAGGAGTTGTCAACAAATTTTAATACATTGACTGAATCACAGTCATGTGTACAGCATACAACTCTCTGAAAGTTGGCTGCATACACAAAGAATGAAGGGAAATTTTCAAAAACAGATGTAGAAAAGTTTTCTATGTAAATCAAACACTTTGCATGGATACTATTTCATAATGATTTGCATTACATATTAACATTAAGAAATGTTTCTTTTATTATATTTCTGGGCTGTACTATTTAGTCAAAGCAAAATTTTTTCCTTTTATTTTATTTTACAATACCATTCAGTTCTACATATCAGCCACGGATTCCCTTGTTCTCCCCCTTCCTGCCCTCCTCCCCTTCCCCCAGCCCACCCCCCATTCCCACCTCCTCCAGGACAAAGCCTCCCCTGAGGACTGAGATCAACCTGGTAGACTCAGTCCAGGCAGAAACAGCCAACTCATGCAATGAGCAAAGGACCTGGTACCACTGCCTAGATGCCTCCCAAACAGATCAGGCCAATCAACTGTATCACCTATTCAGAGGGCCTGATCCAGGTGGGGGCCCCTCAGCCATTGGTTCATAGTTCATGTGTTTCCATTCATTTGGCTATTTGTCCCTGTGCTTTATCCAGCCTTGGTTTCAACAATTCTCGCTCATATAAACCCTCCTCTTTCTCACTAATTACACTCCCGGAGCTCCACCCGGGGCCTAGCCCTGGATCTCTGCATCCAGATCTCTCAGTCGTTGGATGGGGTTTCTAGCACGTCTATTAGGGTGTTTGGCCATCCCATAAACAGAGTATGTCAGTTCCGGCTGTCTCTCGACCATTGCCAGCAGTCTGTTGTGGGGGTATCTTTGTGGATTTCTGTGGGCCTCTCTTGCACTTTGTTTCTTCCTTTTCTCATGTGTTCTTCATTTACCATAGTCTCCTATTCCTTGTTCTCCCTCTCTGTTCTTGGTCCAGCTAGGATCTCCAGCTCCCACAGGCTCTCTTTCCTGGCTGGAGGGATAGCTCAGACGTTAAAGGCTAGGCTCACAACCAAAAATATAAGAGTTCTGTTTCAAAGCAATTAAAAAAAAAAAAAACAATTGGTAGCAGAAGAATGCTTTGTCAGTATAGAGTTCAATTTTCTGCAGATTTAATTATGGTATTTTGAGAGTGTACTACTAGAATTTATAGAAAAAAGATGTTTGCTAAATACATAAAAATTTCATTTTTTTAATGCTGGAGAGTGGTCATTTTAATTCACAATTATCTTTTATATTTCTATATTATCTGAACTCTAGTTATATCAGTGAGATACAAAATCAGTTTTACTGAGTGAGGTAACCCAGACTTAGAAGGACAAACATGATATGTACTCACTCATAAGTGGATACTAGATGTAAAGCAAAGAATAACCAGACCACAACCCACAGTACCAGAGAAGGTAGGTAACAAGGAGGACTCTAAGAGGGACACATAGATAACCCAGCGAAGGAGAAATAGGAAATAGATGAGATCTACATGAGCAAACTGAGAGGGGGGGCAATGGAGGGCAAAGACAGGGATGAGAACATAAGGTATTTCAATTTTTTTTTAAACGAAGGCATTTGTGGTGACTGAGGCTCTAGCCACGTGACAACAGAGGAAAGATGTTTTCATGTACTCACATGTAATACGAAAATATATTTCCTTCTTGAGTCTTTGCTTCGAAGAAATCCAGCCTTCTATTTTACTAGTTTATAAACTTTCCTACTATTTGGGTGCTAAGTGTAGAAGACTGACTGTTTGACCCATCACTGAGTGAAGATTTAACAGTGAGAAATCTGCCTCCTACAAGAATTGAATTGGTGGATGCAGAATTTCCTGCTGTTAAAGGTAGATTTTTGACATGCTTTTGAAGGGTATGGTGTATTCTCAGTTACCCCTTTCTCTTCTTCTTTTCCTTGGGTTTTCAATGAGATGAACAACCTCCATCATCTCACACACCTGCCACTGTAATGCTTCTATCTTAGCTCAGACTCATGGTAATAGAGCCACATGTCATTGGGACCATGAACAGAATCCTATAAATCATTCCTCTTTTAGTGGCCCTCATATATTTATTCTGTTGAAAAAAGTCAGACATATTAGTTATTATCATTTTTAACAGTGCTGTATTTGTCTAGCCATGTAAATGATATTAATTACCATGAATGTTCATTATTTACTCCCAGGAAATTATAAGAGAAATGAACATTATGTTGTAGATAGGAGTGTCCAAAAGTTTCTATGTAATTAAAGATATATGCACAGTAAGTTATATGGGCTTTTCCTCAATGCTATGCATGAGTGCTATAATATTTCATTATTTCATAGGTTAGAGAACATTTCATAATTTAGAGAGAACAGAAGAAATATTACTCATCTCTTATGAGTTCTTACTAAATAAGTTAATAGTTTTCTTTAAAAAAACTATCACTTAGATGTACTTGTAATAAAATCTTTGTCTATATGATTTTAATATTGTTTTATCTCCAAGAGCCACATTTTTCTTCATGAAAATCTAGGGAATAACCCATTTCAAATTTATCTTGGCATATAATTGATATGACACATAATTAAAACAAAAGTATGCTACGTATGGAATATGAATATATTTTCAGAAATGTTCAATATGTGATAATAATTACATTTTAACTAAAAATCTGCATTTCCTTTCTTAGAGTGTTTCAAGCTTTTGAGAACTGTTATCACGATTCATGTATGATACACCACAGAATTACTATAAAATGTTTGTTTTTAGTCTAATGAATATTATAGAACTGAATATTTATTTTATAGAAAATCTCTAATTTAGAACTTATGGGTATGCAATGTTTGATGCTTTCTTTGAAAAACTACCTTATAATATATGGCTATATGTTTATGATTATGCTCTCCTATAACATACAGAATTTACATATATATTTTATTCACATTTTTTGAAATGGTGGTTTTGATATTTCGTAAAAAATGCATTTAAAACTGTATCTATCTATAATATATTTTATTGAAAATAAACAAATCTATAATATTGTAATAGTAATATGAGATAAAATGGACTATTTTAGTAAAATTATATTCAAATTAAATCCTGGAAATCTCTTGTAAGATTCAGAATCTTATATAATTGAATTATTCTTTCCTAATCAGAAATAGTCATTTTTTCTGACAGGCTGATTATTTATGTAATCAATGTCCTGTATAATTGTTGAAATGAGTAATTACATATTTTTGCTGTTGTCTGGGGAATGCTGATATTAAATTCATTTTATCCTGTATTTTTTACACACAATTTCAAATAAATTGAAATTAGCAGGAACTATCTCAGATTACTAAAACTGAGGCAGAACATTTCCTGATTTTGGTGTTTGAAGCAAAGTCTAACAATGGAGCCAAGGATACCTGGAACTTGTGGCAAATTCACCTGCCACAACCAAAAACCAAGTGTGGGGATTACAGACACAAGCAACAATGCCCAACTTGGATAATCATTTCTCATGTGAAAATACATGAATCAACTAAAATCATCACTCTGCTCTTTTGTTATAGCCATTTTCATCACTAATATGTATTCTTATGCCTCCCCTATTTCACCTGATTGCCCCAGGATGCATTCTAGTTATTGGAATATTTTGTGTAATTTTTTCGTGTATGTTATAGTGCTGATTCGCTGCATTATCCATTCCACAGAAACACATTTTAAAATAGTCACAGTTGTTATAGATGCCCTGTTATGCCTGAGAACTCACAGTGGATCAGTGCAGTAAGAACTTGACTGAGCAGTGTTGGGAGCAGCCCGAAACTGTGACTATCTACATAAAGCTTAGAGGAAAATATGACCATATGCCAATCACTAATACATTATCTCCCTGGCCCTAAGATCCACAATATGGTTCTGACCAGCTTTACGCTACAAGGGAATTTAGAGGGATGGAAGAAAGCGATGCATATGGTTGTAATACATTTCATTTGTGTAAAAATTTCTTTGTTTTTTTTTTTACCTATTTGAAGTTCTTTTAAAATTTTGCACAATGTATTTTTATAATTTTCAGTCACCTCAATTCTTCCCAGATCTTCCTATCCCTTCTTACACACAAAACTTTGTGCTCACCAACTCTTCATTCTTTTTTCTTCCTTTTAAAATTATTTCTTTTGGCCGGGCGGTGGTGGCGCACGCCTTTAATCCCAGCACTCGGGAGGCAGAGCCAGGCGGATCTCTGTGAGTTCGAGGCCAGCCTGGGCTACCAAGTGAGTCCTAGGAAAGGCGCAAAGCTACACAGAGAAACCCTGTCTCGAAAAACCAAAAAAAAAAAAAAAAAAAAAATTATTTCTTTTACCCATTCAGATTATAATATAATTACATCATTTCTTCCTTTCCTCCATGCAAAAGGCTCCCATATACTCTTCCTTGCTCTTTTTTTTTAAAACTCGTGGTCTCTTTTTCACTAATTGTTCATACACATGTGCATATACATACAAGCACACAGACATAGATACACAGAAATTTAGACCATAAATCCATTTGTGCTGTCCACATATGCTTAGACGTGTGTCTGGCACATGGTCTACTTAACACCTGTAGAAACCCTTAAAGAAAACTAACTTTATTTGTCCCTATTAACGATTAGTTGCCAATGATTTCTCAGTTAGGAGTTGTATTTAGCGGCAACCACTCCCAAGCATGTCAGGCTGTTGTCTGGCTTGGACTTGCACAAGTCACAGGCATGTTCTTAAAACCATTGTGAGTTCATGCGTGCAACTATCTTACTGAATCTGGGAATGCTATCTTTGTGGAATTATACACCACGTCATCCTCTTACAAACTTTCTTCTCCCTCTTCTACAGTGACTCCAGGGACTTGGCGGAGGCGCGGGGGCGGGGTGGGGGGGAGGGCGAAGTTGTGATATACATGTCTCATTTCAGGCAGAGCATTCCACATTTTCTGTAATTTGACTATATGAGGTTCTATATGTTAATCACACTTTGCTATAAGTAGAATATTCTCTGATGAGTATTGAGGTATGCATTAATTTATGAGCACAAGGATAAGTCATTAAGAATCGGTTTGATGCTATATCCATGTACGAGAATAATAATAGTAGGTTTTCCTCTAGGGACTACTATAGCCTGACAGGCTACAGGTTTTTGATCCAACACTGGTGCTAGATATCTGTTTCATTTTGGAGAATGAGTCTTACATCTAATCGGAAAGTGCTTGGTTAATCCCATGATGTTCATGCCACTATTGTATCAGAGGGCATATCTTGCCAGGCCAGTCATTATTGTAGCTTTCACAGTTCACAGAAAGTGATTACTCCTCTCTTCTGGTACAAAGCACAGCACCTCCAGCACTGAGAATGCAGGGGTAAAGCTTCCTGGTCAGCCCCAGATTGATATCTTCTTGTTCTGTGACCCAGCTATATAGAATACTCATCAATAAGCTCTTACTTTCAAGTCTGTCTCTGGCTTTCACCCTTTCTCCCTCCTTTATTCACTCCCTCCTTCCCTTCCTCAGAAGTTTCAAGATCTTTAAAATACTTTCCACAAAAATAAACTGAAATCCAACAGAAAGTAAATTGAATTAAATATTTGCATATTTAAGTGCTCAAGAAAGGAAAAAAAAAATCCCCATGCTCAATAAACACAAAATTGCAGGAACAAAAAAAGAACTCAAGGCAAGCACATTAATAAGGTTCTACTTTCTCTTTGGAATTCAACTGCAGTAGTATTTGGATAAGATATACAACTCAATATCATAATCTAATTGTACTCCATACACATAAAAGTCAATGCTTTAACTTTTAAAATAGGAAGTTAGAATTCATTAAAACTAAAATATTTCACATAGATTTGAGATTCTCATGGCAATGGACAGTAAAGTCCTGAAGATTACTGTAGTTTATAATGGGGACAAGAGGAAAACTTACCAATCATGTATTAGTACAGAAGAAAAAAAAAATCCTCCCCCTGAGAATTTGAAGTCTTAAAGTTACTATTCTTTAAAATTGTGAATTTAAAGTTAAACAAGTCCAAATATTCAGGGAATTCTGGAGGTTTTACAATAAAATGTGGTACAAAGTTTGAGATGTTTCTTAGGTATTCAGAAGAAACTAATGTAAAATTTATTTTAGAATTCAATGTAACATTCAAACCTCAAGGTGTTCTTACATGAAAGTAAATCAAGCTGAATACAGTATTTTTTCTAATATACAAAAGCAAAAATTCAAACTAATAGGTGTGAGAAAACATAATTGTTATATAAGACATACAATTTTAAATTTGAAACAAGACTATGTGTTCATATAGAAAAATGAAATTATACTCATTGAAAATAATCCTAATGATATATAGTGGTAAACTAAAATAAATGGACAAACTGCCAAGTACAAGTCATGTGAAACAGCATGCAATGAAGACAGAATTATCAGCGATCGGATATCCTGTCCCAGGATATTTTAAGAATCATTTATGACCGCTGCTTACTTTAACCAGTATTTTCTGAATGAGCACACCACCCAGTAGCTTCCTGATGAACAATAACAAAGTATTCAGTGAAAGAATATGAGCAAACATGAAACAGAATAACAAGTAATAGCAAACTAAAGAAATGGTGTCAGTAGAAGAATTAACATTCTATTCAATAAAATCTAGAGTTTCAAAATGCAACCATAAGAAAGGAATTTAAAAACTGGAACAAGAGAGAATCTCCTATACACTACTAAAATACCAGACAAGAAAAGCAGCTTATGGAAATGATCAGATGTTGGCTTTATCTTAGTTCAGCACAGGCTTTGTAAATATGCCCAAGAAGCTAAAGGGATACATGATTAGTGAGGCAGATGAGGGTGATAACAAGGCCACACTGAGTATAAATGTGTCAACAGAACGATGTGTTACAAAAGTGGGAAACCACAGATTCTTAGCTAAAATTATAACCAAACACATAAAAATAATTCAGAAGAGGATTTCATAGCGAATGCAATCTAATGTAAGGAACCAACTTGACAATGGATGTATAAGTGGTGATTATACAACATAATCACCAACAAGAGAAAGATAAACAATGTTACTAGAAGAGAAGATTGTTATGTGTTGATCTAAGGTTCATAATAGGACTAAAATAAAGAAGAGAAGAGAAAATGTACAGAACATACATTGGAAGACATAAGAGTTGACAGTACTTTATATATATATATATATATATATATATATATATAATTATATAAATTATCATTTATATATATATATATAAATTATCATTTCAGAATGCTAACAGTGTTATTGATATCCTTAACTGTACGCAATCTTCTAATTACTTATTCCTTGAATAGCTAATATGTTGGGAGCTGGAAAATTTAGACTCTTTAACAACACCTGTTAGAATACTCCTTGATGCCTTCTTGCCATAAGTGGAGAGCTATCAGTTCAACAGCCAGAATGACTACCTTTTCTACCTGCAAGTGATTTCAACACTCTACAGTTGCCTGAGCATCTTACATGTAATCCATGGCTGCTTGCTTCCAAAGACCACCTCCAACACCACAAAAACTGTCAAACAACATTTGTTAGAGTTTTTGTCATTGTCAAGTTTTGGCAAATTTAGAACCCTTTGGTCATCATCCTGAGATGTGCCTGAGCAGAATGTCTGTGACTGGCACAAATGTAATCCCTCATTTGAACTAGTGGCTCATGTGATGAATGCCAACATTAGTTCTCACAATTTGTGAAAACATTTCTTCCTGACACTCTGCCACAGCACTGACATGATTTTTATAACCCGCCCTAGCTACGTAAGTGGATTGCTTAAATCACTTTGTATGTTGTTAAACACATAGGCTCTTAGACTGTCCTTTGGTGTAGCAACATCATTCAAATGAAAGGACTTGCTCGCTTTCTTCCTCGTGAGTAAGGTGGACTGAGCTGGTAAGACAAAGAAGGGAGTAAAGTGCAGTTGCAACACTTGCAAAATATTGCAAGGAAAATGATCCAGAAAGCAGGCAAGACAGGCATGATGGGAAAGGTGAAGCAGACAAGAGGCTATGAGAGAAACAGGTAGAAGTTAATAGAAGGCAAAGAGCTAACAATTAAAAGATAGAAAGAATAGAATTTGAACACTACCAAATTACCAGAGAGTCACCCTACTTTCAGGGCAGAGTCCCAGATACCTTAGGCCCTAGAGACGTAGCAATTGTTCCTGTAAGGTGAAGAGTAGGCACCAGAATCTAGTATTGCAGCTTTAAACACTAGAAGGTACCACATGCATTGCATATTGTTCTCTCCTGCTATAGCCTATTGCTGACAAGGGAATGCCATTGAAATATTGATGAGAATTTCTTTATATTTGTCAATTTCAGCAATAAAGACATTTCCATAATGTCAATTTTACTGATTCATCAACACAAGAAATAATTCTACTTTTTAGGTTTTGCTATAGTTTCTTTCTTCAGTGTTTTATGCATTTCTTTGTAAAAGTCTTTTCCTTGCTTGGTTAAGTTTATTAACAAATATTATTTTAAATCTATAGTGAATATGATTGTTTTCATGTCCTTTTCATCATGTTTACTATTTAGATATAGAAAAAAATATTCGTTTTTCAATAATAACAAACAGTATATTACTGGCACAAAATTATATACCAATGGAAAAGAATACATGCCCTAGATGAAAAGTGTATGTCCAAAACCAAATGATTTGACATATATGTAGAAAAAAAAGAAACTTCGATCAATGGTGCGAGAAATGTGTTTGGGCATTTTCTGAATTATGCTTTGTTTGAAATAACATGACCAAAAGCAACTTCAGGAAGAAAGTGGTTATTTGACTTACACGTCTTGACCAGTTTCCACCAAAGAGAGCCACAAACTGGGCAAAAATATGAAGGCAGGAGCTGATGCGGAATCCATGGAGGAGTGTTGCTTACCGGCCAGCTTCTCATGATTTTCTTAGTCATCTTTCTTATAGAACCAAAGAACCCAGCCCAGGGTGGTACCTCTCACCAGGAAATGTTCTATAGGCTTCCTTAAAGCCCAACCTTTCTGGAGGTCATGGTCATACAGAAGATGGCAATTAATAATTTAGGTGTAGACTCACCAAAGGAATGACCTTCTAATGGAGGATCCCCATAAAGCAAGGCTTAGAGGACCACAGACTCTGAAAACCAGTTGCTTCTGACTATAATTTTTTTTCATGTGTCACTACATTTCTTCCCTAAAAACATCTATCAGTGTTTTCCTACTGCTTGTGTGTTTATTTCATGTATATACCCCTTGTATTGGGCACACGTTTAGCTGTGGGTGGTCAGGAAGATGATTTCTGCTTAAGCTGTACAATTCCGATGAATAGAAATAATACTATGATATTTTTCTTAACCATTTCCCCTTCTTGGGGTAATTCAGGCATGTCCCTCTCAGGGTCTTCCTTTTTACCTAGCTTCTCTGGTGTTGTGGATTGTAGCCTAGTTATCCTTTGCTTTGCATATATTATCCATTTATGAATGAGCATATACCATGTGTGTCTTTCTGGATCTGGGTTACCTCACTCGGGATGATTTTTTTCTAGTTCCATCCATTTGCCCACAAATTTCATGACATCATTGTTTTGTTTGTTTGTTTGTTTGTTTGTTTTTTTCCACAGAGAAATATTCCATTGCATAAGTGTAACACATTTTCTTTTTCCATTCTTTGGTAGAGGGGCATCTAGGTGGTTTCCAGGTTCTGGCTATTAAGAATAATGCTGCTATGAACATAGTTGAGCAAATGTTTTTGTAGTGTGGTTGAGCATCTTTTAAGTATATGCCCAAGAGTGGTATTTCTGGGTCTTGAGGTAGTTTAGTAAACTGGGAGGGAGGAGTAGAGAGGAGGGCTGGAGGGTAAGAGCAAAAGGATTTAAGGGGCCTGAGCTGGGAGAGAGACAGTGAAGGCAGACAATGAAAGACATATCTTGACAGAGTGAGGCAATATGGGGATAGAAAGAAACCTGGTGCTAGGGAAATTTCCAGGACCCCACAATGATGTCCCCAGCTAAGACTCCTAGCAATGATGGAGAGGGTACCTGAACTAGCCTTCACCTGTACTCAGACTGGTTACTACCCTAATTGTCATCATAGAACCTACATCCAGTGACTGATGGAAGCAGATGTAGAGACCCACAGCCAAGCACTTGGCCAAGCTCCTGGAGTTTGTTGAAGAGAGGGAGAAGGGATTGTAGGAGCAAGTGGGGGGGGGGAGAGGCGGTCAAGATCATGATCAGGAAAATCACAGAGACAGTTGACCCAAGCTTTTGGTAACTCATGTACACAAGACTGATTGCTGGGTAGCCTCCATGGGACCAATCTAGGTCCACTGAATGTGGGTGACAGTTACATGGCTTTATCTTTTGTGGGAACCCTGACAAGGGGAGCAGGACTTATCCTGGGTAAATGAACTGGCTTTTTAAAGCCCATTCCCTATGGTGGGATGCCTTATTCAGCCTTGATGCAGGGAGGGAGGGGCTTGGTCCTGCCTCAACTTCCTATGCCAGCCTGTGTTAACTACCTAAGGGAGTCCTTACTCTCTATGAAGAGTGGATAGCAGGTGGCGGGGGGAGGGGAAAGAGGGGGAATAGCGGTTGGAATGTAAAATGCAAAAAAAAAAAAACTTAAATAAAAAGTTGGAGGCTAGGCATGGTTTAAAAAAAAGAGAGAGAGAAAAGAAATAATACTAGGATTTTTTTCATACCCAGACTGACATAGGAAAATAACTGTATTCTCAGCTACAAAGACAACTTTCCAGATATTTAGCTAAGAACTCAGAACAAATTCAAAACAGAGTAGCTGCTTCTGCAGAGAAAACACAAGCACAAGTTCTTGAGAGTTTTTTGAACCAATGTCAAGCACAAACCACTTTTAGTAGACATAATTCTCTCAGCACTTGACTCTATGCACATATGCCTGACCACTCAAAGTTCAGCTCACTAATTGTTTCTTGCTTAAATGCTGGGATTCATTGTCACTCTCCGTGATGTTTCTCGGGCTACATGACTGGCCAAGCACCACTCACTGACCCGTCAGTGTGACACCCTAGTCTGAGAGAAACTGTGAACAGAACGGCTCTGTTTCTTATAGTTCACTCGAGAGATGCTTTGTGTCCCTGAACATGGAACTCATATTTATCCAGAGATTTTTCTATGGATACAGAGATGTTTCTGTAGGGCAGAAATGTGTGTGTGTAGAGGAGAGTGAGTGAGTGAGTGAGTGAGTGAGTGAGTGAGTGAGTGAGAAAGTGAGTGAATAGAGAGTGAGTAAATGATGTAGTAGAGGGTGAAGGAATGTAGCAGAGTAGAGAGAAGAATTATGTGTAGAGAGAGATGTGAAGTTGTATAAAAAAAAGAGATGTAACTGGGTTTTGAGATGTCTGGCTGTGCAGGAAAGAGGTATGTATGTAAATAGAGATGTGTTGCTGTATGTAAAGAGTGTAGCTATGCAGAGACAGAGGTTTTCAGAAAGAGACTTTTCAAGATGAAGTAAAAGAAAAAGATACCATCAGAAAGTGTGTGCTTCTTTATTTAACCCTCAGATAGAAAAGTCTAGCCCTCACCACATTCGTGGATGTTTCGCATACCCTGGAGGTGGGCTTGGAGCACTATCTCACAAAGGCCACTGGTACAACCATATGGAGACATTGCTGTTCCTTCCTCTCAGATTCATCTAGCTGTGTCAAGCACTGTCAGTCTAGTCAGCACAGATATGTTGAAGAATGAATCCATGCTTCCCTCTCATCTTGTACAAACATTCATTTCAGAATGGAAGAAGCTAATGTAAGTCATAAAATTCTGAAACTATTAGAGAGAAATTTGGGGAACCACTGAAGGTTATAGGCATATGCAAAGGATTTCTGCAGCAAATTTTAACAATGGGCATTCCTGCTTGCAAGGGACCATATATTGTTTAATAAACTACATGTGGGCCATGCATGCATAAAATATGATGCTTGTCAAACAGGAGGAACTGTGAGAGAAAGTTCCTAAGAAGGTCTGTATCTGAAGACCTATTGACTGATTAGAATTTTAGTACTGTGGAGAGAATGGAATATGTCAGGTCCAGAGACTAGCTACCAATAGGGGCTTGTTTCTGCACTCTAGGACAGCCAATAGAAAATTCATAGCTAAAATATATGAAGAACTTAATAAAACTAAATAGCAAAAACAAAAAAATAAACAACCTAATCGATAAATGGGATTATAAAGTGAATATACAGTTGTCCAAAGGTGAAGTCCAAATAGCTAGCAAACATGAAAAAGTATTCAGTGTACTTATATATTAGGTAAATGGAAATTTAAACTTCATTGAGATGGTATCTCATTTCAATAAGTATGGATATCACAAGAAAAATCAAATGCTGGTGAGGAAAAAGGATAAAGGATATCCTTGCACAATTTATGTGGTTATGTAATATGTAATAATATATATATATATATATATATATATATATATATATATATATGAAGCTTCTCCTTGAAGTAATGATAACTATAAGTATGTGTGTGTGTGTGTGTGTGTGTGTATTTCCAAAAATATAGATACAACCTTCTTGGTCTGTATAATGCTAGTTGTGTGTATATTTTTTAGGGATGATCATTTTTTTATTGGATAACAAATTACTGGTAACTTTTTGGAGGAAGTCTATTTCTCTTGATCTCATCTAAGACTGAAGGATATTTGTGGAAAAAGAGGTGGAAAGACTTTAAGGACCAGAGGAACAGGAAGTTTGATGTACAATTATGTCTCCTATAAAGGCTTCTTTAAGCCACATTCATGAAGTTTCACCAACATAATTGTTTAAACAATGCCTGAGCAAGGAATTACACCAATAAAAACATTAATGTTGAAGTAGGATAGATATATCACAAGGCCTCAACCATAGAGAAACATATATGTTCTTTAATTTAAAAAAGTTACTACAAAACCATATTTTAAATACCAGCATGGAACTAGCATCAAGATATTGCTACCAATCAACATAATAGTATTTCATACTCTCAATACAAATACTTCAACTTATGATTAATTGCAAATGGGAAAATTAGACAGGAAACATTCTTCTCAGTCAGTGGAATGTGAACATCTAGACATGATAATTCCAGAGCATAAAACAAAATCTCTTTGATAGCACATATTAAATTGACTTCAAATGTATTAAAATTCTCAGTGTAAAATGTAATCCTAAGAATGATCCAAACTAAGTAGAATAATTTTTTCAACTTTATAGGCAAATATTTATAAGATTTGACAATTAACTCCGACATGACAAAAGAAAACACTTCAATTCATCAAACTTAAGAAACTTTTGCACTTTTAAACAATGCTGTCAAGAAACTAAAATGAAGAATTAAGCTAAATGTTTTAACTCCTCTTTTTAATCTCAGCACTTAAGAGGTGGAATCAGAACTGCTGTGAGTTTGTGGCAGTACTGAGCTGTAGATTGAGACAATGTGCAAACAGCAGCAGCAGCAGCAGCAGCAAAGCAGGAAAATTCACATCACAGGAGAAAATATTTACACATCATGTTGTTTTTGAGCAATTTACCCGATTAATGACTTTCATAGAGAATTCTTTCTATTCAACATAAAATTCAACAAATCTCACTTAAAAAGGAAAATTATGTAAATAAATGTCCCCCAACAAAGATTACAAAAGTAGTTTGTAAGTTACAAGAGAAATGCCTTAGTGATCAGAAATAAATCGCAAATTGGAACTAAACAGAGATGCCATTTAATTCAACTAAAGACCTAAAGCAGGAAGACAGGAAAGACAGTTTTTAAATATGTGGAGAGTTTAACACTCTTTGATGTGGTGTGGTAAGGATAAAATATTCAACCACTTCAGAAAGAAATCTTAGGTCTTTGTATTGTCTGTTGTAGACCTACCACATGACTTAGTTCCACACTTCATTATGCAGCAGAAAAGAATAAAAGTACATTTTCACTCAAAAGCATGCTCACAGCAGAATTACATCTCAGTCACAAAATGGAAATAAACCTTAATGCTCATCTACATTCAAGTGAAGAAATAAAATGTGTTATATCCACAACGTTGAATATTATTTGCAATAAAGAAAAAGTTCTAGAACATGTTATATTTTGGGAGAATCTTGAAAACATTATGCAAAGTCACAAAGATTATATGTATAAGATTCCTTGTACAGAAATATGCAGAGCAAGCATACCCATAAAGATAAGAATATATCAGTGACTGCATGGGAATTTCTGTCAGGGGAGGGTGTGGAAGCTGTTGCATAGGGTATAAGGTTTTCCTAAGGATGGTAGGATGTTCAAATGTAGAATGTAATGGAATCTCTGCTCAGTTAACACATTATTACAATTAGGTTGTGTTCTTTTTAATGTGGTGTTGAGGTTTATACTCTGTTCAATGTCCTAGTAGAGTAAATAAACATTTGGTTAAATGGCTGGCGTTTGCATGAGGCTATATTGTTTTACATGATTTAACTTACCTTTAGTCAATAATTCAAGGGTCAATGCATTTCACTTGAAGGGTGTCTTCATGTGTGTATATACCCCTCCCCTTAAGTTTCAGGAAAGAGCAAAGATTTTTTTCAGTAATATTTATAGAGGTTTTTTTCATGTTTTTCCTTATTAGTTAAAGAAGATAGTCAACTAATATAAATTACTGTTCTTTGGTATTATTGAATGCTATTATATATTGCTATACTTTTCATTAAAAAAATCTCACATGTATTATATTTTAGTAAAAATCAGCATATTTTCCAGCTAACTGTATGTTCAATCTCAAACAGTGTAACTAACCTAATGATTATGTCCTCAAAGAAAAATTAGGATAAAGAACTATGGACTCTAAATAGAAACATATTTTTACATCATTGATTTTGATTAATACTTGTGGGGTAACACAGCCCCACTTTTTCCCCAGGGTGCTCTTGAGGAGAGAGGGATAAGAGATATTAGGTAGAAAGACAGAGGGGAGAGAAACATACAGAAACACAGGATAGCTTCAGGAGGGCCTGGGCCCATATCCACCAGTCCTCCTGTATCTTTTATAATAATGCCAAGGAGTGGAGCAAAGGTCCTCCCCCTAGCACTGCCAAGTGCAGTCCCTTCTAATCACCTAGTAACCACGCACATGGTCAAGCCATCTTCTAATGCAGCAACCCTGCTGGGAAAGCAAGCTCAGATCTCACTAGCAATCATTTTTGGCCCTCAACCAATACCAAAAGCTAAGATTTATAAAATGGCAAGATAAAATAAGGCATATAGGTTTCATATAGTAGCTCATCATATTCATTAATTTTGAGTTATCGATGCAATGAAAATTCATATTTCAAAATTAATATAAACACCTTAGACTTAAATCAAAATTAGATACAATTAAGAATTTGACAGATGTGTTTGTACTTACAATATAAACACACATAGAGTACATGTGCCAACATCTTAAAACAATAAATATAATATGCTGGTTTGTTTTTATGGACATGACCCAAATACAGACATACCTGAGAAGATGTAGTCACAGCTGAGAAAATGCATACGAAGATTGTCCTGTGGGCAAATCTGTGGAGCATTTTCTTAACTAGAGATTTGTGAGGGCTCAGTCCGTTGGGGAAGTTAAAACTCCCTCAGACAGTGGTCCTGGGTGCTAAAGAAAGCAGGCTGAGCAAGCCATGTGGAGCAAGTCAGGAAACAGCACCCCTCCATGGCCTTTGCATCGGCTCCTGCCTCCAGGTTTCTGCCCCGACTGCCTTCAGTAATGGGCAGTTACCTGGAAATATAGAGTGAAATGATCTTTCCCCAAGTTGTCTTACCACAGCAATAGAAACACTAAGGCAGAAAGGGTGACCAGAGCATTCAGTATTGCTGTGACACAGCTGTCAGTGGGCTTTGGGAAGCGCTGGGTTGGCATTTCAACTTGGAGATGGGAAGGGTGTAGCTAGAGTTTCCTGCCTTGCCCACAGTCAGGACAAATCTCTGTCTCCTCTCTGTTAGTCCCGCCTATACTTCCTGCCTGGCCACTGGCCAATCAGTGTTTTATTTATTGACCAATCAGAGCATTTGACATACAGACCATCCCACAGCAGAAGGGAAAGACATTGAGGGCTCTGAGCTATTGTGGGACCTTAGAAGATAATCCTGAGAGCAGTGCAGATTATGGAGGTCTGGCTTGAGAAGTCTAAAAGACTAATGGCATTTAATATTTTGAATTAAGAACAACAGGAGTAAAACCTTTGGTTTACTAAGACAATTGACATTGGTTATCTGGGGCTGAGAAATCTGTTGTGCTTAAGAGGAGACCAGCATCACTGAGGGTAAATATTTTGGGAAGTATTTCTTCATAATTACCACACACACACACACACACACACACACACACACACACACACACACACACACACACACACAAAACTGTGGTCCCGAGGAGCCCAAGTTTATACTTCCATGGGCAAATGAACTTGGTATTATGTAAAAGTCACCCATGTGATACTTGTTTTGAAGGAATGATAGGGTTATGGAGAGCAACTGAAGCCTGATACAGTGAGGAGCTAGGAGAGGCCACTGGTGAAGGTCCAGCTGTATTAGCAATGAAACCTCTAGCACTGACATGGTCATGGAAAGAAGCTGAGGTTCATTTCAGTACAATGCAGCAGCTTTACAGTCTCTGCAAGATAGGCATGAAATGTTATTGATGAAGGTGCAGCCCAGGTGTGGTAGAGACCTACACATTTTGGAGATGCCAGTTCCAGGAGATGGCAGCCAAGGGCAGAAGCAGCTTTGAGTTGAGCTGGCCTGAGCCAATGAGACATGGTTGTATACAAGAAGAACCAGTAGCCCAGGCTCTTCAGAGCCTGAGACAATTAGTGAGTCCTACGCATAGAGCACTAAACTTATACTGTGGAAGTTTGATTTTGATTTAATTTGATTGTGATCTTCCCTGGGTCTTCTTTCTTGAAACAAGAAATTATCTTATTCATTTTCTGATTTTTACAGTTGCCTATGGTTGAGAGATCTGGGTTTTTAGGAAGTGTTTGAATATTTTAGAGAGGATTTAAACTTTGAAGTGTTTTTAGATGCTTTAAAGAGACTGAAATTTTAAGGAGTTTTAGTTTGCAAACACTATGAAACTTTAAAACATTCAGAATGGTGTATATTGTTATATTACTCTAGTATATAGTGGTGTGCAAGAAAGGAAGTGCTATTGTAAAGAAAATCTTTACTGATGATTGATGTGATTAATGATCTGGTCAGGCCCACCCATTGTGCATGGTTTGAGCCCTTAGCTGGTGGTCCTGGTTACTATGAGAAAGCAGGAGGTGTTTGGGGGTAGTGAAGAGTCTGAAGGAGGAATAGGAAGGAAGAAATGTAGCTATATTACAATCTCAAAGATAAAAGAAATTTCTAAAAATTACAAAATGAAACAAGAGCCGAAACAAACAAATGAAACAACACCAAGAAGACTGAGCAACCCATGAGGAGCAAGCCCATGCTCAGCACTGCTCCAGGGCCCCTGAATCAGCTTCTGCACCCAAGTGTTGTGGGATATTTCACTGTGTGAAGATATATTGCTGTGATTGGCTTACTGAAGAGCTAAATGGCCAATAGTTAGGCAGGAGGTATAGGCGGGACTTGCAGGCACAGAGAGGACTCTAGGAAGAAGAGAGGCAGAGTAGCCAGCCAGACACAGAACAGGTTGGACACACAGAAGGGGATGAAGGTAAAAGTCAGGGGTAGAATGTATATTAATAAAAAATATGGGTTAACTTAAGTTATAAGAGCTAGTTAGGAACAAGCCTAAGTTGTAGCCCAAGTTTTCATAATTACTAAGAAGTCTTGGTGTCATTATTTGGGAGCTGGCTGGCAAGACAGAGAAAAAATCATCACATCCAAGTTCCTGCCTTAATTACCTTCACATAAGGATCACTGGCAGTCAATGTAAAATGAATAAACCTTCCTTCCTGGAGCTGCTTTTGGTCATGATGTTTTATTATAGCCATCAAAATATAAAGAAATATATTTATTGAATTTAATTTTACACTAATTAATCAATTTTCTTGAATAGTATTAATAGGCAGAAAAGAAACATATCAAGTTGCAAGAGTGACATACTCAGGTGAGTAGTTTAAAAGTGGAGAGTGCTTCATACAAGTACATATGAATGAAATTTACAAGGAAAAAATTAAAAGTATTATTTCTAAAAGGCAACTGCTATGTTGTTCCAAGAAAAAAAAAGGCAGATAAAAATTCATTAATGTTCAGACTGCATAAAACCAAGGGAAAGCCTCATTCTGTGTTCCGATCACGTGAATATTGATTTTCTTTGTATTTGATTAATTCACTTCATCAAGCAGTCACTCATGTGGTTCCTTTCTGGAATGGAATAAGTAGGTTGATGAAATGGTAGGAGATGCATATGGAAAGTTCATTGAAGACCTGGTGGATACTCAGTTACTGATTTGCATAAGAAACCCAGTGCATATTTGGAGAGTTTGAGGATTGTTTTAGTAATAATCATAGGCTATGTGTGCATCAAGCTGCAGGAATATATTATAGAGATTCAGCTGTATATAATAAGACATACCTTCACCAACCAAGGAGACCTTCAAGAGGAAGCCATTTTTCAAGGAATTTTTGGTGTTATTTAGCTTATTACTACATATCAGCTGTCTTCTGCTTTGAAATTCTTGTGTGCCTGTATACTACTAGGCCATATGGCAAACATTCTAAGCTTCTCAGACCTACTGCTGACCCACTAGGTAACACCCCTAGGAGAGAGGCAGGCTGTAGATGCATAGCTTTGTTTTTTGTGCAAATGAAGCTCAGACCATCACTTGCCTTCAGATCTAGTAGCATCACAGAGCTATTGACTCAGGACAATAGGGCTTTTTGCCTATCCAGATGGAGTGAAGGATGGGACAGGATTCCTGGCAGAGTTCCATGACCAGGTGAGAAAGGACAAGGCAGTTTCTGTAGCATGGCCAGGGAGAAGAGAAGGAGGCAAAGTTTCTCACAGCAGCGGTAGGGAGCAAGAAAGGAAAGATGGAGGATGAAGGAACAGATGAAGGTGAGGTCAAAAGCATAGGCACTCATAGGAGCTTAGTTAGGTCTATGACAGGGCAGTAGGGACAGAGAGGAGCTGAATGTGAGGATGGAGCTGAAGCTGTATAATTGGATCTTGTCATAAAGAAATAAAATAAACAGACAAAAGAGCATGATGTTCATAGATTCTTTTCCCTCAGATAACACCATGCTGAAAGTAGCATCTTCCCCAGGACCCTGGGAGGGATTTTCTCAGGGCAGGCCCTTGGGAAAATTCTGTTATGTGTGGTGTGATATGGCCTTTATTCTTTTCTTAGTGTGACTGCTTCTCTGACATTTTACAGAAGATTTCCTGCTGACTCAGGTACAACCTTGCCATCCTTTCCGTCTGGGAATAAGTTTTATGGAGGCATATTTCTCCTCCATCATTTCTCCTTTCCAAAAAACTGAAAAAGACTGAGTGAATGGTCTTTTTTATTTTGTTTTACAAATTGCTTCTAACCTTGCTGAATTTGACCTGAAACTACCTAACTGGAGGCCTATGGCATGTTTGTCAAGTTAACAATTGCAAAATGGATAGTTAAAAAAGACCTTAAAAATAAGTACAAATATAATATCATATACACTCTCTGTGCCAGTCATTCATTTAACATTTTACATAGAATTTCCTATTCCATTTTACCCTAACTTCACAAAATCAAGAATATTATCTCTGATGGTAGATGAAGAGAATTCACTACTATTTCTCTTTTGTAGCTTGCATCAAGTGGTGCTCATCATGTTTTGTCAAAACTTAAATACGTAAGCTGAGAAGTGTTGGATGGATGAAGAAGAAGTGTGGATCTGGAAAGAGTATGGGAGAATGTCTGCATATGAGTAAAACAGACAACACATTGTATAAAATTCTCAAAGAAGTAGTAAAATTCAGAATTTTGATCAAAATAATGAAATGCTGAAATCCAAAGTAATGTTTCACAAATCATTTTGATAAAATGCATTTTGTATACCCAACATAGTACTTTAGTTTCTTCTCATACTTTTCTCACTGTTTAATTGCTTAATTCATAATGAGACATGTTTACTAATTAGTTTCAGAAATAGCTTTGTGATTGTCAGTATAAAAGCTAAGGCTATTGTACACATAGTACTATTTATTAAGTACTATGTCTCTTGCCAATGGATGAAACATTTCATTCACCTAGGTTCTTCTAATTGCTTATATTAGTGAAAGTGTAGTTAACTTTTGGTGTGATTCTGCACCTTTTATTTAAACCATGCCCCATTCCTCTCTCTCAAATTAAAAACAACAAAGAATATTAATTTCTATTGACATATACATTTCTATTTCCATTCATAACCTTAATCTCTACATTCCTAGTACTTACATCATAAACATCTTTCTTTAATGTCTTCCTTTAGTCAATACAATGAAGACTTAAGCAATAAACCTTCTGTGTTATAAGAAGAAAATACTGTTTGATTAAAAGTCTGAGCTCCCTATTCTGTGCTAGTGATGTGTTGCTTGGATTTTACATTTCCTTTGTGAGATGTATCTTAAAAGTCTTAGGTGTTTGTCTGGTTACTTTGGTAACACCTCAAGTACTCTGCAAGAATAATTGTTTAGCTGTGTCTTCAAAACTGTGTTCTGCCAAGATTTCTTCTGTAACCATTGTACCTCCCCCCCGACTATACCTTCTGTGAGTCAGACAATGACTATTTAATAGAAATACTGACTTCAACAAATGCAATTTTCCCAATAAGCTCTTTCTGAAGAAAAAAACTCTTTCATGAAAGAGCATAAAATTATTTAAAAAATGACTATAGACAGAGATGTTCACTTTCCTTAGATTTATTTTCTCTTTAGCTATCTAACTGCCACCTAGTGTGAGCTAGTGTAGCTGAACTTGCAAACTATCTTCAGTTGCTTCCTTTTGAGCCTCATAGTCTCCATCATCTGTACACATCCATTTTGCTCCGGCTTCCTCTAGAACAATACAAGTGAGATTACCTACCTTTCATGGGTCCATATCCCACAAAGCTTCATTTGACTACATTAAGAATTAATTGAAACTCATCTTACTTGAAAATCCATGGGCCAAACTCTTATGTTAAATTAAACTATTCTCCTGTATGAACTCTTGTCCTTCAGGACTCCTCACATGGATTTCTCCATAATAGCCACTTGAAAGTGATTCCAAATTGTTTTCTACAGATAAAGATCTGCCCCCCAAAATGATTACATCTTTCAAGATTTTGGCTATGAAAACTTTATTCTCA
The DNA here is from genome assembly GCF_004664715.2 of Peromyscus leucopus. Lineage (NCBI taxonomy): Eukaryota > Metazoa > Chordata > Mammalia > Rodentia > Cricetidae > Peromyscus > Peromyscus leucopus. Next base: position 60,636,621 of record NC_051074.1, read on the forward strand.
CTCAAAGTTTTACTATATCAAAATTTCATTCATTAATTTCCCATCTAACATCTGGAGCTATTCCTGCAGAACACATTAACACAGGTGCAAGATCAACTTTCATTAAACATTCATGACAGCAATTAAGGATTCAAAAAATTTGAAAGAAATCGCTGGCTACTTATACAATAGAGTTTTTAATGATGCACATTGTAATATAATAATATTTCCTTATTTTAAAGTGGATATGAAAAATTAAAGCATAATTATTTACAGATGGACATTTATGTAAAATTAGTCTAATAATCTTTATTATAATAATGAATACAATATTTTTTCCATGTGAAGGACTGGTCTTCCCAAATCGCTTCTATCCTGTATTCCTGTGGGGATATCTAACAATTCCATAACTGTAATGAACTTTATTTTTAACCAGTATTTTTATTACAATAATTTTTAATTATTTGTATATATTGAATTACGGAAGAATATTTGCACATGTGTATATTTTTCTGTACATATGCATTCATATAGGCACAATTAATATTGAGATTTGGCTACATATTAATGTTAGAGTTCCCAAAACTTAAAGTCAGAAACAATATAGAAAACTTAGATTATATTTTAATAATATTGACATAATTGCTTAACACATTTTTGTCAAAATTAAAACAACAAGAGAGCAATATGTCACCCATATCACAACTTAAGCTTCCCTTTGCTGTATTTACTACAGTTTTAGATTCATGACTTCTGACAATATTCCTTCCGATGCCTGTTACACTCAGCCTATGGGTCCTTAATTGATAATAATGAAAATTATCTCCTAGTCTGAGGCATATGTTGAGCATCTGTTTCCAGCTACTGTGAATTTATGACTTGAATTTAAAGTTGAAGCATTGAGAAAATATGTTTTCATTTTTTATTGTTTTAATAAGTGGGGTCATCAAGGAGACAATGGGATAGGTATCTTCATGATGAAATTGCATATCAAAAAAACATAAATAATTAGGAAAGCAGCATATTCAAATATAAGAATAAAAACTTTCCATTATTTAGATTTGTGTGTGTTCATAAAAATTCATTTGTATAATAATGTGAGTACATATTATTAATTTATAAAGATATACACCATTTATAGTTAAATAAAATATTCATCCAAAATCCATACACTAGTATTTTTCTTATAACATGAAAAGCAAGAAAGTGAAATTTGCAAAACTACTGTTTAAAAGCAGCTTGCCTACACCACATAAATATGCTTCATGTCTTTAATCCCATTAAGAGCTATTTTGAGGTTTTTGTTTGTTTGCTTATTTATTATATTATATTGCCATGTATGGCAACTCTTTTTATTTCTTTTGACAAAATAATCTTGCATTTCTCATGGGGAATCTTGACAGGGAAATTCTGTTTCTTCTACTTACCACTTCCTGGAGGGGGGATGGTCAATCAACCTGTGCAGGCTTCAGCTGCCAACAGGTAGAGTACACTATATCTTCCCAGTGAAGCTAATGTGACTTGCTTACACTCACAATCCAAATGCTATGGATTTAATTTCTTAGAATTTTGTTTGTTTGTGCCTTCCTAAACAGACACTTCTTATCCTTTCTTTTTCTTTAAAAATCATCATAAGCATTTAATTTAAAAAAATTGATATATAAGATGAATAGAAAATCTCTTAATAAAAAGAAAAGAAAAGAAAAAAAGAAAAAGAAATTGGCCTAAGTGGATTTCAGTCCCTTCAAACTAACAAATTCAACATATCAAAACCAACAAACAACAACAATCCTCCCACACCAAAATATTTTAAGTATTTATTTTTCTTTGAAAATAAAACAAATTTTCTCATGTGGATTTCAGTGACTTGAAAATAAAATCTCATGAGCAAATATTTAGCTCTTCCTTTTTTTTCTGCTTTTGAACATTCATATTTAGATCTCTTAAAACATACATTTACCTTCATATGGTTCTATTCTCTGAGACTAAACAATTCTAATCACATAAGTGTTTCACAGTTTTATGAGAATTCAACATAATTGAATTGATTGATATGTAATTGAATTAATTTATATAAAATTCAACATAATTGGTTGATTGACATAAAAATGCCTTATCCATAGCTATTTGCTTTTAGAGGATTTAGAAAAACAGTGGTTTTTACTGTCCTTGTTATTTCATTACTGATTATCTTTTCAGGTCCTCATAACTACTCCCATGAACTTGTAAACACAGAGGAGTTTGATTCTGCCCCTCCAAAACAGAGATCTCATTTACACATATGAAATATCAATGCAAGAATGCAAGACACAAATGCATCTGCATATATATATATATATATATATATATATATATATATATATATAGTGTGTGTGTGTGTGTGTGTGTGTGTGTGTGTGTGTGTATTTGAGGAAGTCATCATTTTATGCCCACAACTTCTGCCTATAGACTTTTCCTTGGGAAAGAAAACAAAAACAAATACACTCATTTGACAAAACATTAAACTAAGGAACTCTTGTTTAGATAGTTCAACAGTCCACTGCAGCCATCATTTCCATATCATGTACACCCTCTATTGTTAGACTTCTTACTCCTCCCCTTCACTTCACTGATACTCCTCTTCACAGAAAGTTTCCCTTCTACATTCATGCATAACTGTGTGTATGTGTGAAAGAGAGAGAGAGAGAGAGAGAGAGAGAGAGTGAGACAGAGACAGAGACAGAGACTGGCAGAGACAAATTAGGGTTACTTCATGATCATGGGTTGATGGTTATTTACTGAAGCATGAACAACTAGTGGTTGTACCACTAAAGAAAATGATTCTACCTTCTGTATTAGTTATTTACTGCTAATGACTCCCTAGCGAGGGATGTGACCTTCCAGTACCCTGGGGCAGATCTTGTGCAGATGATCACAAATGCTGTTATTTCATGAGTACAATGATAAAGTGTTTTAGCAATTGGGTGTTACCATTTAGTTCTGGAGGGCAACCAAGAACAACAGCAATAATCATTACTGTTTTGTGGGCTTGTGATTACTCAGTCACCTACAACTGGAAAGAAGTCATTCCACACCTGCACTGGGATTTTCATTTAATAATTTCTGGCTTCTATCATCAACATTATCCCTCTACAGAGGTTAACCTCTGTCCACACTCTGTGAGATTTTGTTTTTAATACTTAGGTAATACAATTAATTTTTTACAAATCTATTCATTTTCACTATGTTCATATTTTCCCTTTATTCTTTGAGTATATTCATAATACACATTTAAATATTCACTGCTAATTCACTTTTTCTGCCTTGTTTATATATTCTTTTTTGGTAGGTTTTGTTGAAGACATGGTTTTGTTATATATGTCAAGTTGACCTTGTACTTTCTAAGGCTTAGAATGCCCCTGTACTTGTAAGAATCTTCTTATCTTTGGCTCTCAAGTACATTCTTTTTCTTGAATTTCTTCTCTTGGTTACAGGCCATTTATATTTGCTCTTTGGTACACAAGCTGGTACTTGGCTCCCTTTAAGACAGGGTGGCTTTTCTATGGTGATTGCTTAATTTGTAGCATTCTTAAATGGATGACAGATATTGTTTTGTAATGAGGTTTACTTGGAAATTACTTTGATCCTCTTAAACTTTATTTTAAACATACTGAGACACAAAATTAAAATAATTTAAACACAAAAAGTCTTTAAATATACTCTGCAAATGCCCTGATCACTGGAGGACTCTTTCTAATCCCATGTTTTTACACTGACATACTTTACTGCGAATTCAGGGAATCTTAACAATTTCCATTTCAGATAGCTGAAGAAATGAGTCAGCCCACTGCCTCACAGCACTTCTTTAGCCTGCACTCATATCTCAGGAAACATTTCTTGAAAAATAATGGCGGTAGGGAAGCCTTTAGTTATATACTCTTATCTTTCTCCAATACAGTAATAACCACAATAAAGAATACAAATGTGGTATTTCAAATCACTGTTTTGGATAAAGAACATGTCATTTGATTTTGGTTGTGGAACTACTTGACAATATCTCATATTTAATTCATCAACTGCCTCCTGTCTCCCTTATTTTGCAGAAGGCAGTTGTGATAGTAGATCTTAATGCAGAACATCTAAAAAAAACTTTTTATTTTATTTTATTGCTGCAGTTCCCATTATCCACTCTTACTAATAGATACAAACCTCATTGAGGATGCTTATGAAGAATATTCATTTCTTTTTAAGTTAGGGGATATATGGTCACTGTTCGTAGAGTTATAGAGTCCTCATCTTAGATATGCCATACAACTGAAAAAGAATAATAAGCCAGATATTATGACATTGTTTTGCTTCCAGTGTTCAATGTCACTAGTTTATTTAATAAAGCTTTACATTTGATAAATTTTATTCTCTTGGCTAAGAAATTCCTTTACAGATTTCTGCCTTATCCCTGTAGAAAACAAAAACTATGTGGTATCTGTTTTTACTAAAATTTATTTTTATGTATTTTATGTGGTACTTTGCATCCAGATATGTGTGCCTCCTGCATGTTGGATGCCTACAGAAACCAGAAAGGGGAGGATTTGGGGCTGGAACATGAGGGATCTAGATGGCCAAGCAGTGTGAGGATGGAGAAGGTGTACAACGAAAGCGATATCTTGATAGAGGGAGCCATTATGGGGTTAGGGAGAAACCCGGTGCCAGAGAAACTCCCATGAATCTACAAAGATGACCTCAGCTAAGACTTCTAGCAACAGTGGAGAGGGTGCCTCATCTGGCCTTCTCCTGTAATCAGATCAGTGACTACCCTAATTGTCATCATAGAACCTTCATCCAGTAACTGATGGGAGCAGATGCAGAGATCCATAGCCATGCACTGGCTGAGCTCTGGAAGACCAACTAAAAAGATGGAGGAGGGATTATGTAAGCATGGGTGGTCAGGATCATGATGGGGAAACTCACAGAGACAGCTGACCCGAGTTCGTGAGAGCTCACGGACTCTAGACCTAGAGGTAGAGAGTCTGCATGGGACTAGCCTAGGCCCTCTGCATGTCAGTGACAGTTGTATAGCTTGGTCCATTTGTGGGGCCCCTATGTACAAGTTGGCGTTTTGGAACCTACTCCCTATGGTAGAATGCCTCGCTCAGCTTCGATGCAGATGGGAGGAGCTTGATCCTGCCTCAGCTTGATATGCCGTGCTTTGTTGAATCTCATGTAAGGTCTTACCATTTCTGAGGAGTGGATGGGGAGAGTGGTGATAGAAAGGAGCTGGGGGGAGGGAATGAGGGGAGAGGAGGGAGGGAAAACTACTGTTGGTATATAAAAGAAAGAAAAAAGGAAAGAGAGAAAGAAAGGAAGGAAGGAAGGAAGGAAGGAAGGAAGGAAGGAAGGAAGGAAGGAAGGAAGGAAGGAAGGAAGGAAGGAACAACAACAGAAAACAAAAACTTCATGTCATTTCCAGCACACCAATCTGCTTCATGTTTGAGGTTCAGGATGTGAGCATGCAGCTGCTGCTCTGGTCTCTGTATCTTCTGGCTGCCACTCTTGCCTACCTTGGCATCAAGCCCCAAATAATCCATTCATTCTGTAAGAAACTTTGATCATGTACTGTTTTTGTTGTTATTATTTTGTCACAGTAAAACAAGAATAACTAATACACTTATGAATGTAACATAGCCCTTTGCCAATATCCTTAGTAGACAAAATCCATAAATGAATGGAATTATTCAATAGTTAGATGAAATCTCTTTATAGCAGCTTAGCTGTGAATTAGGTAGTCACATAGAACAGAAATGATTAATATTTCCAAACTGGTGAATCAGTACATTGGCCTGTGATGAGGAATCCAAATGGCCTATGAAACATAACCTAAAATTATAGTAATTATTTTAATAATGAACAAAAATGAATTGTCTTATTGTCTGTGAAAGGCAATGAATGTATACTACAATTCAACATTTTGTCCCTATTATCAAATCTGAAATTTGGGAAAATTCATGCTTATATTAAAATTATAATATGTGTTTTATAAGATATAGAGGAAAGATGATACATTATAGACGGCACATAAAGCATTTATGTGTATTAGTTAAATTAGCATTAATTCTTTCTAATTCATAATAAAAGCACATCTTATTTGCATTCCTTTTAATAATACCAGATGCTGAAATATAGAACTATAATTTTATTATCTTGAACTACATAAATATATACTAATGCTTCCATTGACAACAATCCTGATTACAGTAGAGCAATGGAAGCTCAGTAACATTGCTATCGATTGATCCACTCTTCTGATATTATCTCCCAAATGAACACATCCTTGTTATTATAAACACATAACACACATTACCACACTCTATTGGATGTGTATATTTCATCAGAACTTACTATGTTTGAGGTATTTCCAAATACATGTTAGAATAAAAAAAGATATTGATCATGATTGACAATAATCAAAAGAATGTGACAAGGACATGACAGCGATCCATCAAGCTACTTTATTTGTTACAGTAAGGCACAGAATCTCAAAGGTAGCATAGAGAGACAACACCTCTCAGGATGATGTGTTCACTGTCAGTAAAAACTCATCTCCTTGTTAATCATAACTCATCGTGACATTTCTTCTCACACTCTGCCAAGGGAGTCACCCAATCCTTTCTGAGATTGTCTATATTAGATTCTTTATTTTTATTATATTAAAAATGCATAACATGAGTTATCTGTATTATATTCCTTATTTTTCATTGTAGTAAAATACATATAATAATTAAATTAAAGTGTTGTTTTGGATATTTCATATTTATTAATATCTCAATAATATTCTCATGAATGCTTTCTTTTATCCCAATTTTCATAAGACACTATAAGACTGGTTATTTCAAAGGAAATTCAGTGTATAGAAAGGGAATTGGACTTATTGCAGTAAACGGTTCAGGAACCCTTCTATCAATACCATAAAATTATTGATTGTGATTTCCAATTCTTCAAATAATGCCATTAATTTACATTTTTTACCTTGTATCTCACAGTTATTTTCTGACTCAAATGAAGATATCTATTCTTCTTTGAAAATGTTATTTCGTAGACTTTTGGGTATACACATTTTTCTTGTTTTGCACAATGTAACACATCTTTGCCCTCTTCCTCCTCTTCCTCCTCTGCTTTTTCCTTCTTCTCTTCTTAAAGATACTTAGTGGTGAAAAGATTTCATCTTGATCATTGTGATCAGGCGACTCTACATCACCTCCTATCAACAATACTTACTTATGATGGGAAAGATCAACATGTAACATACTACTTGAACATGTTTAGTCTATATCCCTTTATTTCTTTCCTCTTCTCTCACATTTACCCTGTTGGTTACACCCATTAAACTGATGCATTTCATTCTATTTATAATTCTTAAACTATATTTTATTTTGGTATGTTAAAGTAGATCATATTCCAGCTCCCCCTTGAGAATAAAAACAATTTTCAGACTAAAACTGACATTAAGAGTTAGAATGAGATCAGCTAATATTTTTAGCGGGACGTGTCTTTTATTCTTTGTGCTACCAGTCAAATCCTTGTTCATTTCTAATTAAGCAAGGGGCAAATAATCCCATAGTGTTATCACTGAAACATTAGTGGTTTCTCCTATCACCACTGGCAGGCTTGCATTTATTAATATAGTTTGTCATACATTCTTTATCATAAAGTTGGTATAAAATCTTCATACCATTTACCTAAATGCACTACAGCTATCTACACAAAAATGTTACACTAACAAGCAAATGAACATACAAAATTTGAGAATTCTTCACAAGATAAGTTTATGTAAACTCTCTTTATGTAGCCTAGCATGCAGAAGAACTAGAACATCAGCATAATCTAGTCAAATATGTAGAATAATTTCCCACGTGGTGCTGTCTCCATCCTCACAGGTTTTCAACAACAGTCTCAGCGTCCAGTGGGTAGAGAAAGGATAAGCTGGAAATATTTCCCATAGAAAGGAGTGTAAATTCGTTACTAACACTGAATCACTAATCCAGTGCACCATGGTTTATCTTTATGGATAGCAAAAAATGTTTTTCATCTGACATTTCCTGGCACTTCAAAAATAGTCACCATGTTGTGGTATTACAGATAATCCACAGATATTGATAAAGAAACTATTTATTTAGAAAGCTACACAGAGAAACACTCTCTCAAAGGAATGAGGAAGAGAATGATAGAGCAGAACTCCTAATATCCTTCTCTGCCCTCTCTACATGCCCAAGGGCAAGCACATCACACACACTCACAGAGAGAAAGAGAGAGAGAGAGAGAGAGAGAGAGAGAGAGAGAGAGAGAGAGAGAGAGAGAGAGAAACTCCCACAAAACAAATTTAGTTTAGAAGACATAATTTTGAAATGTTTGTAGCCTGCAGACCTTGAATGGAATCAAATTAATTTTCTGAATAGCCTAATTTCTATTCCAGTATTTTCTACTTTTCATATTAGATTAGTATCACTTCAATTTAATTATATGTACATTAACTAAAAATGTCTATTGGATACAAATGGAGTGCTTGAAGTTTCCTTGGCACATGTGAAGCCTTGAAATCAGGCAGATATTAGGATGTAATTTATATGCAAAATCAAGACCCATTTGACTTTCTTTGTCAGAGATTTCCCCTCCACTAGTTTACCAAGGTATCTATGAGCTGCGTTTTGAAAAGTTGAATTCAGTTCATTCTTCCAGTAAAATTGTACAATTAACATTCAGGTGAACGTCACCTTATAGAAAACTTGTCAAATTCTACCCCTCTTTCTTAGGTGAATACTACCTTTTATTCTCGGTCTGTTGTAGGTACAGTAACTTTAGCTAGTTGGTTATGTATTGAATTATTGTCTCATTTCTTTACCTGAAACACTAAGCTTTATTTGTGAGCAAATTTTAATTGATTATAAATGGAGATTAATGGAAAACAATAGCCAGAAGCCAGAATGGTATTTTGGAATACCATTAGAAGTCAGGCATCAAGATAATTGGTTAAAGTTAGAATATGTAGATAATATGTTTTAGATGTAGATAGTAGTTATTAGCTCTAAGTACAACGAATAAGAAAATTGATAGATGGAAATAATACTAGGCTTTTTTTGCTGTATGTACAAGAAAGTCAACACAGCTTGAGGTAAATAAGATAAAAAACATGTCTCATTTTAGAATAGGACATTCGTCTACAACAGTAAATATCAATATATGCAATTATAAGTTAAAATTAATTTAGCAGCATGCTATATTCTTGGATGGCTTTAAATATTGATAGTGTTTCTAAAATCATTGTTTTAAAATTTGTGTATTATAATTTACATTTAGATAGGATACCAAACAGGTTTTCATAAATTGTTGATTAAAATTTAACATAGCCAGAATCAGTTCCCAAGTTTCTTCAAAGAATAGAAGCTATTTTCAATATGAATTAAATTTGAAGTTAAAATACACAGGACAAAATAATTTTAAGCAAAGAAGTTGCCTATAATTAAGAAGTGCATTGTATGTTGTATATCTCATCTCACTAACCAACATAACATGGATATCCACTCTTTCTTTAAGCTAATTTTTCAGGAAAGTTAGAAATATTGCCGGGTGGTGGTGGCGCACGCCTTTAATCCCAGCACTCGGGAGGAAGAGCCAGGCGGATCTCTGTGAGTTTGAGGCCAGCCTAGGCTACCAAGTGAGTCCCAGGAAAGGCACAAAGCTACACAGAGAAACCCTGTCTCAAAAAACCAAAAAAAAAAAAAAAAAAAGAAAGAAAGAAAGAAATATTATTACAAACTTTTTTATTAAAATCTTTATGTCATCTTTCCATCAATATTACTAAAACATTATCCTTGTTAATTATTTCAAATTTGGAAGTCAGTGTTCTAAAATTTGAATTGCATGATGACTTACATGGTATAAATGTAAGAAAAAAAAGGAGATTTTTTTCATTCAAATACATGTTTGATAGCAATAATAACAAAACATCCCTTATGGTTAAATTTTATGTCTAATTTAGTGTATGTGGGAAAAGCTAAAGAAAAATTATATTAAAGTCACTAGTTTACAAGTGAATCAAACACCATTGTGTGTAGCCACTAAATTTTCATTATGCATATATCAGTTAATGGACATCTGGCTTGATTTCATTTCCAAGTTATTGTTAAAAGAGTAGTAATTAACATAATTTGCCAGGTTTCTCTGTAAGGATATGGAGTTCTTTGGTTATATGCCTAGGGTTAGTTGCCAAGTCACATGATAATTTTATTTTTAACTTTTTAAAGAAAATATTGTACTTATTTCCATAGTGGCTATAATTTACATCCTTATCAACAGTGGATAAGTAGTCCACTTTCCCCCATTCTTATGAGCACCTTCCCTATATCCTCATCAGCAAAACTTTAAATTTAATTTTCTCAGAAAATTTGTGTTACATATTTGATAGATAGATAGATAGATAGATAGATATTAGAAGAAATAGAATAATTTCCACAAAAATTAAAGTGACCAAATGGAAATACATTTTGTCTCTTTATATATCCAATCTCCAAATATTAAATCTAAGTCAATATGGTGCAAAAAATTGACATTTTGAATTTTTACACTGGTAATTAAATGTAATTGCTTTTTTAACTAATATTAAATCAAACTGATTGGCACTTTAAGAGAAAATGCTGAAATGACAATTGTGTTCAGTATGTTTTACATAATATATACAGTTTTCATGTGCTCGTGATCTTGTTTACAAATCCTGATTAGAAGTAACATATAATTAGAATGTGTCATAATCATTTTAAATAAAAATTCTGAGTAACAAATGATAATAATATACAATTGTTAATTACTTTTTTTGAAAACTAATGAAATAGTTTATATTGCAATATAATGATGCAGAATGTGATTTAGTGTGTCTCTGGTTATGCTATAACCACTTCATGATATGAAAATTATCGACATGAGCATAATTTAAGTTTGTAATAAATGAAAATTGCTGCCTGTGTCTTGCAAATAAAATGGCACCCAAACTCAGTTTATTTTCTTTCATGTTCTCTACATCAAAGTTCTAGTCAAATTCTATACTCTGTGTAGCATAGACTGTTATTAATGTTTCTTAGAATCCTTAGGTTTTTTTGTCTTCTCTCCTCAACCTCCTTCTTTTGGAACAGCATCTAATTAAAAATTGACTTTGTAACCACGTGCTGCCAACATGATAGTTATCACTACAACTCCAATAGTTTTCTCTCCCATTTGTTAAAAATTGACTAGAAAGATAGCATAGGACAGTATAGAATTGATGTTTATGTATTAAAAAAATTCATTGTCCACTCAACATACACCACAAATATCAAATTATAGAAATGATCATCGCAATTCTAAGAGTAAAATAATGTAGCAAAGCCTCTGTGGTTTATAGTGATCATAGTGTGTCGGACAGTTTTCTAAACATTATATTTCCAATGTCGAGTTCAGAAATGTTGTGTGACCGTTTGAGTAATTTCACTGGAAAAATATTTTTATAATTTCATCATATTAATATCATTTCTTCTTGAAGTGAGAAAGTGCAATTAACAACCTGCCATGAATGTTTTGTGTCCACTCTGAGACAGATGGTAAGAAAAGATGTGTTTGTTTAGCAAAACTATTTTGTGTTTAAAAATCTGTTATAAAATGTGTACCAGAGTATATAGAATGTCTTATTCTAGTAACAAATACCAGTGATAAAAAAAAATCACAAGACATGTGATGTGACTCAATGATAAATTAGTTCATTTCAATGGGTAAATTTCTCAGAACTCAGTAAGTTGTGAGTTGGGATCATAAGGATATAAACTCAACAGAACATCAAAAGAATTAGCAATGAATTTTGACATTTTGGCCTTTCTTTTGGCATTCACACAGGAAGGGGCTCAATCATGCAATATACCTTGGCACATCATGAATTCACTCTTTCATTTGACCTCTTAGATGTAAAACTCAGGTAAGCAACAAAGTTTCCTTGTATGTGTCTCGTGATTTTTAAATTAAAATAAATTCACAAATACACATATGGCAGCCTAATATGTATTAATAAATGCATTAGTTAAGAACTCTAAGTATGCCAATTATGATGGATTCTCCAAACTCCCCACATCATTTCATATGGTGAAGCAGTTCATCTGCTTAGAATTTTAACACCTGCTGTATTAGACATCTTGTGAATATGTGTAATTGAATTTAGACACTAGGAAGATGGCAACTATTATACAAAATAAGGAGCTAAGTTGGATTGAATTTCAAGTGTGTTATCTTAGTACTTATTTAATTATTATTGATTCATAGTCTTAAGTAACAAATGCTAATTAAACATTAACTGCTGGGAGGCAGAGGCAGGTGGATCTCTGTGAGTTCGAGGCCAGCCTGGTCTCCAAAGCGAGTTCCAGGAAAGGCGCAAAGCTACACAGAGAAACCCTGTCTCGAAAAACCAAAAAAAAAAAAAAAAACATTAACTGCTGCATGCATTGAGCACATTTGTCACTTAGGTATTTCTGAATCTTTGAATGCATACTGTATTTTTAAACCACTGGCTATCAATATTTTTACAAATTGATCTATTAAAATGTCTCCTCCATGTTAGACACACTAAGCTTTTTACTGTAAGTGTTGATTATTAGTTTTCATAGTATACATAATTAAATTTCCCATCAAAATAAATAAAATGTGAAAATGAACATATCTCTTGTTACTTCAGCTGACATTTATATTTATGTATGTTTTCCTGAAAAACAGTATTTACTGAGAGTTTTCGTTTTCTGAAGCACAATGAAAATTTTCTATTATTGTATTACTGCTAGAGAAGCCATCAGTAAAAGAAAAGTAAAATTCAAATATTTACAAAATTATTACTGGTACTACTTTTTCACATATTTTATTGTTTTTTTCATGTGAGATAACCAAGATAAAAGTGGCCAACATTGTGAAAGGACATATTCACTGTGAAGACATATTCTTAATCATTAAACTTGATGACTAATAGTTATATAGCTTCTTGAGTAGTACATTTTGTATTATTTTCAATAATCTATATGCACTAGTCATAAGAAAATTATCTAGTACTTAATAAATCTATATGAACTATTTTGAACATATATATGTATATGTTATATATAGATTCCATTTGCTTTAACACAAGCCTTTTGTTGTATAATGAACTTAATGTGTTCTTTAGCTGTTATACATAAATTATTTTAAGATATATTTTGAAGATATGCATTTGTTAATAAATCTTTTTTCTTATTAAGAAATATTTTATTCATTTTACATACCAACCACAGATCCCCCTCTCATCTCTCCTTCCACTCCCCCTGAGTCTTCCCCCATCCCAACCCACTCCCCATCCCCTCCTCTGAAAAGTTAGGACTTTGGGGAGTCAGCAAAGCTTGGTATATTCAGTAGAGGCAGGTCCAAGCTCTGCCCCCTGCAACAAGGCTGTGGAAGGTGTCCCACAATAGGTAATATGCTTCAAAAGTCAGATCATGCACCAGAGATAGATCCTGATCCCACTGCCAGGGGCCCCTGAAACAGACCAAGCTCCACAACTGTCTTCCTTATGCAGAGGGCCTAGTCCAGTCCCATGCAGGCTCCACAGCTATTGGTCTAAAGTTCATGAGTTCCCTCTAGCTTGGTTTGGTTGTCTTTGTAGATTTCCCCATCATGGTCTTGATGCTCCTAGCTTATAGAATCCCTCTACTCTTTGACTGGACTCCTGGAGCTTGGCCTGCTGCTTGGCTGCATCTGCTTGCATCAGCTAGTGAATGAAGGTTCTATGATGACAGTTAGGGTAGTCACCAATCTGATTACTAGAGTAGGCCAGTTCAGGCATCCACTCCACTATTGCTAGTAGTCTAACCTGGGGTTGTCCTTGTGGATTCCTGGGAACTTCCATAGCACCAGGTTTCTCCCTATCTCCATGATGTCTCACTTTATCAAGATACCACTTTCATTGCTCTCCCACTCCATCCCTGTTCCAGCTCAACAAATCCTTTTCCCTTGTGTTCTCATCTTAAACATGGTAGAATAAACGCTGACTCATTCTTACAAAAAAGTACTCTAAGACCCCACAGAAAGATAAGCATAATTCATCAAATTCAAAGGCAATATATCCTCAATAATATTTGAGAAATCCTATGCATAAATGATCTCTTGTTGATGGTGGAAGCCAGTGAAATAGAAAATGGTCTCCCAAGGGAAAGTATTAAGCCACTTTTTGGAAAGACTTGCCAATGATAAGACATCAGATTCAAGATTAGGACACAGGTAGAATGTTTGTGTTTGACAGTTCTACTCTATTCGCCAGCTTCTTTTTCGTAACAGACAGAAATAATGTTTCATTACCTCCCCAGTATGGCAGATTATGACTGTATGGTGACCAGATAAGCAAAACAGAATATATGGGAAAGGGGATGGGATGGTTCATCAGCCACACAGTCTGCTGAGATATCACAGACAGTCTAGAGTAGGTGCGAAACCTGTGGTTAAATATCAGTTATCTGAGCTCTTTGCTAGTCCAGTTAGTCAAAAAAAGTTATCAGTAGATGAGTATATATCAGAACTGAACAAAAGATAAATTCTAATCACTACTGAAATAGTTATTAGAATAATTTTCCATGTTGAGCAGCACATGGGGGAAGTTGGAGAGGAGAATTACAGTAAATATGATCAAAATTTATTGTGATCCTGGTATCATGGGCATAGCTTCCTTGTCATTACTAGTAGGCACAATCTACCTAGTTTACCAGTTTACCTAGCTTTGCTATTATAATGATATTGCCTTCATGGAAGGGTTTGAGTATGCTTTTTCTTTCTTTCTATTTCTTTATTAGTTTAAGAAATTTAAGAAGTACTTGTGGTGGTATTGTATTCCCCAAAATATTGTGCACCCTAATAAACTTATCTGGGGTCAGAGAACAGAACAGCCATTAGATACAGAGGCTAGAAAATGGTGGCACTCACACCTTTAATCCTAGCATTCCAGAGGCAGAGTTCAAGGCCACATGGGAAACAGCCAGGCATGGTGACACCCGCCTTTAATCCCAGGAAGTGATGGCAGAAAGCAGAAAGGTATTTAAGGCATGAGGACCAGGAACTAGCCTGGTTAAGCTTTTAGGCTTTTGAGCAGCACAGTTCAGCTGAGAGGCACCCAGTCTGAGGAAACAGGATCAGCTGAGGAATTGGACGAGGTGAGAGGTGCCTGTGGCTTGTTCTGCTTCTCTGATCTTCTAGCATTCACCCCAATACCTGGCTCCAGGTTTGTTTTTATTAATAAGACCATCTAACATTCCTGCTACAAGTACTGGCTATAGATCTTCATTGAAACATTGGAAGAATTCTGCTGTGAATTTGTCTAGCCCTGGATATTTTTTTTTTTTTTTTTTTTAGCTGAAAGTCTTTTTATTAATCTTTCAATCTATTTTTATGGGACTGTTTAAGTTGTTGAATTCTCAGTTTAATTTTTCTAATTTGGCTAAGTTGAGAAACTCATACATTTCTTTAGATTTAGGCTTAATAGAGTACAGATTTTTAAAATAATGCCCTACATTGTTCTTCATTTCTTTGTGTCTATTGTAATGTTTCCCTCCTTGTTTCTCATTCTATTCATTGGGATCCTTTCTTTCTTTTGGTTAGCCTGGGCCAAGGGTCTTCCAATATTATTGTCTTCTGAACAAACCATATCTTAGATTCATTGACATTTAAAAAGATTATTGTTTTTATTTCACCAACTTTTATTGTATCATGTCATCTACAGGGTTTGGTTTTGTATGTTTTAAATTTTACAACTTTTTCCCTTGTATCATTAAACAACTTATTTGTGTTCTTTCTGATTTTTAAATGTGGATACTTAATCCTATAAATTTCTCTTGTTGCATTCAATGTATCTTAGAAGTTCTATTTTGTTGTTTTATGTTTTCATTTAGTTACAGAAAACATTAGCTATCTCTTGTTATTGCTTCTTTGACTGACTTATTCATCATAGAATAATGATTGCCTTAATCATTTGCTTGTGTATTTACTAGATATTTGTTTTTAACATTAATTTTTAATGTTTTTAATGTTAATTTTTACTGCAATATACTCAAATAAGATACAGTGGGTGATTTCAAACTTTTTTTTTTTTTTTTTTTTGGTTTTTTCGAGACAGGGTTTCTCTTGTGTAGCTTTGCGCCTTTCCTGGAACTCACTTGGTAGCCCAGGCTGGCCTCGAACTCACAGAGATCCGCCTGCCTCTGCCTCCCGAGTGCTGGGATTAAAGGCGTGCACCACCACCACCCGGCCAAACTTTTTTTTAAATTCATAAAGATTTGTTTTGTGTTCCAGTTTTCAGTCTTTTTTAGAAAAGTGTTCATGTGCTGATGAATATAATATAAAGTATTTGGTATTTTGTTGAAATAATACAAAGATATCTCTTAAGTACATTTTATGTGTGGTCAATATTGATTTTTAAAAAAAAAATTGTGTCCAGATTATCTGTCTATTTGAGAAAGAAGATAATAAAATAATATAATATTATTAGATTGGTGATAATCATTGTATTTAAATCTAGCAATACATTTTTTTTATTAACAGGGAGATGTGATGATATTTTGTTTGTGCTGTAACAAACAAAGCTTGCCTGGAGATCCGACTGAGGAGCTGGCTACTACTTAACCATAGAGACCAGGCAGTGGTGGCACACTCCTTTGATCCCAGCACTTGGGAGAAGGATCTGGAAGTGATATGGCTTGTCTGAGAGAGGAAGTAATAAGGCAGATGGAGACAGGAGCACGACCTTTTCAAGCTGAGGAGTGGACAAGGTGAGAGGTGGCTGTGGCCTGCTTCTTTGTCTCTCTGATCTTTCAGCAAATACCCTAATATCTGGCTCCAGGTTTTTATTATTAAGACCAATTTGGATTTGTCCTATAGGAAGACCCAAATTTGGGGGCTACATGTTTAAGATTGGTATACCTTCTTGGTTAACTGTCCCCTTGATCAGAATGAAGTTTAAATCTTTTTATCTCTTTCTGATCATCTCTTTGTCATTCTGTGTGTTTCCTATATCTGTCTAGGTGTCTCTTTTCTTGGTTATGGAAGTGTTTCTCTGTGAACTTGCTGGATATCTGGTCCATGACATTGACATTGACTTGGGATTTGTCCCAATGCCTGTAACTGAAGACTTGTTGGTTTGTTCTCATGGAGTCCTACATTTCCTGATAGTAACTTTCCTGTGTTTAAAAAACAAACAAACAAACCATAGCTGAAAGTCCTTGCTTATTTGTTGTAAGCACTCTGTTTTATCCTGGAGTCCTGATGTTTTCTATTACACTTGATTCATTCTGTTTCTGAGGCTTTACTTTGAGTTTTCTAGTTGAGTTACTTGGTTTCTTCAATTTATATTCATTTCAGTTTAAGTTCTCATGAATGTTTCTCCTTACTGAATTTATTCTCAAGTTCTTGATTGTGTTCATCACTTACATAAGTTATATCTTTGTATTTTCTTGGCCATTAGTCAACCGATCTTGAGATGATATCTGAGCATGTGGACTTCTTTTGTTAGTTCTGAGTCTAATGTGGAAAGAGTAGATTGGACAGAAGAAAGGATTTGTAGCTAGGTTTGGCCTAGAGGTTGCAAATGGCTTGGGTAGAATGAAGTTACATGTTTCTCCAAAAATCCACCATCATAATTATAAACAAGGAAGCAGATGTATACATAAAAAGAATCATTATACTAAAAATATGAATTGTAATTGGAAAATGGTAAATGGTTAAGAATTTTATTCACATGACATTTCTGCTTCCTCTTCCAGGGAATAAAGGCAACTTACTAGGGGAAAAAAGTCTTTTAAATAAATGTCCATATTATTAAAGTAAAGTAAATTATTTAAGAAAATGCTTACAATTCAGTTTTCTATTTGAGACCTGAATAAATATCTAGAGCACATAATATACAACATACACATACACACCAAAGGGTACATTTAAAATTCTAAGTAAAAAGAAATGAAAATGTGGACCCTGGTGTTTTAACATATGTATACAGTATTAAGTGATTACTGCTATCAAGCTAAAATAAATCCATCTCTGTATATAATCCGTATTATTTTGTGTTTCATGATCACAGGCAAGATTACTCTCTCCACAGATTCTAAGTGTAGAATAACTATTGTTAACTACACTCACCATATTAAAGACTCCTTTACTTTTAGATGGCTAAGAATAATAATAAAGAAATTAGAAAGACATAGAATATTTGCTGTGCAAAAAAGACTTTACTTTGTATAATGACATTTTTCCTCACTTACTTTACACTGCCCAACCTCTTTCATATGACCCTCTTTGCTGCCTCTCAAATTCATTGCCTCCTTTTCTTTATTTTTTGTTAAACACGCATACACAGACACACACATGCACACACATTCACATTAAAATTCACACAAAACACAAAATTAGAAACCATAAAATATGGTGATATTTTATTTGTGCTGAAATGTGATTCTATTTGTATGTTAATAAAAAAAGTTGCCTGGGGATCAGAGCTAAAAGTAAGCCATTTAGCAGAAGTCCAGCCATGGTGGCACACACCCTTAATCCGATCAAATGGCAGGCAGAGTCTCTGTGTGATCAAGGACATAGACAAGTGGTGACCGGAACCTTTAATCCCAGTACCAACCACAAAGACCTGGAGGTCTGTAAAAACAGGGAGTGAGGAGGAAATCATGTGGTTGGGTTTAGAGCCAATGAGAAGGCAGAACAGAAAGGCAATAAAAAGACAGGACACAGGAAGGTCTCTCTCTCTGGGGAAGCGACAGCAGCAAGTGGTAAGATAAGGCAGTCTCAGCTCTTGGCTACTGCTCCATCTCTGGGCTTTTAACTCTGTATCTGGCTCTATGCTTCTTATTTAATAAGACCATTTAGAATTTCATCTACAATAAAATACAAGCAAAAGTATAATAAGACAAAAAAATGCCCAAACTAATCAATGTGAGATTAAAAGTCTAACAAAATACCACTGAGTTTGATTTGTTTTGAGTTCACCATTACTGCTGAGGATGTGGCCTGTCCCTAATGAGATTCTATTGGCTAAAACAATTCTTTCCTCTGTAATTTAGTGAAGAAAAATGACTTTTTATTTCTTTAAACTTGCATCATACCCATTATAGCAGGAAGTTTTTAGTGTGTACATACTTGTGTTAATGAGCCATCCCCTTTATAAGGGTTAAGCAATTGTCCAATTAGCCCTAAAGGTAGTGAAATATACAATAATGGAGGAGGAAGTGTATATTTGACTCAGATTAGTTGATTTTGCATAATAAAATATTTCTTTATTATCTATGTGAATTGAGAAAA
Source organism: Peromyscus leucopus (assembly GCF_004664715.2). Lineage (NCBI taxonomy): Eukaryota > Metazoa > Chordata > Mammalia > Rodentia > Cricetidae > Peromyscus > Peromyscus leucopus. The sequence goes on from NC_051074.1 coordinate 60,655,947, forward strand.
ATGTTATGTTTTCTGCTTCGATTTTCTCTTCTATTAAATGGGTATTGAACAGAGATAGTAGTATTTAAATGAACTAACACAAGAAAAGAGCTCACAATGCGGTTTTCTAGTATAATCTTCATGACTTTCCACAGGTTTTCCAGATTCTCATTACATCCATTTTCCCCAAATTATCAAATGATTGTATGATAAATGGTGCTGCTGTGGATTGTTTTATTTGTCCTTCATATTTGCCACTGCTTTATTTATCTAGCGTAAATTTTGGTTCTTACAATTTGCTCAATGTCTTTGTTTAGAAGAAATATGCAATATTTCAAAACTATAAAAATATTTTGTTAAATAAGTAAAATGAATTAAGGCTTAAGAGGCTGACCTCTAGTTAGAGGAAGCAGTTATGACTGTGTGTTTCTGCTTCTGTCTCTAGGTGGGAACACTATGTAGCTCTCTTCCTTTTTCCATATGAAGTTGAGAATTGTCCTTTCAAGTTCTGTGAAGAATAATATTAGAATTTTGATGGGGATTGCACTGTATCTGTAGATTGCTTTGGGCAATATGACCACTTTTACTGTGTTAATGCTACAGATGCCTAGATGCCATCTTAAGAACATAATCAAATATATATAGGGAAATATATCTTCAACCAGAGGTCAGCTATCCACACAGAAGGCCCTGAATATTCCAACAGAGCTGTAGCACAAGAAACAGACCTTAAAACGAACTATATGAAGATGGTAGAAGTTCTTAAAGATGAAAAAAATACCTTAAAGAAATCCAGGAGAACATAAACAACTGGAAAAAATGAATAAATGAAATAAGCCAAATATGAACACTATGAAATGACCAAACCTAAGTATAATATGAATAAAAAAAAAGGAGAAGACTCCCAGCTCAAAGGCCTAGAAAGAATTTTCAACAAAACTATAGGAGAAAAATTTTCTAACCACAGTTACCCCCAAATAAAAACCACATAAAGACCCAACAAAGAAAGAGGATTACAAAAAACAATTTCCTTTATGAACATAAGTGCAAAAATGTTTAATAAAATACTTGCAAACCTAATCCAAGAACACATCAAAAATATCATCCACCATGATCAAGAAGCTTCATTCCAGAGATGCAGGAATGGTCCAACATATGAAAATTAGCAAATATAATCTACCATTAAATTTGAAAGAAAAAATCCATATGATCATCTCACTAGATTCTGAAAAGCCCTTTGACAAAATCCAACCCTTCATGGTAAAAGTCCAGAGAGATGAGGGATATAAGGGGCATACCTAAACAAAATAAAAGCAGTTTAAAGCAAATATATAGCCAACATCAGATTAAATAGAAAGAAACTCAAAGCAATTCCACTAAAATCAGGAACAAGGAAAAGTTGCTCACTCTCTCCATATCTATTAAATATAGAATTTGATATTTTATCTAGAACAATAAGAAAACCAAAGGAGATCAATGGTATGCAAATTAGAAAGGAAGAAGTCAAAGTATCATTATTTGCAGATGATATGATAGCATGTGAAAGTGACCCTAAAAGTCCTACTAGACAGCTCCTGCTGCTCATAAACACTTTAAGTAAAATGGCTAGATGGAAGATTCACAAAAAGAAAGGAAGAAAGAAAGGAAGGAAGGAAGGAAGGAGGGAAGGAAGGAAGGAAGGAGGGAAGGAAGGAAGGAAGGAAGGAAGGAAGGAAGTCAGTAGCCCTCCTATATACAAGTGACAAACTGACAAACAATCTTGGAAACAACACCCTTCACTATAGCATCAAATAATATAAAATATCCTGGCATAACTCTATCCAAGAAAGTGAAAGATTTGTATTATAAAACATTAAGTCTTTGAGGAAAGAAATTGAAGGAGATAAAAGAAGATGGAAAGATTTCCAATGCTCCTGGGTCTGTAGGATTAACATAGTAAAAGTGGTCATATTGCCCAAAGCAATCTACAGATACAGTGCAATCCCCATCAAAATTCTAATATTATTCTTCACAGACCTTGAAAGGACAATTCTCAACTTCATATGGAAAAAGGAAAAATCCAGAAAAGATTAAAAATAAAAAGAAAAATCATTAACAAAAAAATAGCTGCTTAAGGTCTCACCATCCCTGATTTCAAGGTGTACTACCCAGCTGTAGCTATAAAAAACAGATGGTATTGGCTTACAAACAGACACACTCATCAATGGAGTTGATATATAAGACACAGACATAAATCCATATACCTGTGCACAGCCTATTTTCAAAAAGAAGAAAGAGATACACCCTGAAAAAAAGTCAGAATCTTCAACAAATGTTTCTGGTCAAACTGACTGTCAGCATGTCAAAGAATAGAAATAGATCCATATTTGTCACATTGCACCAAACTTAAGTCCAAATGGATCAAAGACCTCAGCATAAAACCAGGACACTGAACCAGATAGAAGTGGAGAATAGCCTTGAGAGATGACTTTCTGAACAGAACATCTCTAGTACAGGCTCTAAGATAAAAAATTAATAGATGGGACCTAATGATTCTGAAAAACTTTTCTAAGGCAAAGAACATCATCAATTGGACAAAGTGGTATCCTATAGAATGGGAAAAGATTTTTACTAACTCCACACCTGATTGAGGACTAATATCCAAATCTTTAATGACTCAAGAAACTAGATATCCAAAAACAAATTAATTGAATTTAAAAAATGATCTACAGATTAAAACAGAGAATTTTCAATAGGAGAATTTCAAATCACTGAGAAACAGTTAAGGAAATGTTCAACATCTTTAACTATCAGGAAAATGCAAATCAAAAGTACTTAAAGATTCCATCTTACATCTGTCAGAATGAGATCAGTAACAAAAAAGCTCATGTGGCAAAAATGTGGCGCAAGGGGAATACTCCACCTTTGCTGGTGAGAGTACAAACTTGTACAGCCAATATGAAAATCAATATGGTGATTCCTCAGAAAACCTGGACTCTATCTAACTCAAGATCCAGCTATACAACTCTTGGGCATATAACAAAAGAACTTTTCATCTTACAACAAGATATTTGCTCAACCTGGTTCACTGATGCTTTGTTTGAAATAGCTAGAAACTAGAATCAACATGTATGAACCTCTACTGAAGAATGGATGAATAATTATGCTCCATTTACACATTGGAGTATTAGTTGTTATAAAGATATTATTAAATTTACAGCAAATGGATAGAACTAGAAAATTTCATCCTGAGTGAGGTAACACAGAATCCATGCAATATGTGTCTTACACATACTGCATGGATTCTCTTGTAAGTGGATGTTAGCTGTTAAGTAAATAGTAATCAAGCTACAATTCAGAGACCCAAAGAAATTATGTAAAGAGGAGGGAGGGATGTGGGGGTTGTATCATGGATTTCCCTGTTTTTCCTTTCTTTTAAACAGTTTCATTACATTAATTTACATGCCATAAAATCCACCCATTTAAAGCATAAAAATTTTGTAGACTGCTATTCTCTGATATTAACAGCCATACTTTATTAAGTTTTTTTTTTTTTTTTTGGTTTTTCGAGACAGGGTTTCTCTTGTGTAGCTTTGCGCCTTTCCTGAAACTCACTTGGTAGTCCAGGCTGGCCTCGAACTCACAGAGATCCGCCTGCCTCTGCCTCCCGAGTGCTGGGATTAAATTTATTAACTTTTTTAATTGTTGAGATTATAATGTAATTTTGCCATCCCTCTTTCCTCCAAGCCTTCCCATATATCCATCTTGCGTTCTTTTAAGTCCTTCACCATTTTTCATTAACTGTTTTTGCATGCATATATATGCCCTCAACAGAAATCCACCTTTTTCAATAGATGTTAATTAACAGTGATACATAAAAATGGACAATATTGAGAGTGTGAGAGACTTTGCAGCACTCAATTCTAAATTGACTGTCTTCATTTAACCTCTCTCCTCAAGGCACAGGGATCTATGCAGAAGGTACAGAAAGAGTGTAAGTGTCAGCAATGGTGGAAACATCCCAGGAATGCCTCCCAGGAAACAATGTTTTTCAAGCACAAAAGGACCATTGCACACATGAACTAATGGAGACTGACAGCATACACATGGCCTGTATAAGTTCATGTCACAAAATAACATAAAGAGGAAGGCAGCATAAAGTCCTAACCATAGCCAACCAGATTTTTTGCAATTGATATCTGTCTGATGAGAGAAAGTCAGTTTTCTACAATGGAGTGACACTAGATGTATCAGCTAGACCCCAGAACAGTATTTATGTCGCAGAGTAGTGGGTCAGTATGCACAGGATACCACGTTTTTTTCTGCCTTTGATTTTTATTTCTGTTTTTCTTTGTTTTTAAAGAGTAAGAAAGAATATAAATTTCAATATTTTGGTAGGTTGGAAATTCTGGGAAACATTGGGGGAAAAGAATGAATATGATAAAAATACTCCTAAGAATGGGAAAGGGGGTGTTTTGTGACTCATTTGTCTGCTCTTGGGACCATTTTCCTGCTACTGGGTTCCTCACAAGCCTTGATATGAGTGTTTGCGTCTATCTTATTGTATCTTGTTATGCTGTGTTCAGTGGATATCCCTTAGTGACCTGCTCTTTTCCAAAGAGAAATGGAGGAAGAGTCAATCTGGGAGATGGGGAAAACTGGAGGGAGTGGAGGGAGGGGAAACTGGGGTTGAGATGTATCCAAAACAAAATAAGTAAATATGAACAGAGAAAAAAAGAGCTCTTATGAAAGACTCTTAAATTATAAGCAAACATAAATACATAGGTATATACCTAACCTTTATATTATTAGCTATATAGCTAAGTAGATTCACCTACTACCTTCCACTAGTCAAGTTCAGTGAACTTCCAAGTACTCCTTTTATCTTATTGTACTTCTAAAAATTAAGACTGCTGTGATGATAACTCCAGGGAGTGCTTTGGTGATAAACATTTAATGACAGAATAAGTTGCGAATTAAATTACACAACTTGTTATGTTTGGTAGCTTTCAGGATGTAATGGAAACTGTATTTCTTTTTCTTGTCTTTTAAAGCAGTGGTTTCAACTTCCATTTATGCGTCCCCTTTACTCTGGGTCTGTAGTGAGGCAGTACAACTTGGTAGGGGTCTATAGCTGAGAAAGTTGTCAACATCGTGCCTTCCAAAACATGAAAGAAAGAGAATCAGTGTTCAAATATCCATTAAAAAGCAATTACCCCAAACATATAACTTCCTAGTTCTGAACTCTTAATGATTCTACCACATCAATCTTGGGACAGTCAGGAAACCTTGAAGACATTGACCTTAGGGAACATTTATTCAAGCTATGTTGATGATGGATTCATATCTTGTTAAATATAATTTGATTGAATTGCAACAATAACATGCTAGATATGCATAAATCATTAGCTACATTATTAATATACATTTTCTTTACATAAGGGAATTACCAAGGCCCTTTGCAACTGTATTTACATAGCTAATGAGATTTGAAATGAGTTTCATTTCCAATCATTTTTGGAGAAAAATATTTTAGTGTGTCACTTTGAATAAGGTTTTTTCAGAAAGTGTTATATGACATATCATTAGAAATTATATTTCATATTAATATCAAGAATTAAGTATAGTTTGGTGTATTATATCAATAGCAAGTATATGCTATAAGAACTTGGAGAGTAGTTATTAGATGACTGATCACATAGATTATTAGAGAACTGGGCTGAAATGTTATGTCCACCTATTTTAATATTGTTTCAATCCTTTTCTACACTGAGAGTGTATAACAGGAGAATTAGTATATTTCCATCAAGTCCTTATAGCTTTATTTAAATTAGATCAGAGTAACAATTCTCGATTCCCATATTTAATACAACAGTTAAAACCAGTTTTGACATGTTAGATGTACCTATCTTGATCTGTTAGTAGTCTAGAATTTTTCTAACTATGAAATAGTTAGGTAATAAGGGTTTAATGTACATCATAAAAAAGTTACAGTAGTCAGGAGAACTGGAGGAGAAAAATAAGAAACTTCAATGATTACATCCTGAGCCTGAAATATGAAGGCAAGAAACCCTCAAAAAATAAAAAAGTTGCTATAATTAATGTTCTTTATTTATTGTGTGTGTACATGTGTACATACATGGTTAATATATTTGTTTGTGTGTGTGAACATGTACATGCATATATATGGACACACATGAGTATACAGAGTGATACCTGAGGTCAGTGTGGAGTGTCTTTCCTGATTGCTCACTGTATTCTTTTTTGAGACATTGTCTCTCATTGAACCTTGAGCTCACTGATTTGTGTACATTGCCTGGCTAACCACGCTTTGGTATGTTCTTGCCTCCTCCTTCCCAGAGTTGTTGTGTAGATGGGTATCTCTATGCCAGGCTTTTAAATGGATACTGTACTTTTAAATGGGTTCTGTATTGAGAGCCTCATTTTTACAGAAAGCATGTTGCCTACTGAACAATATAATCAGCCCCATTTATATTATGTTACTTTGAAACAAGTTTATACTTGCATAAAAAGTCACAGTCCTTATAGAAGAACACACTATCTTCATCCAGCTCACCCTTGTGATAACATTTACACCAACATGGCACAGTAATTAAAATGATAAAGTTTGAGTCAGGGAAATGGTTCAGATTTTGGTGAAACTTTACAAGCTTTCTCACTATGTCTACTTTGTCTATAGAGTTAAATTTCACATTCTGTATCATGTTAATGTTTGTCATGGGTTCACTGATACTTCCACTCTACGTATCCAGATCTTTTGTTTTGAGACATTATCAACTGAATCACTAGAACACTATATTCTTCCTAGATGTGAATTCAGGATTGTCCTCAATCAATGTATTATTGACAAAACATCACAAGTGGAGATGGCCTTCTTTTATCTATTCCTTACATGAAATACGTAGAGCATTTTCATATATGTTTCTACTGTCAAAGTTAACTGTTTTTTTAATTAATCAAGTTTTTTTCATTTCTCTTACATCCCCACTGCAGTTTCACCTCCCTCCTCCCCACCTGCCCCCACAACTCTCTGCTCCCCCCAACACACAACCATCTCCTCCTCCTCTGTTCCTGTTCAGAAAGGGGCAGGCCTCCCATGGGTGTCAGTAAAGCATGGAATATCAAGTTGAGGTAGGACTAAGGTACTCCCATTGTATTAAGGTTGGGCGAGGCAACCCAGTATGGGGAATAGGTTCCCAAAAATCAGGTCAAGCATTAGGGACAGGCTCTGATTCCCACTGCTAGGAGTCCCACAGCTACACCAAGCTACACAATGGTCACACATAAGTAGAGGGCCTAGGTTAGTCCCATGTAGGCTCCTTAACTATCGGTTCAGAGTCTGTGTGCTTCCATGATCTCAGGTCAGCTGTTTCCATGGGTTCCCTCTTATGACCTTGACCCCTGTCCCACCCCATCTCATACAATCATTTCTCCTTCTCTTCAACAGGATTCCTGGAGCTCAGTCCCGTGCTTGAATGTGGATCTCTAAATGTGTTTCCATCAGTCTCTGTATCAAGGCTCTCTGTTGACAGTTAGTATTCACCAATCTGATTACAGGAGATGGCCAGTTCAGGCACACTCTCCATGACTGTTAGATGTCAACAAGGGTCATCCTTATAGATTCCTGGGAATTTCCCTGGTATGAAGTTTCTTCCTAACCCCGAAACAGTTTCCTCATGAAGACATCTCTTTCATTCTTCTCCCCTTCTGTCCTCCACCTTTTACTGCAATTCAGAATGTCTTCACATATAACAGTGAAATGATGGATTGGCATGAGGTTTTAGCAAGAGGTTGAGTTTTTGTCTGTGAAACTATGACATAAAATTTCCAAAATCCTTCCCCATTTATCTGGCTGAAGTTTCTATCAAGAATCTCAATCTAGTTTTGAGAAGTAACTCAATAATAGAGGCTCTATCTAATATGCCAAAAGCCCTTGCTTCCATCTCTATGATCTCATCATTTGGGGACAAAAAATGAATAAGAGTTTACCTAGGTTACCTATGACATACAAGGTAAATTCTGGGTTAACCTGGGCTACAGAATGAGACTCTGACTCAAAGGAAACAAAAGTGAAACAATAATAACAGAGAGGAAAACATGGGTGAGATAATTTGGGGAAAAGAATCTGTACTAAAAAAAAAGCAGTATACATTTCATAGGTAACAAGATAGCCCCTCTACATTGTTTATACTATAAGGGACTTAATTTATTTAATAAGATAGAAAGTGACTTACAATTTATAAACATCTTTAGATATTATTAGCCCTCATGTTAAAGTGATTTACTGAGTAACCATGTTTCTTGTGTAAAAGATTTAATTAATCATGACAACACCTGTAGAATTTAGGTTTTTAAAGGAAAGAGATAGAGTAAGTTGAAAATCTTATGTCTTGGAATTAACCCAGTATCTAATCCATCTATTTCCCACAATTTCATTCTTTTCAATCTAGTTCCATCCAGAAAGAGATGAAAAGTCACACAGAATCCCATAGTATAATAAGATCTTATTTCTCATTTCTACTAAATACAAATAACTATGCATATTTCTAGCACTGATTGTAACATTTTAGAGGAAATAACTTACTAAAATTGTTAAAAAGTAAAAAGTGAATTATTAGGGCTCCATCAATGGAATGAATTTATTTTGGTTCCTCAACAAAATATATCTATAAAAGCATTTACTCAGCCGGGCGGTGGTGGTGCATGCCTTTAATCCCAGCACTCGGGAGACAGAGCCAGGCGGATCTCTGTGAGTTTGAGGCCAGCCTGGGCTACCAAGTGAGCTCCAGGAAAGGCGCAAAGCTATGCAGAGAAACCCTATCTCGAAAAACAAAACAAAACAAAAACAAACAAACAAAAAAAAGCATTTACTCATTTTAAAGAAAAATCAATCAGATGCAAATTTTATGTAAGTGAATTGTAATGATAAATCTTGATGGTCCATGTAACAGATTTAGAATTAAGGGAGTACCTGTATCAGATTAGCTGGACACAGTTGTAAATTAGTTTTTGCACAGGATTAATAGAGGTGAGAAGAGCCATCATACTATGGGGATCAGGTACCACAGTGGCTAAGCACTAACGTTCATCCCTCTCTGCCTTTTAAACGTGCATATCTCAATATCTTATTGTCATGACCTCTTCACTCTGGCCAGGAAAATACTCTTGGACTGTGAGCCAAAGCAAGCCCTTTCTATTATAAACTGCTCTTGTTTGCCTGTTTATCAGAAAAACAGGGAATATAACTAATGTTTAAGTGCATGTATGATATATTTCTTGAAGATTACTTTAAATTTTCAAAGTCTTGTATAATTTATGGACAAAAATGGCAACTAGATGAGACAATGAAAGAAGACAGAAGCCAGGCAGTGGAGGCACACGCCTTTAATCCCAACACTAAAGACGCAGAGGCAGGTGGCTCTCTGTGAGTTCGAGGCCAGCCTGGGATACCAAGTGAATTCCAGGAAAGGCGCAAAGCTACACAGAGAAATTCTGTCTTGAAAAACAAAACAAAACAAACAAAAAAAAAGGCAGAAAAAAATGATAAGGAATGACAAGAAAATGTAAGAATCTGAAGGGAAAAGATATTGAATAAATTATAGTAAGACACTGAAAATAATGTCCAGATTCAAAAAGTCAGCTAATTATTCAATTTTCCAATTTGTAACGCATCCACACTCTGAAATTCTAATATTTACCACTCTTTTATTAGTTACTTACTTAAAATTTTTATATAGCTCATATAGTAACAGATTTTAAATGTCTGATTTGTTAAATTCATATCCACACAGTTGTTAGACAAAGTAAAGAGAAAATATTATGTCAAGTAAACATTTCACATAATCCCTAAAGGATGGAACTAATTTTAAGTTGCTATTATGAGGTGAGAATTTTAACATAGTTATTATTTTAGAACTTCTTGAGTATAAGTGAAATTATCCTGTTCCTGCCCGGCTCCCGCGGCAACCAGACCCAAGCAAACACACAGAGACTTATATTATTTACAAACTGTATGGCCTTATGGCTTAGGCTTTTTGTTAGTTGTTCTTACATCTTAAATTAACCCATTTCTATTAATCTATAAGTTGCCACGTGGCTCATGGCTCACTAGTATCTTAACATGTTGCTTCTCATCACAGCAGCTGGCAGCATCTCTCTGCCTCATTATGAACTTCTGAATGATTATTTTATAAGCAGTTGTGGGGTCCATGGGGCTGGACAGGACTGGAAAAAACTCCAACTACACCTGAGTTCACTTCATGTAATGATTAATAGTTAATATCAGCAAATTATTTCACATTCTTTAAGAATTTTCTGAAGTTATCCATGTATTTTCTTGATTTTTCAATAAAAGCTATTTACCAATAACTATCGTGATTTGACCAGATTTCATAAATGAATTAAGAAACACTCATAAATTATGTATATGAAATATATTTGATTACACTAACTATAAAAATGAAACTGCTGGGGCTGGAGAGATGGCTCAGCGGCTAAGGGTACTGGCTGCTCTTCCAGAGGTCCTGAGTTCAATTCCCAGCAACCACATGGTGGCTCACAACCATCCATAATGAGATCTGGTGCCCTCTTCTGGCCTGCAGACATGCAGACAGAACACTGTATACATAATTAATAATAATAATAATAATAATAATAATAATAATAATAATAATAAAAGACCAGCTCCTGTAAAAAAAATGAAACTGCTATAGTTATTAAGAAGTAAACTGTTCATAGAATAAGTACTTACCTCAAACCTCTTACTCTTAGCTTTTATAATAATTTCTGGTGCCATGTATTATGATTGGGCTCATTATAATTTTCTCATATTGAAATAGTTATCATAATGCCTTTGAGAAGGTTATGATCTACCTACATGTTTCTATGAATTTTACTTTAAACTGTTTTCTATATTTAATATGAAAATTAATGAGTATAACTTGACATTTCATAAATTATAAACTATTAGTTTGTAAATTCATGAAACTGTTAGAATCTGGAGTAGTGGGCTAGGTACATTATTATTTGTTATTATTGTAAACATTTTACATTTTAAAATTATCACATTAGAAGCAGTGCCAAACGTGTTATAAGAATGATTTTAAAAAGTTAGAAATATGCTACACTCAGTTTCCTATTATTATGCAAACAGTTGGAGCCTAAAAGGCGACTGCCGTATCCTACAGGAAGACTAAGCAACCGTGACTTAAGAGCAGTGTGTTCTCTTAACTGCTTAGCCACTTCTCCAGCCCTCTCTGAAACATTTCCATCCTAAAATCAACAGCAAATATTTTGAAAGTATCACGTTGAATTAGCCACAGAATATCACATTTATTGTTTTGTAACTCTGATATACTGAATTGAATTTCTCTTTCCTATTAAATCATTTTGGTGATATGTGACACAGCCAGTTAGTGTGATAAATATGATGACATAAACTATCATAGACTTTATTCAGTTTTCTATGTATATTTTCAATAAGCCTTTTCTTATGTCACTTCTAAAACTCAGCTATTATAAAGGTGACCATATGATGAGGTGTGGCTTTCTGAGTTGATTAGGACACAGAGTGTATGTGAGTGAGAGATTAAAATCCCTAAAACAGGCTTCTAGAGGAATGTGTGTAACTTATCTTGTGAATTCTTCTGTATTTTAAAATTTTTCTCTCACCAAGATCAGCCAACCATACAGTGACATCTTTTATAATTATTTTATTTGAAAGTATGTGTGTGTGTGTGTGTGTGTGTGTGTGTGTGTGTGTGTGTGTGTGTGTGTTTGTGAGTGAGTTCAGGTGTCCATGAGGTCCAAAGAGAGTACTGAATCTAATGGAGCTTTTGTTATAGGTGGTGGTAAGCTGCCTGACTTGGGGGCTTGGAACTGAATTTGGTTCATCTGCAAGAACAGTACATAGTTAGGTTCTTAGACATCTAGTACCTCTAATGTCGTCTTCAGGTAAAACTTCTTAGACTCCTAAACTGTGAGAAACCACTTTCTGATCCTAATGAATCATCATGTCTCAGATATATTGTTATAACAGCTCACAATGAAGTAAGACAGTTTAACGGTAAACTCACACATATCTTTCAACATCCCATTTAACAATCATTTTTCCTGAATTTTTGAAATACAGAATCATTTGATACTTTTCACACATTGTAGATAATTTCATTTTTCATGGGAATGTGTTGTGTCAGCTTATCTTTTAGAAGGCAGGTAGAAATGAGCAGCATGCTAACATAGGAAAGTTTTACAATCAACCTAAATCCATTTTCCCATTTGACCAAAAAAAAAATGCTTGTCTCAACCTTCATTGTAAAACCCATTCTCAAACACGAAATATGCATTTAACCCTTGGGGTAGCAAAATTTCTTAACCTACACGATCATGAGATCAGTTATGGGACTCTCAGCAATCTGAAAAGCAAGTGAGATGTGAGATTCCCCAAGAAAACTGCACGAGCATCTTAGTGTCTGTCTCTCCTGATGGGCACGAGGCCCTCTTTTGTTATAACATCCATGAGACTTCACTCCTGACTGGCACGAGGCCCCTTGTGGTGTGACATCCATGAGAGTTCTTTCCTGGTTGGCAGGAGGCTCCCTTTTGGTGTGACATCTGTGAGACTGAGAATGCAGAAAGGTTGGTGCCACAAGGCATCAGCGCACTTTTCCACACATGTACTCCAACAAAGTGTCTGCACCCTAAAAAGTTTGCACCATAATTATAACAATTTGCATTTTCTTTTTGACATACAACACCTAGGTTTCACTATGAGATCACTCAAGAAAATGCTCTAAAACAAAGACTCAGCCCTCTGGGCATAAGTGCTGGAAAGCATGAATATGCCATTGGCGAAGTTATTTCAATCTCTCCTTGAAGTGCTTTATTTAATTTGCTAGGTACATTTCCGATAAAATGCTTTGTCTCAGGATGACTTCATTTTCTAAAGAAGGCAAGAACTATGTGAACTCCCTTATCCACAACAACCTTCACTTACTTAACTTTATGAAAATTAGCAAGCACCTGATCTAAGATTTTGATTTGCAGTTAATTGGGGCCTAAGTACTTTTATTCAAGTATATGGGTCGTGTGTTTTGGTTACATTTTGACCAAAGTCAGCCAAAATCCTCATGTAATAATATTGTACCTTTAGAATCGGTATTTTTGTTGAAAGTTTGGAAAAAAATTCTCAGAGAGAATTCTTTTAGGATAAATACAGAGAGAAAAATACTGATGAGTAATGCTGACTTCTTGGTCACATTTCTCTTTTGGTCAAACATAATCTATGCACACACAAAAAAGGAATTAGATGATATATTTCATCTCTCTATAAGAGGCAGAGAACTGAGCCTTGAAACTTTTGCTCTAAGAACTGATGATAACTATTGTGCACATAACTAACTGCTCTGACCTGTTGCTGCTGCCGTGGCAGAAGATGCACACTATGTTCCCACACTGCAGTGGTCAGGGCTCATGCCCTGTGTGTGACTTGTTCCTCCACAGTCCTTCTGTATCTATGTCTTCATATTTTATTATAAGCAGAGTGGGAAGATGAAAAAGGATTTGGCTGGTAAAATCTTAAAGTATGTACAGATTATTTTGAAAGCAACTGCATGGCATCAAGTACTCACATACTGCGCCTTGAGTAACACTATCCCTGGGGTAGATTCAAGTTACTCCAGATAGTTAAGGTTAGGAATTGAGGAACTAGCTGTTAGCTGAATTTTGACAGCTGATATTTTTTTGGAAGAGCTAGCTAATTTGGAGACAGAGAGAACTTCAAAGATATAGACAGTTATCCCTTCAGATAGGGAGGCCCCAAGAGAAAGGCTGGCATTTAGCAGGGAAAAGTAAATGAATAAAAAGATGAACCATCACACACAGTGGCCTGACATTTAAAAGTGTGCAGAGGGCTTCAGGTAGTGCCCGCTTCTCAGAGGCAAGATAGAACACAAACACTGGAGTTATTAAATGTTTCAATGTGTTGACACAAGAGCCTCAAGAGTTATAGAGGTAACTAATATCATATTATTCAGGATTTCCAATAATTTGCTTTAGTATTAAAAGTAATATCACATGGATTTCCCTTATATTAATCATATTAATAAAATTAATATAAATATGATACTCATTAAAGTCATCTCATAGGTCAAGTCTATCATTTGTAGTGACTCTCTTAGGATATTATGCCATTTGAAGAATATTCCCTACATCTCCCCTTTTTATAACATGAGATTTATAAAAAGCCTTCATCTTCTGTCTTGAATGTATGCCAGCAGAATTTTCTATTTTCAAAAGTAGAAATCTATTCCACTTTTCACTCAAGGTAGAAAACCTTCCTGACCTCATTGCTAGTCTCCAATTCCTGAGTAGGCTGCCCCATTGTTTCTGGATGCATAGCTCAACACATCACACCACAGCCTGTTTTCTTTGTGATTATTAATCACGGATTTACCCTGATTCAAATCTCCTTGGCTTGTTTACATGCTTGGCCATTCAGATCTGTCTTAGACTATAATCTTTTATTGAAGAATGTACCAATCTGACCTTGTTCAGAATTAAGCCAAGTCAGGTATCTAATTTTTCAGGCAATTAGAGTTACTGACATATTGTTCTCAGCCAGATTCTTACAGTCTTTTGTGTATTAAGAATTTCATAGCATGAATAGTTTCATAAGGATACTTCACTCTTTGAATAGGTTGAGTTCTGCTTTTGATGTGTTAATGCTTCTGAAAAGCACCTCTAAAAGGATCGCTAACCAATTCAGCATGCATGGCTCTGCCTAACAGAACAATTGTGTATACATGGGTTTTAAGGGGTTCTTAAATGTCATTTGGAAGCAGGCTGCTTCTAAATTCTTTGTGCCTATTTAGATACTGGAAATAATGCCACACAACAAAATGGCTATAGGAAGTAATATGCAAAGTAGTAACATAAGTACCCTCCATCCTTTAAAATACAGTGACTTTGGGTTGGTCATTTTACCTCCAATACACAAGAAATTCATAGTTGTCATTACTAGCATTCTATTAAAAAAAACTTCATTCCCAACAGCTCAAACTACTTTCCTCTCTGCCTTTCACCTCATAGTCACTGTGCTTTCATTTCTGAGCATTTTCTAGCCCCCTTCTCTGTCCCTACTCTTAGAGCATGAAGGTTTTTACACATTCTTTTCCATACCTCCTCTCAGAACAAAGTAGAAGCTAATGTGAAAGGATTACAAAGACACATATTCAAACACTCACTCAGGTCATCTACAGAACTGCATCCTACTTGCATGTGTTAAAAAAAAATGAAAACATTTGCTTTTCATCATTTTGTAAACATGACCCAAGAGGCAAGTATAGATTATTGAGATTGACTATTATATTTTAATTCAATTCATACTCAATTTAGTCTACTCCCTATTCTCTTATATATGTATGTGTTACATGCATATATAATGTATATAATTGATGTTAAGGCCAGAGAGGTGGCTCTGCAGTTAAGAGCAGAGAATCTGGTCTTGCAGAGAACCCAGGTTTATTTTCCAGAACCCACATGGTGGTTCATAACTGTCTATAATCCTGGTTTCAGGGAGTCTAATGTCCTTCTCTGCATCCTGAAGGCACTGCACATAGTACACATACACATATGCAGACAAAACTATTGTCCATAGAAAATAAAAATAAATAAAATTTTAAGAACTAATTAATGTTATTTTTTATTTAATCATTATTTTCATTATTCTGCTTTTCTATTTGTTTTAAATAATGCTTTTTAACTTGAAATATATTTGAAGTTCATAAATGTAAAATTTATTTTAGCAATGAAAAATTCTTTCAGATTGATTGCTTAACATTTTTAATAAGGAAAAACATGGAGAATTGAGTAAATTTTGTAATACCTCTTGTATTAATATTGGTAATTAAAATAATAAGTAATTTACTCTAAAGAGGTAGTAAAGAACATATATGAAAGTATGCATCTCAGAAAAAAATGATGCTAATTAAAAACTTCCTTTTTAGTCTCATGCATTTTTTTATTCTAAGCATATAGAATCACAGATCTCCAAAGACACTGATTATAAGATTCTCATTTGAGTACATCAAGTGGATTGGGATTTCCCTCATCTGTTTTATTCCCAAGTACCTCTGCTCTACCACAGTGTCTTTGAGCCCAGGATTCCCACCAGATATTTTTCAGTTCTCCAATAGATTTTGACTGGCATAGCACTTCCTAATTCACATGGAACACAGCAGTGTGAGCCTCCTGCTTTCAGTCTTTCAGCTGGCTAGGTACAGTACAGTCTCTCGCTGCCCATGCGCTGCTGCGGCTGACAGCTGAGCTAGGCTTGGGCTCCCTTTATCTTCCTCAATGACATCTTTCTGACTTTTTTGAGCTGGTGTTTCCTTTAATCCCAGCTTTGGTCTCTGAGTTCCTTCTCAGGTCAACACCCCTGACCATCTAGTCTGTATGTATCTGTAAGTTGAAATTTTATAATTCAGTCTGGGGTTACTCTATCCACACCCGAACCTACATAGAGCTGATAGATTAGAAAGAGAGCCCATCTTGACCTCTTCTTAGGTGTGCTTTCATAAATTTATATAAAATGGTAAAACATGTTTATCCCACTTATCTGATGTTACTTTTATTGTTTAATCATTCATGAGAGCAGAAGGTTGACTACTGTGGACAAAGGGAGGCAGAGTATTCAAGAAAATCTCATAATGAAGTATGTTACTTATATGCCATCTTTACAAAATAAGTAAAATTTAAAAGTAATAATTTAACTGGATTTGGAGTTTGAACCTTTGAGGAGGTGATAACTAAAAAAATGAAACCGTAAAGGCAACACCTCACCTTCTTAGTTGGTATTCTTATTAGCAGCAACTTAAAAACTATCTCCATATATTAGTATCTCCTAGGATGAAATTATGTGATAGAATTTATTCAGTCTTCTTAGAGATTAAATATATACTAAGTAAGTGATCACTCTCAAATGCATCAAATTCTCATCATATTATCACAATTATTCACTTATATCTGTAGAAATATAAAACTGATGCCAACATGTTGCTGATAAACTTATTTCAATATGACTTCAATCCAGTTTGGGTTTACTGATATAGAGCTAAGGGAAAGGAATAACTTCCAAGATGCTTTTGCTATTTAGTGATAATTTATTCACTCTTTCAAAATATTCATGAAGTATCTAACCTTTGCTTAATGCAAAAGTATACACAGGACACATCAAGGCACAGGAAATTAATAACGGTTGATGCAAATAGTTCAGAATCTATTGAACAATATGTAAACACATTAGAAGGATGTCGACGGCATAATCATATTGAGTGCATAGGTCAGTCCTTATTCCAGGTGGTCTGGGCAAAGATATGATTCAAAACACTGCATCATCAATAAGAAAATTAGGGAGGATATTAGGTCATCAAAATAATTTTTTTTCCAAAATGATAGACAAGAGAGTAAACACTGCAGGTTATCACCAAATTTTGGTATGAAAGAGCCAGACAGTAAAAGTAGAAGTGAAACAACTAAACTGCAAGGCCAAATGACAGAGGGTCATCCATAACACATCACGTTGTCAGTGCAGAGCTTCTGAATGTTCTGAACAGCAATATTCCCAGGAGTGAATTCCCCGGTTGCACTGTTCACTGTGATAAGAGTCTAGAAGGCTTACAGCAGTAAACACTGAAATGTGGGCAATGTTTGGCATCATTGTAGCACAAGGAAAAAGCTGATTAGGACTCTGCATAACAGTGTAAAAATGGAAATACATGAATAGACAGATTGATCCCCATGAGAGAAAGGTACAATGTAAGAATTAATTAGTATATGAGGATGTTAGCTCTTAAGTCTTTGATAAGCAGTCTACAATTCATATAACCATAGAGGTTAGGTATAGAGCAAAGGACGTGGGGGAGGATTGGATAATCAATCTTAGGAAGCAGAAATAACATATATAATTATGATGATGTGGGAGACCAGAAAGAGAGGATCAAATAAAGAGAGGGGTGGTGGGAGGGACAGACTATGAGCAAAGGCAGCTAAAACTAAGGTCAGTTTTAGGGGGTGTATGAAAGTAATATAAATAGAAACACCAAATAACAGGGGAGAGAGAGCCCCAACTGGACATGACTTACACCAAACAAAGCTCCTAGTTCCAGGAATTGGTTACAACCCAAAAATCTGCTGACCAAAGTGGCCTCATCAGAACTCCCAAATGACTTATGCCATTCCCAAGGATACTGGTTGCTTTCTACAAACTAATTGCAAGGCCCTATTGCTGGAGACAATACCTACACAAGTTGTTTAGTATGATGAAATCATGTAGGTGCCTATGTAGAGCTGTCAACCCTGCAGACTAGAGTTTGTGGTATTGGAAGGTGCTCTGCACACTACCAAAGGAGAAAACTAAAGACCAACCCAGCAAGAAACCCTGGTGACCTCCTTGTAAGACTCACTAGTCCAATAGCAGCACAAAGCCTGTGGGACTGACTCATCTATATATCTGATAGAATCGAGGGTCCACTCCATGAGATCCAACCCATCCCTGACACTGCTTGGGTGACCACACACCTAAGACTGGATAGGATAGTGACCTAGAGAAAAAAAAAAATTCTGTTTTGCTAAAGGAACATAGGAACAAAATGACTCCTAATATAATTCTGCTTACTCATAGATCAATATCTTCCTCAGTCATCAGAGAAGCTTCCTCCTGCGGTAGATGTGAATAAATATAGATATCTACAACTTGATAACATGCAGAGAGTGAAAGACCCTGGAACACTCATTCCTAAACGGAATGTCTCCATCAAATCCCTCCCCCTAAGGGCTCAGAGAACCCCTCAGATGATTGGACAGAAAGCTTTTAAGAGCCAGAGAGGAGAGAGAATGCCAAAGAAGCAAGGCTTCCAAACACAGCAGGACTGATGTGAACTCACATCATATGAACTCACAGACACTTCAGCAGCAAATACAGGGCCTGCACAGACAAGTCAGGGCTTGACGGTGTCCCAGTGCCGAGAGGGTAAATGGACACAAGCCCACATCCCTAACCTTGAAACAATCTCCAATGTATAACCACTGACAAATGAAAATGAGTTTCCTCTAATGGCGTCTCACTGAGTATACAAGTCGCTCTTGCGACCAGACTTTAGTTAGTTTTCTCTTTGTCTCATAATACCTTGTTTGGCCATTTTTTCTTCCTTTTGTTTCTCAGTCAACCATTCCTTCATTATTTATTATGGTTTCCAATTTTATAATTTTTAGGGGATTTCTGTGTCTGCCTATGTGTGTGTCTCCATATATGTGGTTTGTGAACTTTCACTTTGGCTAATTTTGTTTGTTTGGTTTTCATTTGATTGTTTTGTTTTATTCAGGCTTGCTTGTTTTTTTTTATTGTATTGTTATTCATTTCTTTTTTGATTGCTCTTTGTTTTCTAGTGAGGGAGAGAGCACAATGAAGGATGTAGATTTGGGTGGGTGGGGAGGATCTGGAAGGAGCTGGCACACTAGAACCATAATCAGAATCTTTGTATGAAAGATAATTATTTTCAATAAAAAAGTCTTATACATCCATATTAAAAAATAACAACAAGGACAAATTAAAAGGGGATAGTTCTTGTAAGGGCCACTCTGTAAGTCACCATTTTTTTCTCTATGAAAAGGAAAACAGAAGAGTAGATATTAAATGCTCAACAATGAATGTAGTTTCAGGTTCTCTAGTGATATTGAAATAGTTAATTATAAGTATTTAAGTGATATTTAAGATAGTTCATGAGATAATGAATTACCTTCCATACAGTGGCACTCCCAAAAATATTCATGTCAGTGACATCACAGCAGTCTTAGGTTATTGAGGACATGTATGGATTTGTACAATGACAAAATATTTAACAATGTGTTTTCTCTATTGTGCCCATTATAAAATGAAGCAGGACATGGTAAAACATTGTTGTCATTTCTGGTGAAGAGAATCATTGTGTTTCCTTTAAATATTTACACCGACTAATTCCCACGACCCGTGAATTCCTTATATGGTAATAGGAACTTTGAAGATATTATTAGGGTTAAGGAGATTTGAAGTGACGAAGCTGATCTGAATTATTGCTTAAGGAAGCCCAGTTATAACCACATGAGGTTTGAAAATGCAGACATTTCTTTTCTGTCCCATGTTGTGTCAAAGAGTGATGTGAGAATGAAGGAAGGGTCAGGTACGTGTGGTGTTTGTGAATATGAAACAGAGAGAATCACATCTTTGATGATATCACTTTCTTTCAGGGCCTAGGAAATCTGCGGAATAGTTTGCCCTCCAAAGCTTCTCAAGAATAAGTCTCTGAAGACATCTGTTCTGGTTATTAAGAGGGACCCCATCAGGACTCTGACCTACAAATCAAGAAAATACTAAATTTTGAGAGACACCATAGGTGCCCCTCCCGGACCCACACAGCATGGGCCTGGCCTAAGAGGCACCTGAAAAGGCTCATCTCACTATATCACAGTGCAGGAGTGGACTCCAGCCTCACGTGGGTGAGATGGATGCCACTCTAAGGAGCAAGTATGCGGTGGAGAGATGGGAATAGGCATTGTAAAGAGAGAAAGAACTGGAAATGCAAGGAATGCTCTGATGTGAGTAGCCTGCCCTGTGGCCGGAGGGCATGGTAATGTCCTATGCTGCCACCCAGGGCCATATCTGGGTCCATGGCCTTGCAGCAGCAGGGTTCTTGGTTTATGCTCATAGCCCATATTACCACCAAAGACCATACAGACATCCCTGGTCTGGGCTGCTGCCTGTGACCATGTTGATATGCCTGAGGGCTGTGCATGGCTGGCCCTGCCCCTCTACTGGCTGTGGTACTTCACTTGGGAGACCTGATCCCACCCCTCACTTGGGCAGCTTGGGAGAGCAGGCCCTGTACCATGCATGGGCAGCAGGGTAGAGCTGGCTGTGATGGTACATGTGAATGATTGAGCTGGCCTGAGGGTGAAGGTCATGAGTGCAGAAAAGCTGACTCTGCCCTATGGTGATGTTTTATTTGTACTAAAATGTGATTTGTATGTTAATAAATAAAGTTGCCTGGGGTTCAGAGCTATTAGCAAGCCTTAGCAGAAGCTGGGCGGTGGTGGTACATGCCTTTTATCCCAGCTCTTGGGAGGCAGAGCTAGGCAGATCTCTGTGTGTCTGCTTTCTACCACCACTCCCTGGGATTAAAGGCGTGAGTCACCATGCCTGGCCATTTCCAATGTGGCCTTGAACTCACAGAGATCCAGAGGGATTTCTACCTCTGGAGTGCTAGGATTAAAGGTGTGAGTGCCACCATTTTCTAGCCTTTGCATCTAGTGGCTGTTCTGTCTCTGACCCCAGATAAGTTTATTAGGGTATACAATATTTTGGGTAACACAATACCACCTCACTGGCCCTGTCCTGTGGGGTGGTTGTCTGTGCTTTACCCAAGAAGCACTGCCCCAAGTAGGTAGTAGGTAACTGCTAGTTAACTGTGGGGCGTGGCTGAGGGGGGCCCTTAAGACCTGGGATGCTTATGTGCTTGTTTTATTGGCTTCCTCGTGGTCTTGGACGCTGGATGCTGGTTCTGCAGATAAAGACAGAGTGCTCCCCACCCATCCTGGATCCTGCGACCAACTCCCTTATGCTTATTGTAAGTTAACCCAGAATAAATCCCTTTCGATCATCAGACAGACTCCGTGGAATTGCCTCCTCACAGTCCCTCACCTGAGCAAAACGGGAGAGCTAGTGCCATTGGTATGGGTGTGGAATCTCCATGACACAGAGAAAAAATGGGATATTTGAGAGGAGTTCTGGTGAGGATCCAGTATTGATGGTATAGCAAAAGCCAGAGACTTCACACCAGCCCAGTGACTCACTGAAATTAACATTTGTAATAAAGCTGTTTGGGAAAAGGGTATACTGTATGACACCCCACAACATACCCAACTACCATGGTGATAATTGTCTTTTCTTACTTCTTATTTTAGTTCTTGATTTTTTTTTAATTATTCTTTTAATTCTTAGTTTTCTTTGGGGGCGAGGGTTTCAAGGGCAGATGTCAGATATGGCAGACAGGGAGAGGAGTGGGATTGGGGTGCATGATGTGAAGTTCACAAAGAATCGATAAAAAAGAATATACCAAGTTAATGTTTAAGCTGATAATGGTTGCGGTAACTTGTTAAGAATAGGAAAGTGTGGCAGATATTTGTAATAAAAGAGGGTGCTGAGGTAAAAACTGTCCAAGAGAAAAGGGGAATGAGGGGCTTCCATGGACAGAGACGAGAGGCTTTTTGAGAGAGACAATGGGAAGAAAATAGAAGAGATTTTGTGAAGCAGGAGAGACACTGTGGGAAAAAGAACAACAAAAAATGAGTAAAAAGGTGAAAAATACAAGCAAAAGAAACAAAGAAATCAAACCCAGGCAAAAAACAGTATCAAAATACACACAGAACCTCTTAAACCATTAATAGGAGTGTAGTGTTTAAATATAATGCTTACAGGGACAAGAGCTTGAAAACCCTCTGCTGTAGTAAACACAAGTGTGATTAAGCAAGCTGATGCTGAGCACTTGTGCTATCAGGGTATTGCTGATTTGGGTGAGAAGGAAATAAAATCCTCTTATTAGAAACCAGAAATAAGAGACTAACTATATGCTGACAGAAAGATTTGGAGAACTTTCCTGCAGCTTGTGAAGAACAGCTAGACAAGAGGGGAATGTATATTTGGATCAAGAAATTTTCGTAAACATTTTTGAATATGTGTCCTGTTTTGCTGCTTAGAATCAAATGTAACTTGAAAGAAATATATTTCTGTTCAGGGAAAAAAAATGTTGTTAAGCCAAAAGGAAATGGTGCTCATTGGTTTGGGACCTTTTCTGCTCAACCT
This sequence comes from Peromyscus leucopus, assembly GCF_004664715.2. Taxonomy (NCBI): domain Eukaryota; kingdom Metazoa; phylum Chordata; class Mammalia; order Rodentia; family Cricetidae; genus Peromyscus; species Peromyscus leucopus. The sequence goes on from NC_051074.1 coordinate 60,678,817, forward strand.
CCTTAGCAAATGCAGGAAAGTGAGAGATTCTCCGACTAAAGCAAACGGCGAGGAGAAAGCCCGCGTTGTGCGGATTTGCTGACACCCTTGGTGACAGTCTCAGAAAAGTGAGAGCACCGAGGTCACTCACACACAAGGCTCTGAGGAGTGTGAAGATGTGACACAGATCTCAGAGGACCAAGTGCCCACAAAGCTCCAGGGCTCTGTCCTTTCATTCTCTCTTCTGGCTCCACTTTCACTTATACTATTGATGCTTCATTGGGGCATTTCTTAACTGTTTGGTTAACTTCAGGGACTTTAAAGGAATCCATCCAAATTGGTGGCTAAAACTAGACTTGTATATTAGAAGTAAGCTTTCTGAACACTTATATGCGGGTCTCTCAGCCTTCTAATTAAGTATTTTCTGTCCCTTTCCCTTTAAATTTTTGAAATATAGAAATATTAAAGCAGGTTTTGTCTTTCATTCATGACCCCAAATCACTCTTCAGTAAGATAATCTCAAATCAACACATGCCCAAGCATTCTTGAATGGTCTCTGATTTTGTTTAGATTATTTTCATCTCCCCTGGAAATCTAACAAAAATACGTGTCAATACAAAACACAAAACATTTCAAATCCCCCTTGTAATAATACTCTTCATGGAATAGAGAGATGGCTCGGAAGTTATGAGCATTTTTTAACTCTTCCAAAGAACCTAGATTCGATTCCCAGCAACCATATAACAACTCACAGCTATATGTAACTCCTATTCAAAATGATTCAAGCCTCCCTGAGGTCTTCATGGGGACAAAGTGAACATGTGGTACATATACAGACCTAAAGGCAAAATATTCCTAAAGTAAAAATGGAAAAAAACAGCTATATATATATATATATATATATATATATATATATATATATATATATATATAAAATCTTTACTATCTATTTGTAGATAGATAGATGATTGATAGATAGATAGATTGATAGATAGATAGATAGATAGATATACATATGTCATCTTTATCCATCTATCTGTAGCACTGATTCTCAACCTTCATAATGCTGCCACCCTTTAATACAGTTCCTCCTGTGGTGATTTCCAACCATGAAATTATTTTTTTGCTACTTCACAGTCATAACTTTGATACTGTTATGAATCAAATATCTGATATGCAGTATAGATGATATTTGACCCTATAGGGTCATGATTGACAGTTTGTAAACCGCTGATATGTAGTGTTCATATTCACAGTAATTTTATTCAAAATTGAAGATACAATTCAGATTTGCCCTCACTGAAAGATCCTCTGAGGCCTTCCTCTTTTTTTTCCAATTGGTAATATGATTTTTTTAAATTCCTTTGGTTATGTGTGTTTGTGTATGTATCTGTGCCAGTATTACATGCATGTGCATATGCAGGTTCATGTGGAGTCCATGAGAGGGTATTGGGTCCCCTTTAGCTAGAATTATAGGTGGTTGTGAGCTACCCATCATGGATGTGGGGAACAAAATGTAGTCCACTACAAGAGCTATATAATTGCTGAGTAATCCCTACATCGACTCCTCCTAATTCTTAAAAGGTTTTGAAAAATACTAACAATGCTTAGTAATCCATTCTGAACCTAATGATTATACTTAACTTCATGCTTTTTATCTACATTATATTCTCAGTCAGCTTCTATTTTGAATTCCATTTACTGGAATTGATTGGATTCCAATGTTTCCTTTTGCTCACACTTTGATGCTTCTAGAAACATCATCTTTTTCCCCTTCAAATGTACCACACTTTGGCTAGATTCATCAGATTCCTAGTTCCCATTGTCAACATTCAATGAGTTTAGCTTTTACATTTGACAAATATTTTAGTATAACTTCTTCCATAATGCACCCAATAATGCTGAGATATTATCTTCTGTCTTCACTTTTTAAATGCATAATGTGTGGAAAGTACTGAAGTTTCTATAAAACGCTAGAAAGGAAATCAACCCCTGTCTATCAGATTCAAATTATGATTGGAAATATGTTTGTCCTCCTATTAGATGCTTCTAGAAGTCCTCAGTGAGTAAGAACAAGCATGGCAAAAGAAAATGAAGACATTGGCACTAACTCAATAAATATACCAGGATGTTTTCTGAGTCTATGTCAATGCCGTATCAATGAAAAGCATCATCACTGACAGCATAATGGATAAAAATTATACTTGCATTTGGATGAAATTTTGTTAGAAATTAAGTTATATTATTTGAAATTTCTTTGTTTTTATACTATTTTTTTTTTTAACAAATTCTCAAAGACAAGAACGAAGCCCATTTAAGGTGTTTTTGCTGTGGTTGAATGAAGCAGGCAATAAACCATTGTTCCCACATCCAGTATTCTCTTTGGGGTAATCTATTGTTTAGCTTTAAGAACTAATTTTTACGGACTCAGTTCTATTTTCCAGGCTCATCCTTTCCTAAGTCTGTGTGTGTGTGTGTGTGTGTGTGTGTGTGTGTGTGTGTCTGTCTGTCTGTCTGTCTGTCTCCTCTCTGAGTGTGCATATATATGCTACATAAAATATGTGGTTGGTAATTTAAATTTTCTACAATAGCAGATTGAGATTATCTTTTTCCTTCCTAACATGAGTAAGATTCACATACTCAAGTATGTAAATGAAGATAGCACCACATAAACTGTATGACAAGGGAACATTTATAGTTAGTAATTCTAAATATGCATATGGAGACACTACTTTCAAATAGGCTAAATCAAAGGCGTTGCCTTAAAGGAACTCTCTAAAATATTAGATTGGACTCAAACTAAGTTGTCTGGAGAAATCTCAGCCTTTCTAACAAAGCATGTGCTCTCTGTGTTCCAGAGAAAATTGGATCCTATATGTTGTGTGTTATAGCTACTAAGAGTCTTCAGTGGATGGAGAAATCAATGATAGGAAGAAGGACAATCACAAATAGGACAGTGTTGAAAAATTACCTGTACAAACCTGCAATTTCAATAAGAAATAAAACACCCTGGCCCTTTGAAAACCAAAATAATATTTGATATAGAGACAGAAATCTAAGAGACATTTTTAAGAGGTTGGCTAAGAACAATTACTACATGAAATCCTTTATTTACAATTCTAAAATTGAATTATATGTTAAGTTTTATTCCACTATCATGATTCATGAATCCTAATACATAACACTTCAGGGTTTTTCCCTATTTGCAAATAAAAGATTTTCAGAGGTAAGCAAGTCCAAAATGAAGCCATTCAAATGTGCTCTGTTCTAAAATGATGAAAGGCAAGATTTTATATGTACAGGAAGATAAGTGATGTATGTGTAATACATGGGAAATGCTGCTGTTGGAAGCCAGCAAAGCATCAAATGGGGCTCCAGGCCCTCAGCAGGAGCCCACATGGCAGATATTTAACTTTGGATTTTAACTTCACCACAGAGATCTTCTGTTATTAATGGCCTCTCATTCAAGTTCAGCTGCTTTCTTTTAAGCCAGCACCTTAGGATACTAAAATAGTTTCCTTTTCCATGATAATTGACTTTATTCTTTGGTCTTTAAATTCTAATTCTTCCATACAACAACCAGAATACCATGTTAAATACTTGTTTATAGATTTTTTGATTAATAATTTCATAATACATACAATTTTATTTTAAAAATATATGTTGTAGATATTGTTTATGAAACCATTGTTATGGAAGTTATATAAATAACACATGATGCATTGGCATTGGTCTGTCTTTGATCCATAAGGGTGTATTGCTCTTTCTTTTTTTTTTCTTTTATTGAAAATATATTCTTTTCTCAAACAATGTATTCTGATTATAGTTACCCCTCACTCCATAACCCTTGTAGAATTCTACTACCTCTCTGTTTCTTATTAGAAAAAAAAAACAGACTTCCAAGAGACAATAACAAAACATGACAAAATAAAATATGATTAGCGGACCAAAAACTATTGTATCAAAGTTGGATACAGCAACCCAACAGTTGGAAGACTCCCAAGAACAGGCACAATAGTACAGCCACTATGTAAATGAACATAGCATTTCCTCAGAAAACTGAAATCTACCTACCTCAAGACCCAGCTATACCACTCTTGGATACATACCCCAAAGATGCTCCATCATACCACAAGGACAGTTCCTCAGCTATGTTCATTGGTACTTTATTCATAATAGCCAGAAACTGGAAACAACCTAGATGTCCCTTAACAAAGAATGGATAAATAAAATGAAGTCCGTTTACACAATAGAGCATTACTCAGCTGCTAAAAAGGATGACATCATGGTATTTGCAGGAAAATCTATGGAACTAGACAAAAATCATCCCAAATGAGGTAACCTAATCCATAAAGATAAATATGGTATGTATTCATTTATACAAGGATATTAGTCATTAAGTAAATGATAAATAAGATACAATCTATAGATCAACAGAGGTTAGGTAAAGAAGGGGATGTAAAGGTGAATGCATGGATCTCCCAAGGAAAAGGAAATGGGGTATATTTCTTATATTAATGTATCTACAATAACGTACATCAACTATGAGGAATCTGGTTGTGACAAATACAGAGACATATACCATTGTCCTCATCAGCTTGTTGCTGTCTTCAAATTAGACACATATTAAAAATATTGAACTTTGATACTGAACGTCTTTTTCTTAAAGATTTCAAAGACTGAAGACTAAGAGGAAAGCATGCAGTCTAATTATATGATATTTAATCTGTAGAGATCAACATGTGCCAAATAACATGATTGTATTGTACCTAAGAGGCAAATTCAGTGTACTTAGACACCACTTAAGTTGGTTAGCATATTCTATTAGAAATTACATCTTTTAGTTAATCTTATTTTTCTTTCTTTTCTGTTACTTTTGTTTGTGTTACTGAAGGCTGAATGTGAAGTGTAATTAAAATGGAAAGTGTTAAATCCACAGATTATAGAATAAGCCCACATTGATGCACCCCCTCAACAGTCCAAAGAGCTATTTGCAGGAATGTTGGAGAGAATTCCAAGAAAGCTTTACTGTGCTGAAGCTAAGGTACAGCTGCATTTTCTATATGTTAGATGCCAACTTCTGCTTTGTACTTAGAGTAGAAAATATCAACTTGCAACAAGAAAATTGAACATGAACATTTATGGAAACTAAAGGGTTTTTGTTTGTTTTGTTTTGGGACAGGGTTTCTTTGTGTAGCCCTGGCTGTCCTGGAATTCACCTGTAGACCAGGCTGGCCTTGAACTCAAAGATCCTCCTGCCTCTGCAGGGTTTGAAGGTTTGTGCCATCCTGCTGTGTGAAACCTAAAGCTTTAACCTAAGTGTTCTGGTGAAAACTAACTAGTTCATGGTTGGCACAATTTCTAACACTACAGGGAAGAAAGAGTTATGTGTTAGAGTTACAGAAGAGAAAACTCTGGATGACTTGTGAAGTTTTTTGTCTGCAGAACCATGTCCAAAAACTACATGACATGGAGGCAGAGCAGTTCATCAAAGAAATCCCATTAAGAAAAAAAGAAATCCCATTAAGGGGAAGAAACGGCCCAGAGATTTACTACTGCTTACTGCTTTTACAGAGGCCCCTAATTTAATTGTCAGTACTTTTTTCTTGAGGACAACACCCAAGTTCTGTTCCAGGGGATTGCACACTTTCCACTGACCTATGAGATAGTACACACAGAGAGTATATTCACACAGACCTATACACTACACACATACACATCAAAAAATTACATTAATCTATTCTTCACTACTAGTGTGGCACATGCCTCAGGGGAAAGCTGCAAGTGAACAGTCTCTTGATGACAGCTTTAAATGTAAACTCTAAGGCAGGAAGGGATAATCAGATGCTCAGTCATCAAACTTCAGTCCCTGTCAAGACATGAACATAAATTTTCATATTAAAGTTCTGGATGAAGGAAGAGTACACACATTTTACTCCTAATATGCAATTAGTCATTAATTAGTCTAGGAAAACTTATAAATGGAAAAAGACAATTTTTCGATTGATAGAAATACACACACAGTAACGATGTCTTTTCTTTTAAAATTGATCCTCCATTAAAATGTTCACAATCAATATGCTAGGATTGTGTAGTGAGAGACAGGCTTAGTCAACACTTTCTATGAAAAGCAAGGGATCACGAATATTTACATTATCTGCAATAAGAATAAAATTAGTGCAAAGATATATATATATATGTTTTAAAACTTACTATATCATTATGGTAAGCAGAGTGGGGAAATCAGTAAATAAGTCCTCAGTAAAATTAAGATTTTTTCAATTCAACCATTTCTTATATTTCAGTGATATGAAGAAGAATGAGAAATGTGCTAATATCACATGATCAAAGATCCTGACAACCTTACCTAGGGCCACAGGTGGGAACAAAGATACTGGTTTTGATAAATTGTCACCCTGCCTATGGCTCCTGTCACACTTTAATAGCCCCGGGTTGTATTCTCCATGGAGAATAGCCTGCATTAATGAAGCTAGCAGGAACTTAATATTTAATAGCATTAATTCTGAAAGTTTTATAATGCTGTAACTTGATTTTTAATATACCACTTAAAATATATATGAATGTGAAATATTTATTGATTGTATATTAAGTTGTAAAACTCATGTGAATAATATAAATAGGATTCCTTATTAATTTAATTTATACATACTTGCTTTAATATATTGACTGCACACAACCACCAAAGGGTATATTTTTAAAATATTAAATCATGTTTAGGAAAAATAAGTGGCCTTTATATTTGAAATAACAGACTAGATTTAGCTTATTCTTAAAATATAATTGAGTTTCAATCTGATGAAAGAAAAGGTAGACCACTGAAATCTGAGTAGATTTCTTTATTCTGGATTTTATCAATTTAGTTATAGCATGTATTAGATTTCAAGAAAATTTTAGTTATATCCTTATGAATACTGCTAATGTGAAGTGACTGGATGTAAAATTAACAGAACAAAATCTGTAGCCCTCCTATATACAAATAATAAATTGACTGAGAAAGATATCAAGGAACCAATACCTTTCACAGTAGTCACAAACAATATAAAATATCTTAGTGTAACTTTAACCAAGCAAATGAAAGACCTGTATGACATACACTTCAAGTCTTTGTAGAAAGTAATTGGAGATGATATCAGAAGATGGAAAGATCCCCATGTCCATGGATCAGTAGGATTAACTTAGTAAAAATGACCATCTTACCAAAAGCAATCTATAGATCAATGCAATGCCCATCAAAATTGAAACACTACATTTTACAGATATTGGAAGAAACAATCCTCAGTTTCATATGAAAAAAAAACACTCAGGAAAGCAAAAATAATCTTGCACAATATATGAACTTATAGAGTTATCAATATTCCTGATTTCAAGATGCACTACAGAGCAATAGTAATAAAGTCAATGGCTTTTCACCATATAACAAGAGGATCATCTTTTTTAAAAAAAAAAATTGTTTATATGGTGAATTGAATTGATAGTTTTCTTTATGTTGAACCACCCCTGCATCTGGATTGATTGCCTACTTGATCTTGGTGAATGACTTTTTTTGATGTGCTCTTTGATTCAGTTTGCAAGTATTTTATTGGCAGGTTTGCATCCATGCTATTGAGGGAAAATAGTCTGTAGTTCCCTTTCTTGAGTCTTTGTGGGGTCTGGGTATCGTGGTGACTGTAGCCTTATAAAATGAATTTGGCAATTTTTCTTTTGTTTCTATTTTGTTTAAAATTGTGAGGAGTATTGGTGTTAGCTCTTTGAAATCTGGTAGAATTCAGCACTAAAAACATCTGGCCCTGGAATTTATTTTTGGTTGGGAGACTTTTACCTTCTTCAGTATTATAGATCTATTTAAAATGTTTATCTGATCATGATTTAACTTTGATAGATGGTATCTATAGAGAAAATTGTCCATTTCTGTTAGATTTTCAAATGTTGTGTATTACAGATTTTTGAAGTATGACATAATGATTCTTTGGGTTTCCTCAGTATCTGTTTCTATGTCTCCATTTTGATTCTGACTTTGTTAATTTGGATATTCTCTCTCCCTGCCTTTTAGTTAGTTTGGATAAGGGTTTGTCTGTCTTGTTGATTTGCTCAAAGAACCAACTCTTTGTTTCATTGATTTTTTTTATATTGTTCTTTTTGTTTCTATTTTATTAATTTTATTCCTGGGTTTGATTATACCTTGCCCTATATTCTTCTTGAATATATTGCTTCTGTTTGTTCTAGAGCTTTCAGATATGCTGTTAAGTCACTAGAATGAGATCTCTCTAGTTTCTTAATGAAGGCATTTTGTACTATGAATTTTTCTCTTAGTACTGCTTTGTTGTGTCTCTTAAGTTTAGGTATGTTGTCCATTCATTTTCATTGAATTCTAGGAAGCCTTTAATTTCTTTCATTATTTGTTCCTTGAGTCAGTGGTGTGGTGATATATTGTATATCCTAATAAAATTTGCCTGAAGATCAGAGAACAGAACAAGCCACTATATAAAACATAGAGGCCAGGCAATGATGGTACACACTTTTAATCTTAGCCCGTGGAAGGCCAGATCCATCTGGATCTCTCTGAGTTCAAAGCCACCTTGGACTACATGAAATTGACTCAGTCTAGGCAAGAAATAGAGCCAGGCAGTGGTGGGACACACCTTTAATCCCAGCACTTGAGATCTCATGCCTTTGCTTGGGAAGCACACATGCCTTCAATCCCAGGAAGTGATGGGTGGGCAGAAAAAAGTATATACATGTAAGGAGACAGGAATTAGAGGGTTCTTGAGGCTGAGGAGTTGTTGAGGTAAGAGGTGGTGGCTGTGGCTTGTTCCTTTGTCTCTCTGATCTTTTAACTACAATAAAACAAAAGTAGTTCATAATAAACTAATAGTAAAAATCTTCTTTATTACAACGTTCTATGACACCAATAAATTGGATGGAATAAATTGATGTATGTAATTATTTTAATTTCCTGTATTTGTCCTTCTTATTTATTCTTATCACACTATGTATCTATTATATGTTTATATGCATTTTCATATGCATGAATATATTTTTATGAGTACATGTATATCACAGTACATGTGCAGATCAGAGGCCAACAATAGAGAGTTGATTTTATCCTTTAACCATTGATTGATTTCTGAAATTAAACTCAATCCAAGTCATCAGTCTTGGCAGCACTGTACCCACAGAACCATCTTCTAGGCCCACTTTTTCTTTTGGGAAATTGTGTGTATGTGTGGGTGTGTTTATTAATATATTTATCTACAGTAATATATTTCCATGAGATAATAATTGCTGTGATAGACCTGACCTGACAGTGCTCTTGTTTGCGAGAATGTGGACTTTGGATTACAAAAGAAGTTAAGTGCTTCAAGCAAGTCCTAATGTGCTATAATAGTAGAATTATGGAAGACAGCGGTGCCAAGGGTTAATTGAACTGTAGGGTCCTGACTCAAGTGGTTCCAGAGGAGATGAAGTTTAGTTATGTGATTTTGAGACCATTTTGAGATATTTTGGTAAACAATGTGGCTGCTTTCTGCCCTTGTCCAAAAAAAAACAAAGAATCTGCCTGAGGCTAAATTGAAGAATTATGTATTAACAACTTTGGCAAAGGAGATTTCAAAACAGCCTAAGTTGACTATGTGGATATCAATAGCTAGTCTTATGCGAGTTGGAGTTCATCCTGGTCTACAGAGCAAGTTCCAGAACAGCCAAGTTCAGACAGTTAAGGAAACCACTGAAAACACAAGGCAGATGAAAACATATTTGAAGGATGGTACTGTGTTCCGGTCACAGTGAGCAGTAAAACTTGGCAGCTTTAGCAATGTGATTCAGTAGGTAGATTCAAGGATACAAGAAATAGTTTATAGAATCTCCCTCCATGACTAAGGAAAGCCACTAAGGCCTGGCATGTGTTAACAGTGTAGATGCATAAAGGCCCAGAGAGGCCATTGTGTGAAGCTGTGAAGGTGAAGCCTTGATTGTCTAGTAGACCCACTGGAGACCCCCAAGATGTTGGAGGTGCAAGAGTCATGGGATTCTTGTTAAGGAAAGTTGCTAACAGGGAGTGGAACCAGCCCAAGAGGGAAAAAAAATGTGTTTCAACAAAGTTGAAAGATCTGAAGAGCATTTTGACATCAGAAATGGAGATGCAGAGTTTGGAGTTTGCCCAGCTGGTTCTCAGTCTTGCTTTGACCCAGTATTTCCTCACTATGTTCCACTTCCTTCCTTTCAGAATAGTAATGTATATCTGTGCCATTGTATGATGGAAGTATATGATCTGCGATTTCATTTTTCTTTTACAGGAGATTACAATTAAGAAATTGTCATGAGTCTCAGAAGAGACTTTGAACTTCGGACTCTTAAACAGAGTTGAGATGATAATAGACTGTATGGGGATTTTGAAGTTGGACTAAATGCATTTTGCATTATAATATGGTTACAAGCCTATGGGGCTCAGGGAGTTTAGTGTGGCAGTTGAAATGAAAAGGCCTCACTATAGGCTTATAAAGTGGGGTACTATTAGGAGATGAGGTTTGTTGGAGGAAATATATCATGGGGTGGGCTTTGCGGTTTTAGACACTCAAGCCAGGCCCAGTGTCACTCCCTTTTTCCTGTTGCCTGCCGATGCAGATTTAGAACCCTCAGTTACCTCTCCAGTACCATGCCTGCCTGAATGCTACCATGTTTCCAGCCATGATGATAATGGACTAAACCTACAAATTGTAAATGAGATCCAATTACATATCTTCCTTTAGAAGAATTGTCATGGTCATGGTGTCTCCCTACAGTGATAGAACTTTGACTAAGATACCTGCCTAGGAAATGGTTCAACTCATTGTGGGCTATCTCATCTATCAGCTAGAGAATCTACTATTGATAAGCCAAGTAAACTCTATGTGGGAAATCCTTCATTAAGACTCTCTTACCAGGTAATTCTATGTTGTATCAAGTTGATAAAGCTAATCATCACAAACATATGGTGCCAAATTTTTTTCCAAGGCAGTTAAACTACTACTTGATGTTTCAGATACTACTGAGAGTGATAAAGACCTTCATTTGGTATTGCATGATACACAGGGCTGAGCCTTTGCCTTCAATTGTACCCACTGCTGTAGGCTCCCTGTGGTTCTAGGAGCAGTAGTTGTAAGGCTTGGTGCATTCTTATGATTAGATGAGCATTGGAATCACATATTAGCAGAATATCAGCCTCCGTGATTGATGTTGGAGGGTGGTAACTTTTAGTACTTAATATTCACTCTTTCTTCTTAGGTTCTTACCTCACATCTGGAAATGCTAAGAAAATCCCATGCACTATTTTGCTTAGCATTGATAAGACTTCCAACCACTCACACCCTGGTAAGTGTAAAAATCCTCACACCAGCCTCACAATCTAAGGATAAGAAAACCCAAGCTGGTGCCTTTTCCCTATAAGCTGCTTTTTGGACCAGCATGACATCTTGCTATGCTTTTCACAGGAAGTCTAGTATGTAGGTTACAGATCATGTCACTGTCTGTGGGTACTGAATGACATCTTCCTCAACAATTCATAAAGAAATTTCATTCCTTGTTATGCAACGAATAGATGAGTCTTTTGGAGCCACAAAAGAAAATTAAGGCAGGGAGGAAACAGAGAGACATTGCTGACCATTCTCTTGACTGGAAGGAGGTCAGCATACTGAGCTCTCCACTGAGGCTGGGGATGGTAGCTTCTTGTTATTGGCTGACATAGATGGACAGAAAGAAGGAATCAGGTTCCTTTGGGGAGAAAGTTAATCTCCTCACAAGTGCTCCATTCTCATATCATTTTAGTCAAAAAAATCTCCAATATCTAAATACCATCACATCAGCACAGTATGCAAAATATGTTTGCAAAAATACTCTTGCAGTGTAGCATTCATCTAAAATTAACATATATATACATATATATAAAGTAGTTTTTATTATAATTTTCTCTAAGCTGTTTTGAAACATAAACTCTACACCTTATGTCTCATTCAGTTTTGAATTTTGACAAAATTGTCATTTCTTTCACTATTTTTACTTTTGATATTATATTACATCTGTAAATATGTCACTGTAACATATGAAACAGAGCACAATATTTATAATTCGAATAACTTGTAACACAGTGACACTTAAACAAACACAAATTTTAAGATTCCTTAATGGTTTGACATCCCTTGGGTTAATTAAGTTTGTCACTCGTTGCTATATGTCTAGAAATTGCCTTAATTCCAGGAGTTGTGGTGTAAACATAATTGTCTATGAAATTATTGCATGGTTTTATTTTTTTCCTTTAGCCTAATTTTATTTTGATTCTTTTGGAATTTCACATGATACACTTGAGGCCTACTCATTTCCCACTCCCTCCATATCCTCCCCTCACCCCCATAGTTCTCTTCCTAAAAGAAAAAAATATTAATTAAAAATAAAACAAAACACTTTGTTCCTCTGTCTTTCCAGCCTCTCCAATACTTCTTCATGCATCTTAGTGGTATTGGAACTGTGATATGTCAGACAGTATACTCCTTTTTCCACACAGCATTACTTGCAAATGTTATTTGCCATGAGTTGTTGGTCTGGTTCAAGGCCTCTGGCTTCTGGTACACCATTAGTAATAGACCCTCACCAAAACTCTTTTTGGATATCATGCTGTTGTTCTGAACCGTGGAGATCCTGCAGCTATGGTTCCATAGGGCCAGTCCCTTCACACATTCCAGCAGGTTATATAAATGGGTATATGTTGGGGTGGGCTAACTCAAAGCCCTGTGTGTGGGTCTGGGTAGTAACTGATTTGATCAGTCCAGGCCACTAGAACCCTCAGGCAAGGGGTGGAGTCAGCTCTTCTAAGCCCATGCCATAGGGGGAGGTCTCTCACATGCTCATGATGAGGGATAGGGCCATCTCTTCTGAGTCCAGGACCAGGTCTCCCATGAGGTGCTAGGCAAGTTACTCTGCTTCAGTGGCCAGGAAGGGGCAGGGCCAGCTCTCACAAGGTCAGTGAAGGGTGGTGCCAGCTCAACGTGGCCCTCAGATTCCAGTACTATAGCCTCCTATGGTAACAAGGGCCATGGATATCATCTCAGAACTCCAACTGCAGCAGGACCACAAATCCAGACATGGCCAGCAGCAGCAGCTCCAGCCTGGAACGTATCATGGCCGTGGTGGCAGCACAGGCCATTTAGATCAGCACAGCCCTCAGGCACCAACATGGCCACAAGTGGTGACCCAGACCACAGCCATCCATATGGGTTTGGGTGGGAACAAGGGCCACAGACGTCAACACAGACCCTGGCTGGGGTACAACCATGGACCCAGATGTGGCCCTTGGCAGCAGCCCAGTCCTAGATATCACCATGGTCCCAAACAGCAAGAAAGCTACCCACATCTGCCTGTTCCTCATCACTTTTTCAATACCATCTCTTTCCACAGCCCATAGACTGTTCTGATCTTCTTTCTTTCCCATTTCTCCACTATATATTTGTTCATCATAATGAAACCTACCTGCCTGGAGCCAAATTGTAATGAATAATTATACTGACAATTTATTAATTTTTAATGTATTTTGTTTTTATAAAACATATAATTTAATTTTTATCATAGGACAATATTATAAGTCATAAATAAATTCCCAGTGAAATAGTCACAATTATAACCACATATAATCTTTATTCATTATTTTGAAATGAAGATAACTTTTTCTGTATAACATTTTTGATTAAATCTGACTAAATTTATATACTGCAAATATGATTGTAAAACTGCTACATTACTGTTATTTCAGCCAGATAAACATGTGCATAAATATCTAACAAATAAATATTTTTGAAATAGGAGTTTTGCTATATTTTATTGTATTTTTTGCTATTATATAATGAATAAACCATAAAAAATGGACAAGCACATCTCTCATGCACTTTGCTGTCAATCTCACCTAGTGAAAACTGTGCATAGGTTTTTGCCTTCATTACCACATGTCCATTGCAAATATGTAGAACTATATGTTACCAAAAGGAAATATTATCTTAGGGGCATACTTGTCTTTCCATGCTTGTTCATCAGTTAATTCAATAAAAAGAAAGTGATTAGCAAAGTCCATGATTACATAACTGCCATCACCTGGCAAGTAGGCAGCAGGTGGTAAATGTGAGGTCAGACTCCTTTATGGAGTGTGACACTTTATGAAAACAACAACACATCATTTTCACAGAGTTATAACACAATCTGTGTTTCCAAATGTTTTGAGGTGAAGAAAGTTGTCTCAGTAATTGTGTTACAGATACTGAACTCCCATAGGTGCTTCAAAAGATGAGTTTAAGCTACCCCGTTTTAATACAGTAAAAGCATATTTGTTGGATAATAGGTGCAATTATTTTATTATAAAATTCTTTTTATTAAATTTTGCTTAATAAATTTATTTTTGAGATGTACCAAAAAAATATAACCATTATGTAATCAGTCCTGAGAACATTGCTTAATGGAGTTGTCTTGACTAGCATGCACAAGACCTTGGGTTCAATTCCCCCATTGTACAATCAATGTGGTAATACACCATTTTGATCCATTTATATATTGTAGAATGTGTTTCTCCATAGTAGGATTCTACTGTCTTCTACTCTTAGTTATTCTTAATGTAGGAATATTTTAAGAAAGGATTTCAACTTAGAACAACTTCAATTGTGGTAACTATAGTCAAAAATGGCAATTCCCAAAGAAAAGGGAGAAGTATAAACATATCTTTAATTGTGTTGTTTTTGTTTTCTAGAGAACTATGATATTGATTAAAATTAATTCTATTGTTTCCTTTACCATGTAAGGGTAGGTTATTTTGTAACTTGGCAACTCTACAGTATTGCAACTCCATCAGAAACTTTAATATTCAAATCATATTAGCATCTGAGTTTGGTAATGCAAAGTGACTCTAAACAATGCTATGGTTAAAATAAAGGTCTTGTAGTATAAACTTAAATACCATTTTCTGTCACTGCTGATTGAAATTGGTAAAGGCTAAAGTCACGACGACGATTTCTTCTAACTTACCTTTAAATATTTGGTAGTTTATTTTTCAGTAGGTTTTTCAGTGTAGGTTTTCTGATCTTTTGTTCCTCAGATACAAGGAAAAACAACATTAACAATAGTTTAGATGACATAAAATAAATTATTATTTTTTAAGTTGTCTTATATAATAGGAATTTGAGGCTTTTTAAAAAAAAATCATTCTGATTTTCCCATGTGTCATGTTGAGATAGAGAGAAACTGTCTCAATATACACTCTTCATGTCCAGGAATCCACAGTGGATTCCACAGTGGCAATTTTAAATGAAAGAAAACATAATAGATAGTGAAGCTCTAGTTTGAAAATGGGTAGAGTTTTCACCACTCTCACCCAGGTATGTCCTCTGCATGCTCTCAAAAGAGTAGCATAAATACCAAGCCATAGACAAACTATTATCTACAATAGCTTACTGCCTGCAACATACTAGATGGCACAAAGCTTATGGGATTAACCAACCTCTATCCAATCAGATTTAAGGCCCACTCCATGAGATGGAACCCATGTCCAATACTTCTTGAATGGCCAAGAACCTGAGACTAGATAGTCCAGGGATCTAGGGTAAAAACACGTATGACTGGTCTAAAAAAAAAAATGAAGTGATAGATAAAATGACTCCTCATAATATTCTGCTCTACTTGCCCTGCTCATGGATCAGTGCCTTCCTTGTTCATCATCAGAGAAGCTTCCTCCTGATGCAGATGAGAACAGATATAGAAACACACAGCCATGCATTATGCAGAGAGTGAAAGACCTTGGAAGACTCAGCCCTAAATGGGATGTCCCCATCAAACCCCACCCCCCCAGAACTCAGGGAACCCTGTGGAAGAGAAGCCAGAAATAGTATGAGAGCCAGAGGGCATGGAGCACAACATGAAAACAAGGCCCTCTGCAACAACTTGATCAAAGCTCATCAATATGAACTCACAGAGACTGAAGCAGCATGCACAGGGCCTGCATGGGTCTGCACAAGGTCCTCTGTGTATACATTATGGCTTCAAGTTCAGTGTGTTTGAGTGTTCAAATGAGTGAATCTCTGAATACTGCCTCTTTTCTTGGGCTCTATTCATTCTCTTGGTTTGACTTGTCCAAATTTGACGTGATAGTTTTTATTTTACTATATTATAATTTATTTTGTTATATTTAAAATGAATGAATGAATGATGACCTAGCCACTGGAGTAAACGTTAACAATTGAACTGTCACTTATATCAGCTAGGAGAGGTAAAATCAGTTTTCTTCATTAGAGTGACACTGAGCATATCAACCACTTCAGGACAGGCTTCATGTTCAGAAGTAGTTGACCAACATATAATGGACTCCACAGTTCATGTGTGTGCGTGTGTGCATGTGTGTGTGTGTGTGTGTGTGTGTGTGTGTGTGTGTGTGTGTGTGTGTGTGTGCTTTTATTTATTTACCGTTCAGTGTGCTTTTGTTTGGTTTCGGAGGAGTTATTTAGTTTTTTTGGTCTTTCAGGGGGGTTGTTTCTGTATTAGGGTTTTGGCTCCTGAGAAGGAACTTATAGTTGAGTGAGTAAAAAGAGGATTGGGAAAGACTTGAAGGAGGGGAAGAATATGATCAACATATATGTAAATTTAAAAATTGTTTTAATTATAAAATGGTTAAACTTAAGTCACTAAAATAAAATATTTTTGCTTCCATTGGTGCTTTCCTAGTTAATTCCTTTGTGTGATATTTCCCTTATACAGGACAATAAAGAAATAAAATCTAATCAGCCACATGTTGTTCATCCAGCATAAATTAGGAAGGAACAATAGGAAAGACTTCAATGAACTCTTTAAATTATAAACCAGTAATGCACATGCATTTCCAGAGGGAATATGTCATGCAATAAATCTGCATCTTTCAAGAGGGACAGCAGGAAAAATGCTATTCCACATACCAACAAGGCAGGGATGCAGGGATGCAGGGACTCTAAGGATCATCTGACAAAAGTTATCATTAAACCTTCAACAGATGCTTCATGGCTTTTGTTATTCAGGGATAAAAAATAACACTTAATATAATCTTCCAAACTTCTCACTTTTTCACGTTAAAACCCAAAGTACTCCATAGCAGAGCAATTAAACCACATTTTGTAAAGAACAGGATGGTTTCAGGGTAGCTGAAGACAATCACATGTCTTTGTTCTTTTCAAGATAATTAGCACTGGAAAATTAGCAATATGTTTAGGAACATTTTTCCCAGGGCAAAAATCAACCACAAAAATCAGCTCGAGAAGTAACCACAGGTTGAATTAAATATCAAATTAACAGAAGATTGCTACCAATGGGTGGTGATGATTCATCACAGCAAAGCAAAATAGTCATTTACTAACTATTTTATTACTTTCTTTACGGTTCTTACTAAATAACTGTGTAGCATAATAAAATATTGAGAAAAGTTTGAGTAGTAGCTGGTATTTAAATATTTCCTTCCAGTGTTGGGAAATAAATGCTGTGAAGATATTTTTAAAGATTATACAATTACTTGTTTTGATTATAAACATAGGGATATGCTCTCTCTTAAATTCTTTCTATACAAAGAGGAACATGCATGCATGTATATACATATATACAAAGGACAAGCAGAGAGATGGATGGAATATTTAATTTCATTTCTTTAATATGAATCATCCAAATCATGTCATATAGTGTGGATACATGATATATTCATTGATCTTATCTTCAATATTAAAAAATGGAAATTAATTCTTTTCAAATACTAAATTCAGTATTTTATTTTTTGTGTATATTTTTAATTTTAATTTTATAACCAACCATAACTTGATTTAATATTAATAAGGAATTAGGATTTGTGATATTGAATTAATCAATAAAATAGAATATGTCAAAGAAAAGAATCTCCAATGTGTGTTTATACTTATCAAATGAATAAGATTTTTTTGTGATTTATCAGTAAACCAAAATTCAACATTGCAAAAACATAAATTGTTACATGTTTATTCTAAAATACAGGACCCAAAGAAAAAGTAGTTGTTTATTTTTCATTCATGCCTTTTTTCTTTATACTAACATGACAATTCATACTGTTAGACATTAGTTTCTGTAGGAAATCATTAAGCATAGATTTTATAAGACCAATTTCAAATAACTGTTACCATGGTGAAATAAAGAAAAGGAGTCAAAATTTAGGGATGTTTATCATTGGCAACACATTGTTTTAAGTCTTTGTTTTGCCTAATACCACTATGGTCAATATTCTACAAGCAAAGAAGCCAAGTCTTGAAAACATGCAAACTACACATACACCTGCTCTTACTCTGCTATTCTCATAGGCCGGCGTCTTGTCCAGTTGTCAAAGAGGGTTCTCTCAGCAGCCGATGGGCACAGTCACAGGGACCCACAGTCAGACCTTATGAAGAGAGAGAGTCTAAATTGGAGTTCTCCATCAGGTCCCTCTCCTCAGAGACTAGGGAAAATGGGGAGTTTAAAGACAACAAGGAGAAATGAATGATTAAAAACTTCTATTTTAATGCAATACTCTTATGTTTTGGTACTTTATGTATGCAAGATATCCCAACTATATCCACCCCACTATACTCTCCAATTCCTTCCAGAATTCCTCATACCCTCCTCCCAACTTCTCATCCTATTAAAAGTAAATAACTCACTAAATCACATATGCTGCCCATATGTGAGAGGTGTAGCATCATCCACTGGAGCACAAGTCAACTACTAGGAGACAATTACTCCCCTCCCCAGCAGCTGCCAGCGGCTAATTGTTTCTCATTTCATGTAGTACTCTGTGAATCCCTCCCTCCCCACTCTCCAATGTTGTCTGGTTTGATCTTGTGCAGGCAACAGGTGCTGCTGTGGGTTTGTAAGCTCAGCGGCTGTGTCAGAAGACACTTTCACAACAGTTCTCTCCTACTTCCTCCTCTTAAGTTCTTTACATCCTCTCTTCCACAATGTCGCATGAACCTGTGTGTGTGTGTGTGTGTGTGTGTGTGTGTGTGTGTGTGTGTGTGTGCGCGTGTGTGCGCATGCGTGTTTGATATATATATATATCCATTTAGTAGGACTTACTGCACAATCCTTTGCTCTCTGCATATTGATGGGCTGTGCGCCTCTGCGTTAACTGACAGACACTGCAAATAGTAGCTTCTCTGATGGGGTCTGAGAACCATACTAATCTATGGGTCTAAGGCTCAGTATTTATGTCAGTTTAGAACAACGTCCATTTAACAAATTAATAATTGTAGGTCTGCTCATATCATCTACAACCACCCCTAGGCAGGAATTCTTTGTCATTTATAGTACTGTGTGGGAGTTCTTTACCATGGAACAAGTTTTAAGTCCAATTTTCTGATTGGAGTTGGTTATACTGTAATAATCATACCATCGGTGAAATAATGGAAAGACCTTGGAAAACTACTCATTGTTGTAACTCATAGAGTTCACAGCTTGATAAGACTGTTGATGAGCTACTCTTTCCTTGGTAGCTTATAAAGCACCTCTCAGTAATATGTAAGCTAGCCATGACGGGCACAGTTTACAAGTCAGTAGAGCCTCAAATCTTCATATCTTATCACCAAAGAACAATGGTGTGTATTTTGAGGATCTCTGAGATTCCTCTTTCTTACATATTGAATAGAATGACCTTTACCGGGCAATATTACACTACTCTTGTTTTATATGTTATGGCTTCTGGGAGAAGCTTTATCCTTCCGCCATTTAGGGTCATTCTTTTAAAACTCCTTTTATAAAAAAAATGTTAGGATGGTGATAAAATAGCAGATTTTTATGATCTTTTTTCAAGCATCCTTTATGTTATTTGTCTCTCCCTACAATCATCTTCTAGATGCATATGCCCTGGCAAAAAAATAAATTTATGAACCTGTTCCAATATATCTTCACTTAGGGTCTAGCAGTGCAATATCTTACACAATACACAAGAAAAAGTACCTGATACCAGTGTATTCTGCATTAGTTAGACATCAGTTTTAATCAATTATTATGAGTTTCATCAGTTCACATCTGCTCTGGTATGTGTGCATTTAGTTCTATGCAATTTTGTCACATGTATGAAATCATGTGACTTCAAGGATTTCTTTCCTGTGACTCCCTTCACAGTCCTGCTTCTCCACATTTCCCCGTGAACTGGTCTTTGTTTTCTGAGCTTTGTAATTTAGTCGTTGTCAAAATACAACATGAATTAAGCCATAAAGTAGCCCGCCTTTTGCAAATGACCTTTATCACTCACAACATTTCTCTTGTGTGAAGTAACAAATTGTTACTTATGTTATCAGTTTTAATGAATGGGTTGCATCCCATGGTTTGGATGGACCACATACTGCTCAAGAAAACACTGGGGTTTGCTACAATATTAATGTGGTGCAAATGCTTCTACAGACGTCAGCATACAGAATTTTATAGAGACAATCATTGCTATTTCACAGAATAAATACCCATAGGCAGAATTACTTGGTTTTATGGTTAATAAATGAATCATTTTGTGAGAAAGGTCCAAAATCTTTTCCCAAGTAGGCTGTTAGATTTTTTTTTATCCTCTCAAGTACATAACAGTGATTCAGTTTCACTACGTCTTTGAAAGATTTTCCTATTTATTTTCTTATTTTTAACCAGATAGTCTTTCAGTAACATCTCATGACTTTAGTTTTCTTTTCCTAATAACACAAGTGAATATATTTCAAGTATTTACCTGCTATCTGTACATGTCCTTAAGTCTTTCCCACTTCTGAAAATATTTGTGTATTTATTTGTATTTTCCAGAAAGGGTGCTTTTGTTCAAATTTAATACTAATATACCATATTTTATTTCCTCATATACCATAAGAAAAGCCCACCTCTACCTACAAACAACAAAGAAAAGGAAAACAGAAAAGCAATAAATGAAATTCCTGATGCACCTGTGACAACAACCTATTCAAGCATATAGACAAGAGGGAGAAGAATTGCTACCCTAGTTCTGTTCATACTTCCAATCCATAAATGTGCTATACATTAACTCACATTTGTTCTTCTGCTTTATTTTTGATTTACTCTTCACTATTTTGAAAACTAATTGCACATATGCATGTTTTCTTAGAATCATAATTTAATAAATCACTTTTGAAGGCTCTGGGACAAGGTTACATTTTCTGTTCCATTTCTAAAAAGACTCATTTTTGGTCAAATTTCCTTTTTGTATATTTATTTCCATATCTGTTGTTCTCTTTCTCTGTCTCTGTCTCTCTCCATTCCCCTCCTCCTTTCCTTTTCCCTCTCCCTTTCCACCTTTCTTTCTCCCTCTGTCTCTCTCTCTCTTTCTGTACACAAACATTCCAGATACAACCAAATTATATTTCCTTGGCTAGAGCTGAGACATATCATGAGGAAAACCTGCCCCCCCAGGCTCAGTGCTTAGCCAAAGCACTGTAGTTTCTGCAGAGTTTTTAGTCTCATACACTTTATGTGTATTTGCATAGCTGTTCCTAGAACTTTCATCCTTAGGAAGCCTGTTTTGGTCACTCTTCAAGGAGTGGAGGCTGTTATCACTCCTGAGCCATCCACATTGGTAGATGCATTGAAAATGGTGAAAAATTTCCCTCCTCAAGACTTTCTAAGTTTATCTCTTTTCTACTCCCGGCACTATAATCTCTCCCCCTGCCCCACTATCTTTAAAACAACAAGAGTTTGTTTTCTCAGACTCCTTTATAGTCAGACTAATACACATCTATGGCTAGCTATCCTACTCTGGGTGGGTACAGAATTCAGAGGAGAAAACAGAAAATCAGGAGTACTTACTTCCTTTGTTTTAGCTATTGCTTACTATTACAGTGAGAAACCATTTTCTTGGTTCTGTCTTTTTAAGCATTATTTTAAAATGTAATTCCTAAGGGCCGTCTCAAGTTAGTTACACTTTTTTACACTGTCTCCCCAAATTCCTCATTAATATGTAGAAGTACAAGGTGATTATCCACAGTAGGCTTTTCTCTTAAGTAGGTGAATTGCTTTAATAGTTTCAGGAATATTTCTAGACATTTTTAGGAATTTTCCATGAAGACAGAGATGTCTTTTGAATGTGTTTCCAATCTTTTTGCCTCATGTATAGTATATGTGATTTTTATCTATGTTCACATTATTGTACTGTCTAGAAATTTCAGTGCAACAGTATCATTTGTACTAACCATATGGTCAACCTACCAAGAGCTACACTCATAAACAAAATTGACTAACCCTGTCTCAAAAGCTATCAGTTGCCCATATCACATAGTAGGAATGTGCTTCCATGCCTTCCTTCCCTTATCCATGATGAGTTTTTCTCTAGCTTGAGCTTACAGAGGTCATGTGCTACTGACATGACTGCTGTGAGATCATATGTGATGCTAACCTCCTGTGTCTGGAAAACACCCTTGCCTTGTGTTCATCTACTACCTTGGGATCTTCCAGTCTTCCATATCTCCTCAAAATATTCATGTTTCCACCTCTATCAGCTTTGATTCTGACTTCTGACTTATGTTATTAATTTTTTAGGGTTAATTTCTTTTTTTCATTTTTTATCTTCCTTAGAAAGAACACTAGTTATTGGACTATGATATTTGATTTTACAATGTATTATCTGCTCTCTTCATTGTTATTTTTTCTCATCATTGACTTATTTAGATCCTACATATTTTTATATTTAGTATTTAATTTTTACTCTTATAAACATATATATATATATATATGTATATATATATATATATATATATATACACACATATATATATACACACATAATTTTTTTTAAACTTGTTTTTATCCTCTCCCAACTTTTGGTTTAATCACTCTTCTTAATGGGTTATTATTGACATTGTTTTCTCAGTTGTCTGTAGCTGGAGAGGTTTTCTCTCTGGGTCCTACCAAGTTCAACCAATCCCAGAGCCCACTTATAAAATAAACACACAGACACTTACATTATTTAAACTGCTTGGCTATTAGCTCAGGCCTATCATTGTCTAGCTCTTACTCTTATATTTAGCCCATTTTTATTAATCTATACTTTGCCACGTGGCTCGTGGCTTACTGGTACCTTACATCTTGCTTGTCCTGGCCACGGCTCCAGGCAGTCATTCCCCCACCCCCACCCCCACCTTCCTGTTGCCTCAATTCTCCTCTCTGTTAGTCCTGCCTATACTTCCTGTCTGGCTACCAGCCAATCAGTGTTTATTTATACAGAGCGATATCCACAGCAGTTGTCATTGCTATTAGTTTGTTTCCACAAGTAACCCAAAACATACTGTATAATTTTAATCATCTAAAAATTCATGACCTATAATATTCTGGAATGGTAAATATTTAGGATAAATTATGGTCTACAAACATTAGTTAGATATGATTAGTTCATAGATGTGTTTATCTCTTCTACATCCTTGATTATTTTATCTTGTGACATTCTTTTACTTGTTCAGAACTAAGTTTCAAGGTCTCTAGTTGTGGTGGTATTGTGTATTCTAATAAATTTATCTGGGGTCAGAGAACAGACAGCCACTAGATACAAAGGCCAGAAAATGGTGGCACTCACACCTTTAATCCTAGCATTCCAGAGATAGAAATCCCTCTGGATCTCTGTGAGTTCAAGGCCACATTGGAAATAGCCAAGCATGGTGACACACGCCTTTAATCCCAGAAAGCCAGCCTTTAATCCCAGGGAGTGGTGGTAGAAAGCAAAAAGATATATAAGGCGTGAGGACCAGAAACTAGAGGCATTTGGCTGGTTAAGCTTTCAGGCTTTGGAGCAACACAGTTCAGCTGAGATTCATTCCGGATGAGGACTCAGAGGCTTCCAGTCTGAGGAAACAGGACCAGCTGAGGAAATGGCAAGGTGAGATAGCTGTGGCCAGTTCTGTCTCTCTTATCTACCAGCATGGACCCCAATAACTCGCCTCGGGTTTCATTTTATTAATAAGAACTTTTAAGATTCCTGCTACATCTAGTTATAAATTTGTAGTTTTGCTTCAACTCCTCATGTTTAAAAGTTTTAAATTTTTCTCCAGACGCTCACTTGTTCTTTTTCTAAATGCATATGTAGAACTTTTGTCTTTCGATGGAGCTTTGTCATCATATGATTGCTATGCATCCAATTTGCTTTCAGAAGTGCATTTTAATCTTTATGACTATGACTACTTTGATTTTTAAGGTTCATTTTCCATATTCAATTTCCATGAAATTCACTTTCCAGATGTGTGTGTATATGTGTCTGTGTGTGTGTGTGTGTCTGTGTGTGTAGATTATTGAATCTTCTCTGAAAAGAAAAGAGAGGATACAGATTTGATATAGATAAAAAGGTAGATTATTGAATCTACTTGTAAAAGACAATTATTAGTTTTAAATACTTTACATTGGATTGGATTTTTGCATATTGTATACAAATTATATATATTGAAATTGAGATTGTTAGAAAATGATGTATATATATTTATATAATGTTATTTTTGTAACATTTATAACATTTGTCTTGTTGAGTTTTTTTTTCTTTCTAAAAAAACTTCTTTAGAAGAAATTATGCTAATTGATGAACCATGGTTGAGATAATTTCTTTGAAATCCATGCCAGATTATTATTCCAACTTGATATCCTGTTTATTATAAGTAGACTTGATTATCTCATTCCTGTTACGGCAGTTTTGTTTTCTATCATGCCAGTTATGGCTGCTTTCTGAACAATTTGGGTATTAGTTTAGGAGAATCTGTATTATGTCTAACCTTTGTTGTTTTTTATTCATGCAGGGGGCGTTGCCTGCTTGTCAAGGGGTACAGGAACAGAGATGAGAAGAAAACGTTCAGGAGTTGGTGCTCTCCTCCTACCGCGTGTGTTGCAGCAAGATGGAATTAAGATCTTGCTTTAGGGGCCACACCTAAGGCCCTGAGTCCTTTTGCCAACTGTAACATTTTTGTGGCAGTTCTGCTTCAGTTCAGGAAGGAGGCTCAACACAGTGACCCAATGACAACTTCTCCACAAAAAGACATGCTAAATGATAACTTGGCTACTATCGTGTGACAGACACCTTGATCTTTCTGGAAATCTCAAAACAGTAAAAGAAGGTCCATAATTTGTGTCACTTTCATGGGAAGACTGTAAGCTTAGCAACATTGTGTCTTGATTGCTCTACGGAGGAGGAAGTAGATGGGTGACTGACATTACTATGAGATTGAAGCAGTAGCGCAATACCCTCTCAGTTTCACTTGATCACTAAAATAAACTTAAAAAATACATTAAATTGTAGATTCGAGGGTTCATAATTATTAATATTTCTTGGTGATTTTAATGAAGATAGAGGTTCCTGCTCCTGCTTTGGTGCCTTTCTTCAAACTCAGTTTCTCCAACTGGCCACCTGTTTCTTCCACAGCTAAGATACAGTTTCCTACAGCACTTTGTTCTAATATGACTAGAACTTCTATTATTATTTTTAGCTCCAAGATTGAGGAACTGGGTTTTGAATAGCCATTATAAATTGACTAAGTTTAGCAAGCCAAAGTTTTATTAATTAATAAAAAATAAATAAACTCAAACAAATGTGATTGAATTTATTTTAGATTTAAAAAAAATTACGCTACAAAATATCATGTAACACTTAAATTGCAGTATCTCATTTCTCTGAATGTTAATCTATAACTTGTTATTTCCTTAATATTTAAGGTACTTTCTCTTTTTTTATAGTTAAAAATGGCTTACTAAACCCTGTAGTTATTAAGGATAACAATGTTCTACAACCATAAATACATCGAGCTAAGAATGTATATATAATGTACTAATTAATTAAGGGCATTATGATTTTCAATTTTGTTTGTAAATTTTCTTTATTTTTTGATTGTTGACACTTCCAGGAAATACTAAGTGACCAATTTCCTTAGGATCTTTCTTATAAACTTACAATATTGATCTATATGTTTTGGTAAGTGTAGGATAGACTGTTAACATAATCACAAGTGTCTTTTATTAATTATAATATTATCAACTAGGACATCAAGACTTGATACTGTTGTGGTAATGTTCTGCAATAATTGAAAAAGTTGATAAATATAAGGTTCATGCTATTCTAGTTACCTAATAAAAACATTTGTATTTACTATATGCTGGTATAAACATAGGAATAAATTATAAGCTGAGTGAGTAAACATGATAATTAACACTTGTAAATAAGAAATTAAAATTTTACTGAATCACAGCAGAAGTTAATTTTAGAATATTTGATATAATTCTGTAGAAGTATATTAATTTTTGAAAAACAAATATAAGTAAATATATCTTGGCATTGTTATTGGAAAACAAACTTATTGTTACAAACACTTCCTGAAAGAGCTGTATACCATCTAGTGATCTAGTAGCAAAATTGCAGCTGTTAATTTAGCATTATTTGCATATATCATCATCATCATGAGTTTATGAACAATCATTTAATTAAATTATAATTGAATGTTTTGTTCAGCAAAGTATCTGTTTGGGAAAATTCCAAATATTTAATTATTTCCATTGCTTTAAATTTTGGAGGTAAAGCAAGCAAAAAAATGTGGTGAGGGAAATCCCTGCAGCCTGATGACATTTTTATCTTTTATCTGAAAACGTCATTGTTCACACTAAAACTATTTTATACTATGTAAATACAATCATCATTTTATAGTTCTGAGCAGGTATGATATTCTTGTAACATGCTCATATACTCTTGAGTTTCCATTAACATATATTGGGCAAATTGGATGGCATTGTATATATGCTATAATTTCTAAAAAAAATATTATCAAAAGTCACTTATATTTCAGAGAGAAGTTTTTGTAAATGAGGTCATTTAACAAACTCTCACTTTAAATTTTGACTGCTATAAAGTTTACTCAAAGCTTTGTACAAAGTCTGATAAATAGGAAGACAGTTCAAATTTTATTATACCTCATTTGATGTTTTTAAAATTGAGTCTTTCTTTTTATTTGCAACCAAAACTTCCCTAGATCCATAGACTAGTAAAACTACAGGTGAGTAAAACTTTCCTTTATCCATTTCACATATATTAAGTTCAAAATCTTGTCTCAACTTTCTGTCTACATTTCTCTGTAAGAATAAGGTTGCTCTAAGAACAGATGTAACATAGTCAAGGTTTGTGACAACTTTTCCTTCTGTTTCTCCCTTCTCACAGGATGGACAAGTGCAATTTTCCATACTATCTGACACCCTATTTTCTCTGCAAAATTCTATCCCTGTTTGCCCATTCTCAACACATTTAAACTTTCCCAGACTCTCAGAGATCTTCAATTTCTGTTCTTTTCATCCTTTTCATTTGGGTAAAGTCAACACAAAAACCACACTAGCACCCATGTTCAGAGAAAAGGTACCATGTTGCTCCACCAACTCCTAATCCTTCAAACACTGACTTTTAATAGAAATTAAATTTGATAACAAAAACCAAGCATATTGTGCCAACACTTGATGTCAAATGTTATGTCATTGGTGCCTTTCAATTTACTGCAAATAAAGATATTTTGATGAATTCCTGCTTTCATTTTGTCTCAGTTAATGTTCTATTGCTGGGAAGAGACATCATTACCAAGGCAATCTATGAAATAAAATGTTTAGTGGGGCTCACAGTTCCAGAGGGTGAGTCCATTATCATCATTTTTGGAATCATGGCAGGAGGCAGGTAAGCATGGGACTGGAGCAGTAGCTAAGAGTTAACATATCCTTCAAAAGCAGGAGGCAAAAAGAGGGGAAGACGAGAGAGCTAATGTGGAATGTCATGGACTGTTAAAATCTCAGTCTCCTTCCAGTTACTCTCCAACAAGGTCACACCGCCTAATCTTTCCCAAATGTGTCCAACAATTGTGAACCACATATTCACACATATGAGTCTACTGGAGCCGTTCTCATTTGGTCCTTTACAAATTTTGTAGACTTTTAATTTCCAGTTATCCTTCTTCCTCCAGCAACAATTCCTGTCTTCCTCATTCCTTCTTAAATTCATGATCTATTCATATGTGTGTGTGTGTGTGTGTGTGTGTGTGTGTGTGTGTGTGTGTGTGTTCTATTGAGTATATACATGCACATACATATTACTCGGTCCACTGAACATTGTTTTATGTGCATATGTTTTGGATTGCTTCTGCAGAACTGAGGAAGGAAGGATTAGAAGAACCAGAGGGTTCTGGTACACCACAAGAACATGACTCACAAAATCTATTGACTGGGACTCATGGAGGCTCACAGAGATCAGGGTGCCTCTAGGGGTCTGACCTAGTCCCCTGTATATGTGTTACAGCTGTGTTTGTTGGTGTTTTCATGGCATTCCTAAAGTGGGAGTGGGGTAGTCACTAACCCTTTTGCCTACCTACAGGATTGTTTACCTCCTGCTTGGTTCTCTCATCAAGTCTTAATGTGATAATATGTGCCTGGTCTTATACCATGTTTGGTTGATGCCCCCGGGATGCTTATTCTCTTCTGAAGGAAGACAGAGAGAGGATGAATCACCCGGAAAGGGAAGGGGGCGGGGAGAGTGAGGCTTGGGGCAGTGGAAGGAAGAGAAACTGCAGTTTTGATGTATTATATGAAAGAAGAGTGAATAAAATAATCTGACAAACATTGAGGGAGGAAGGTTTATTTTGTGCTAAAATTTCAGTTGATATCACCGCAGGGAAGAAATGGAGTATGAAGGACTGGGAAGTGGGCTGCTCTTAGAAATCCACACCAGAAATCACAGAGTAAACAGGAAGCATAGGCAGGTTTTAAACCCTCAAGGCCCATCTCACATAACTTCATTTTTTCAGGGAGCCTCTACTTCTAAAAGATCCACAATCTTCCCTATTAGCACCACAGACTGAGACTAAGGGTTCAAAGGTATGAAGTATTGTGTATAGTTTATATTCAAACCATAATCTGTACTATAATACAATTTTGGTGCTTTTTAGTATTTCATTATGTACAGTATTAAAATATCTGAGTAGACAATGGAAATGAACGTTAACTGGTGATGTGACTTGTTATAAGATCGTAAGAGGAAGATAAGCAGATTTAATATCCTCAGGAATATGTAGACAAATTTCTAAATAGTTTTTTTAAATAAAAAACACGGAACCAGAAATTTGGGTTAAAGCCTTAGAGAGATCAGGGAAATAACAGAAAGCCACAAGCTAACTTCACCTCACCAACTCCACAGCTTCCAAGGAACATGACTTCCTGTCTACCTAAGCTTATATGCCTTGCTTTTCTGCCCTCTCATTGGCTCTTAGTCCAGCTATCTCATTTCCTCTTCCTGTACAGCTCTGTCGCTGCCTGTCTGTCTTTACAAGCCTCTAGGTCTCTATGGTTGGTACTGGGATTAGAGGCCTGTGTCACCACTCTTGGCTCTGTTCCCTAGTGTGGCCTTGAACACACAGAGATCCTGCCTGCTAAGGGATTAAGGGTGTGTGCTGCCTGACTTCTTTGTTTACTTAAAATGGCTGGCCTTTCCCCCTGATCTCCAGGCAAGCTTTATTTATCAATGTACAAATAAAATATCACCACAGAAATATATCCAAGGAAAAGAGAAATATATTCTAAATACATTTACCAGCTACAGTACAAAAATGCAGGGAATTAAACACAGAGAAAATTTTCTAACTGCATCATGTAGAATAATTAGAACAAATAGCAAAACATTTTTGTTTCTGAATTTACAACTGTCTTCATTTATCTCTCTATGACATGTCTTGAAGATAATGAATATATACCATAATCCCATCAATTATATTTAATCATATTTGGGAATCAGGATTAAATTATTTGATTCCCTCAAGTAAAGTGTTAGTTTTAGTTGTGAAGTTTGTTTATATCATCTATGACAGAAAGGTATTCATAGAAAGTATAATATTGAAAAAAGTTAATGTTCTTCTTTATCTCTTGAAACAGTTTGGTGATACATATCACTGTACACAAAATATGTGACTGTTCATATACTCCGTCTCCATACCTTTATAAAAAATGAAGTGGCTCAAGGCATAAGATTGAAATAGTTTAATTTAAAGTATATTTGAAGATATTATTTCTCATATATAGACAAACTGAAGAAGAAGGCACCAAATTTCTCAGAACTGGAGTAACGGACACTTATGAGATGCCCTATTTTTGTGCATACTGAGAATCAAACTTGGGTTCTCTGTAGGAGAAGGCAGTATTTTCCACCATGAGACATCAAAATATTTGACACCAGGTGATTAGTTATTATCAAAATAATTTTATCATAATTCAGTTGATTTTGAAGAGTTATGACTTTTTCAGTTAATATAATCACAGGAAAAAAAGATGAATAATTAAATACCCAGGTAATACTTAGGTCAAATGTTGGTAACTATTTAAAAATATACTTCATAAGTAGGCGATCCACATTTAACTTAAACATCTAGACCTTGGTATAGCTTTAAATGTCAGAAGTTAACTAGTACTTATCTGATGAGTAATTAAAAATACTTTGATTTTTTATTCAATTTTATCCTTACATATATTGTAATCAATAACTCTGAGCTCATTTTGTTCAGGTTAAATTGTTATGCTAAGTCATTTGCTCAAAGAACAAGCTCTTCGTATCCACAAATAATTTCTGGTAATAATTCAATTGTCCTTCAGGCAACAGCTTGGTACTAATTCATATTCACGAAATTGACATTTATGCTCTGTCTCATTTTTAAGAAGCCAGATGACTCTCTGACTCATTATCTGAAAAAAATAAGATAATGAACAAATAATAAGGTAAATCTACAAATATTCTTTTAAAACTTAGCCATTCTAATCATAATTTATTATCAGCTTTTATAGGCTAATAGATGATGCATCATATACAAGTATTCAGTTAGATAACATAAATGAAATATCTATGTATAACAACAAAATAAAGTTGATGAACCTCAACTATAGTTCTGTAATATCATGGATTATAATTAGAATGCATATAAAAGATCTTAACTTTCAAAATTGTATCAAATTTAACTAAAATGTAATATAGTTATACTTCTTTTTCTATTAACATTTTCTTTCTTTCTTCTTTCTTTCTTTCTTTCTTTCTTTCTTTCTTTCTTTCTTTCTTTCTTTCTTTCTTTCTTTCTTTCTTCCTTTCTTGTGATTTTTTGAGACAGGGTTTCTCTGTGTAGTTCTTGTGCCTGTCCTGGATCTCACTCTGTAGACCAGGCTGGCCTCGAACTCATAGAGATCCTCCTGGCTCTGCCTCCCAATTGCTGGGATTAAAGATGTGTACCACCACTGCCCAGCTTCTACTAACATTTTCAACATTGACAATGTCTCTAATGCCAAATGGGAAGAAGTGATGACCCAATGCTAATATATGGTCAAAGCTTATATGAACTCACAGAAATTGTGGCAGGGTGAACAGGGCCTTCATGGGTCTGCACCAGGCCCTTTGCATCTGTACTGTGGCTTCCAGGTTAGTGTTTTTATGAAACTCCTGAGCACTGAACAAGTGTGTCTCTGAATCTGAGCCATCTCTTAGGCCCTTTTCCTTCTTTTTGTTTCCCTTGTACAACTCTGATTCTTTAATCTTTATTTTATCTTACTTTATAATATTTTTAGTGTCTTCCCTTAAAAGCCTGTTTATTTTCTAAGGTGAAATAAAAAAGGAGTGGACCTGGAGTAGAGGAGAAATGTGGAAGAACTGGGAGGAATAGCAGGAGGGGAAATCATAATCAGGATATAGGATGTGGAAAACAATCTATTTTAAATAAAAGGAAAGAAAAAATCAGAAACACCACACACACACAAACACACACACACACGTACACACAAAAATAAAATGTATCTTGGATGGTTTGTACAAAACTACAACTCAGCATTTGGAGAGTCAGAGGACGGAAAATCATGTGTTTGAAACCAACCTTAGATATATTGTAAGATCCTGTCTCAAAAACATAATAAAACATAATAGCATAAATGTACAGATAAATATAAAAAGTAAATAGGCAAATATTTTTAAATGTATGAGTACAAACAGACCTAAGTAAATGTCTAGAAAAAGTTTTACATGTACAATTAATATTTCATTAGTTATGTAATTATATAAATTGAATAATTCCTTTGCAAATATTCACTATCCATTGCGGGTGGGGGCAAAACAGCTTGACCACACAGCCACCATGACAGGCTTAGGGGCCCAGACACAGTTTCCATGACAAGCTTACTGTCAGGTACCCAGGCAAAGCCATAAGCTAGCACCACCCAGGAATGGGCCAATCATCATTTCAGAGGAAATACTTAACAGTCCAACCATTATAAGATATGACCAGGTGTCCTTTAGCCCAGCACACATCCATTTCCCGGAACCCTGGACATCCCCTCATCCCCAATGTCGACCATGCCTGGGCTCAGGACTCTCATACTGCTGCGTTGAACACAGGGAGGGTCCAAGCTCAAGCTGCCTGAAAAAAAGGCTCTTTGCTTTTGTATACAGATTGGGACTCCTTGGGGGTCTTTGCGGGGCCCCATGATCTGGGCATAGCACATATTTTTAATCTGTGGGTATTATTTTTAGATGAATGCCACTTCTGTGTATGTTTATGTGTGGGGGGAGGGGGTGGTGGTGGTGGAATACGCCTGTGTGTGCATGCCTCTATGCAAGTGTTCTTGCCCGTGAGTGTGCATCGGCAAGCCAAAGGTCTCTGTTGTGTCCTCTCTGTAATTCTCTACATTGTAGTTCGGAGACAAGGCCTTCTCCTTCAGCCTTGCAGCACCCCATTTCTTTCAGGCAGCCTGAGCAGTGAGCGACTGTAGTCTCCCTGTCGCCTCCGTGTTCACCAGTGCGTCTGACTTTTATGTGGACACTGGAGACAAAAACTGAGATCCTGCTATTTGCATAGTGAGCGCGTCACCCACTTTGAAATCTCTTTAAAATATCCTTTTAATTTTGTCTTCTTTGTCAAAAATCAGGAGTGGGCTCCCAGGCCAGATGAGGAACAGTAGAGCATTGCCCATACCCCTGACATCTATAAGAAATCACAGTAGGAGGAGGGCCTCTGCTCCCTACCCAAATCAGGTCTGGGCCCACTCAACTCCATAGAGTCAAAGGCTAGGCATGCTTGAGTCTGTTAGGCTTCTGTTTCCCAACCAGAGAACTGGCTCTTCAAAAATCATGTAACCAGCAGCTGGCTAATCTAATTGACACACTTGGAAAATCCCTGTCTTAGGTGTGACACTTTCTTCATCACACTTTCGATTTGAATTGGTACATCATTAACACGTGCCTGTCTTCAATCAGGTCCACATATGCAAATTAAGTGCGTTTCTTCCCTTGTTCCTTTGTCCTCCCCTCCCCCATGACTCAAGCTTACAAAGCTAGTCCAGGCACTTCAATATGCAAGTTGTCCTCCAAAATAATCTCCAGGGTTATTATTGCCCCTCATACTTACCACAACCGGAACTCTGTTCCTCAGTTCCTCCACATCCACATCAAGGCTAATAGGGATCAGGTGTCCATAGGTGTGTGAATTAATGTCTGGGTCTTTGATTCAATTCCTTTGATTCACCTGTCTGTTCTTATATTAATAACAGGTTGTTTTTATATTATAGCTGTGTAGTGGAGCTTGAGATCAGGGATGCTTATACCTTTGGCAGTTGTACAGTATAGTTTTAACTCTCCTAGGTTTTTTGTACTTCCATATGAAGGTGAATATTGTCCTTTCAAGATCTGTAAAGAATTGCGTTGGGATTTTGATGGGCATAGCACAGAATTTGTAGATTGCTTTTGGTAAGATGGTCATTTTTACTATGTTACTATCCTACCGATCTAAGAGCATTGGAGATCTTTCAATCTTCTCATATTTTCTCCAATTTCTTTTTTCAAAGACTTGATGTTTTTGTCATACAAATCTTTCACTTGCTTTGTTAGAGTTACCCAAAGATATTTTACATTGTTTGTGGATACTCTCTCAGCCATTTTATCACTGGTATATCAGAGAGCTACTGATTTTTTTTTTTTAGTTAATCTGTGTCCAGTCACTTAGCTATTTATCAGCCATAGAAATTCCCTGGTAGAATTTTTGGGGTCGCTTATGTATACTATCATGTATTCTGCAAATAGCAATACTTTGACTTCTTCTTTTCCACTTTGTGTCCCCTTGATCTCCTTTTGTTGTCTTGTTGCTCTAGCTAGAAATCCGAGTACTATTATGAACAGATATGGACAGAGTGGACAGCCTCGTGTAAGGTAACCCAGACCCAGAAAGACAAACATAGTATATACTTACTTATAAGATATTAACTATAAAGTAAAGGATTATCATACTACAAACCAAAAATCTAGAGAGGCTAGGTAACTAAGAGGCTAGGGGGTGGGGTGGACATGGATCTCACTGGGAAGGGGAATTAGAAAAAATCTGGGTTTACTAAGGTTGAGTCTGGAGGAACTTGAGAGATTGAGTTTAGGGATGGATGGAGGTGGAAAGTACTAAAATAAATGAAAGGGGGTCATTTCAGGATCAGGTAGAAATCTGACACAAGGGAACCTGTCGAGTATCTATAATGATGACCATAACTAAGACTTTTAGCAATAGCAGATATGTAGCTGGAACTGGTCATCTCCTGTGATCAGATTGGCGACCACCCCAATTTCATCAGAGAGGCTTCATCCAGTAACTGATGGAAACAATGCAGAGACCCACAGCCAAATATTGGGCTGTGCTCAGAGAATCCTGCTGAAGAGAGGGAGAAAGTACTGTAAGAACCAGAGGGGTCAAGAACATTATGAGAAAATTCATCAACTCATCAACTGAGAGGTGGTGGCATACACCTTTAATCCCAGCACTCAGAAGACAGAGCCAGGCAGATCTCTGTAAGTTTGAGGCCACCCTGGTCTACAGAGAGAGATCCAGGACAGGCAACAAAACTACAGAGAAACCCTGCCTCAAAAAAAAAAAAAAAAGTAGAAAAAAATAAAGAAACAAAACTCACAGAAACAACTAACCTGGTTCATAGAAACTCTTGAACCAACAACCAGGGAGCCTGCATGGGACTTATCTAAGCACTCTACACACATGTGACAGTTGTATAGCTTGGTCTTCATGTGAGACTCCTAACCATGGGAGCAGAGTCTGTTCCTAATGCTTTGGCTGGCTCTTGAGAATCTATTCCTCATACTCAATTACCTTAATAAAAGGAGAGCTGTTTACTCTTATAGCATCTTGATATGCCATGCTTTGTTGATAGCCATGGGAGGACTGACCTTTTCTAAACAGAAACAAAGGAGGAATGAATCAAGGGATTCTGAGGAGAGATGGGGGGAAGGAATGGGAGGAGAGGAGGGAGGAAAATGTGGCCAGGCTATAAAATAAACAAACAAATACATAAATGTCTACTATAAAAAATAAGATGTGAACATTTAAGCTTTTTAGTTAGGTAGCAATGTTAGCATTAATAGTGGGGTGAAGATGTGTAAGCCTCCCTGAATATGGAGGAAGAATACAAAGAAAAAATGTGTGTGGTAATAAAATTTAGACAATTAAGCAACAATCAATGGAACAGTGATTTAGGAAAATGAAAATCCCAAGTCAGTTGCTGATTTCCAAGAGAATGCAAGGATGGATTACCAGCTTTGCAATGGTTTGGACTCTGAAAATTAGAGTGCAGGAGAGATTTTAGCATACCCGCAGCATTCGAATCTAAAAGAAGAGCATAAAAATCTGTGTAAATGTGTTTAAAGTCTCACCCTTCAAAAGAACAGGAAACTGAGAACAGCTAAGAGGGTCAAAAATAGTCTTCTCCAGGGATATACACACCAACTGATTAATACCAAACGGTCAGTTTGAAAACATATGTATGAGCAACATTATATAGGCTGAGGAGGTTATATATGTGTGTGTGTGTGTGTGTGTATCTACATATATACATATATTTAAAGATAAAGAGACTATAAATTTGAAACAGTGCAAGGGGAGATTTAAGGGAGGCTTCAAAAGGAGGAATGAGAAGGGGGTAAAATATAATACACATAATTTCAAAAATCAAATGAATAAATAAAAATTTAAAAGTATTTAAAACACAAGAATGAGACCATATTGTAAAAACTTGTAGAAGTCTTCCATACATATAATAATTGAATTATAAGGTTATATATTAAATGACATAAGCAAAGGAAAGTGCTGAAAAAATGAAAATGGTTGAAAATAATTGAATTGATTTTAGAATCAATAATACACATGAATTCTCTTTCCATCAGTGATACTCAAGTGTTTCCCATTCCATGCCTTAGGTTTCTATTGCTGTGATAAAACATCATGACCCAAAGCAGCTTTCGAAGAAAGGGTTTATTTTAGCTTACAAGTCCTGATCATTGCACATCATAAAGGGAAATTCAGAGAAAAATTCAAAGCAGGAACCTGGAGGCAGACACTGAAGCAGAAGCCATGAAGGAAAATTGCTTACTGGCTTTCTCCCCATGGCTTTCTCAGTCTGCTCTCCTCTACTGTGCAGGACCTCCTACTCAGGGGTGGTATTGCCCATACTGAGCTGGGTTCTTCCCAAACAATCACCAATCAAAATAAAAGGAAATGCCCACATTCTTGCCCACAGGCCAAAAGGGGGAGGTGTTTTCTCAGTTGAGATTCTATCATCTTAAATGTCTCTACCTTACATGAAATTGACAAAATTTATCCAAGACACTCTACCATACTCCTTACAAACTGGAGACACACAATTAAGAATAAGGAAACTGATCACAATCTTATATGTAGCAGTGTTTCTTTATGATATTAATTCATTTTCTGTGATGGCAGTTATAAAAATATTTTCCCTTTTACACTTTAGTTTATTATATTTAGTTTATTATTGTTAGTGGAGAGAGTAAAGTTTTCCCTTTGACATTTTTATGTGTACTTGGTTTTGTTTAATCTTCTTGCCAAATTTCCTCTTTCCACTTATAAACTTCCATTGCTCATGCAGGCATACATCAATACAGTCATCTGTCATAATCACCTTGTCTTTATCTGAGAGATGAGGTGATAGTTCAACATACATAAGATAAAGTCAATAATGTGATAAATCATATAAATGGATCCAAAAAATCACATGATCATCTCAGCAGATGCAGACAATACCTTTGGCAAAATATGGCATGCTTTCATGGCAATAACCCTAGAGAAGTAGCAATGGAGCAATCACACCTTAAAATAATACATCTTGGGCACAACACTCTCCTGACTGTGAGAATGAATGGGCCTCTGACTTCTGTGCCTATCTTCTGACTTTTCTCCTGTTGGCTTGCTGTGTCCAACACTGATAGGATAGTGTTTGCTTATTCTTATATTTTACTTTGTCATGTTAAGAAGCAAGGAAGAGAAAACAGAAATGTCTCCATTCAGACTCCACCAATTCCACCAAGCATCTGGCCACCTAGAGCCTCTCCACACCCTGTAGCCCTCACTGCTAAGCTAGAAATGGCTGTCCATATTTTTAAATTTTAAAATATTGTCCTATGTAATTAAAAAAGAAGTATATTTTTCATCTTCTGCGAAGTATTTGTTTAGGAATTTTTGTGAGTAATGAATCAAGTCTTTAAAAACGTAGAATGATTTTGGTAGGATGACAATTTTTAGAAAATTAATTCTAAAAATTATAAAAGGTTGATGATCTAATGATGACGATATTCTAATATCTTCTTCAATAATTTCTTCAATATCTTAAAACTTTTCTTTACAAGTCTTTCAATTTCTTGATTAGGTTTCTTCCAAAATAATATTTGAGCCTACAGTGACTATAGATGAAATCTTAAAGCAGTTGCTTGCCTATGCGGAAATATAGTGCATGTAAAAGTAGGTTCTCCTCTAGACTCTAGGAACTCATTAGCTAATGGGAGCTGGTTAGCTTTCTAGATTTCCAGTAGCAGTGATGAATTCACTTCTGTTTAGGGAAAACTCTCTGTCAACAGTGCTACCTAGATATAAAATGCATATACCCCAACACAGTGAAATGATTCATTCTCTCTCTCTCTCTCTCTCTCTCTCTCTCTCTCTCTCTCTCTGTGATAATGAAAGAAAAGTAGTTCATGAATTTAAGAGGGAATGGAGGGGACATGGGACGTATTGGAGATGAGAAAAGCAAGGGAAGAAATAATGTAGATATTCTCAACCACGGAAATCTTAAATTCTTCCAGGAAAGAGAACACTATTTAGTAGTTTAGAAACATTTTTCTTTAGTGACAAATTACTATCCCTTGACTACAGCATACACAATGACAGAGAAACCCTTCAAAGTAATTATAGTGAAGTATAATGTATATTTTCATAATACAATAATTGAAGAAGGACGATTCTGTGGTTCACTGAATGCTCACCCTGGCTGAGAGTGCCATAAATCTAAGTAGATTTTAAGTGAGGCAAAGAGATTAATTGATATGTTAAGTGAATGCACTCTGAGGGAAGAGCAGAGAACACAGTATGTTAATAGTGAGGAGTATTCTGGCCTCCATCTGTGACTACTTCCCCAAAGTCTATGTCTTTATTCATATAAGTAGTATATTTAGATTTCATAAACCATAATGTCATTTTAACATATATTCCTCTGTGATTTTAAGTTGAATATTATGACTTTTGTAGCTTACTTTTAAGACTGCTGATTCACTTTATCTAATATTTAAATGTACAGTTTATCCAGTATCCCATTTTAAATTTAATTAATTATGTGAAGAATTATGATAAGAATTCATGGTTTAAATTTAAGAAAAAAAAATCACACATATAAATGATTAACAAATAAAATAATTTATAGTTAAGTTAAACTAGTTGAAATAATTAAGTAAGGGGAAAGAAAAGAATAAAGGTTTTGAATTTGCCCACATAAAATTTAAAAGAAATAAAATGTCAAGGTGATAGAAAAATCCAACTATTCACAGAAAAACAGTAAAATAAAATACAAATTTGATTTAAAATGTGAAATTTAACTGTAGAAAAATAAAGAAAAAATTTAGCCTGTTATAATGTTAAAACCAAAATTTTGTGAAGGGGTGTTCCAAGATTATGATAGTTTCATATTATTGATCATCTCTGTCATTTAAATCAGAATACGTCAGCACTAAGGAGTCATCTTAAGTAACCTCTGCTCCCCTATCTATCCCTTACAATTCACTTATTTTGCCAATTTTGTATAAATGGAATCAGGTAATATGTGAATTTTTGGTATTTTAATTATGTTATTACAAAATTTTCAAGATCTTTCTTAGTGTAAAGGGTTTCATGATTTCTCCATTATACTGCTTAATAATATTTGATCAATTACATTCTGAGCATTCATTCATTATTGGCTATTTCCATCATGTATACTTTTGAGTTAGCATATAGCAAAGGTATAGATGTTATTGCCCTAGACCATCCTGAAAATTTGTAATCCTTCTGAAGTCATGCCACATGAAAAGTGACTGTTTAAGTCATTTATAGTTGTTTCAGTTACTGGGATAGCCCCTGTGCTGTCTAAAATATCTGTAGCATTTTACATTCCAACTTGTTTATGACCATTCAGTTTTAATCTCTCTTCTTTCTCATTGTCAATATTTCTTACTTTCTGTTGCTTGTTAGCTCATTCTTAGCATCCTTTTTCACTAGTTCTTTGAAAGTTCCATGCAAAGCATTTCGATCATATTTACTCCCCTCTTGTAATTCTTCCCATACCTACTCTTTCTCCCTCCCACAGAACCATATATGAGGTGATGTCCAGAATGGTTTTCATACCCAGTTTCTCCTTTGGAGAAATTTAATATTTTATTTGTGAAATATTAGAGCATTTGTCAACTGGAGACTGATTCTGGGTTAGGAATGTAGGCTCGTTTCCACTTCCTCTCTTAGCACTAAGACCACATTAGGCACAGACCTATGAGTGTTGGCACAGTCTCTGTAAGTTCATTTGTGAATCTCTACTACCATACTTATAAGGCCGTGTTTCCTTGGTTTCTTCTAACCCTCCCCTTAAGGCCTTTTTTTTTTTTTGTCTTCCATCCCTCCACCTGGCTCTTACAGTCTTTCACTTCCAGGAGGGGTGGGATTTGATGGACATATCCATTTAAGACTGAGTGTTCCAAGTTCTCTGACTGCATATTCTCCAGGTATGGATTTCTGTGTTTATTCCCATATGCTGAAGGAGAAAGTATCTATCATAATGACTCAGTGAGACATTGATAAATGTCATTAGGAATTATTTTATTGCTACGTTTTGTAAGTAGAACACTCGTATTACCCCACCTAAGTTCATGACCTATCTAGTCTCAGGTTCGTGACCACCTGAGCAGTTGCACTGATGAGTTCCATATTATGGGGTGGGATTTAAATCCAATCAGATATTGGTTGGTTAATCCCACAAGCTTTGTTCCACTATTGCAATAGAGAGTCTAACAGGAATGTCACCATTGTAGATCGAAGAGTTTGTAGCTGGATCTGTGTTGACCTTACTGATTTGGTAGTGTGAAGAGTACCATGAATGCTAGTCTATGGGAGTGGAGGCTGTAGGTAGGCACCAACATGACATCTTCAACTTCATTGAGTTATGAAGTTTTGTCTTCATCACTGGAGCCTTTTCATTGGTTTGTGGAGAGCACCTAATAGTCTTGGCAAAAGCCTGGTTATTTTGAGGGTTCTGACGGGGCCCCTTTGGCCAACAACTTGATTAGATGTAACCACTTGCCAGAACTTGACATGCCATTTGTGGATTAGAAGTGTCCAGCTAGAGCTCCTGATATATATATATATATATATATATATATATATATATATATATATATATAATGTATACATCAGGATATATACATCATATATATAACATATAGAAGTTATATGTATATATAACTTCTATTGTATTAATTTCCATATGACCCTTCAAAAGTCACATAGTTTTCACTGCCCCTCCCCCTTTTCTCCTTTTCTCTCCCTCATCCCTTTCCCTCATCCCTTTTTGATCCTCCACTTCCAGTCTGCTCGCCTCACCTCATCTATCTACTGTTATTTGCTTTTTGTTTTTTTTTTGTTTGTTTGTTTTTTGCTATTTCTAGGGTGACCTAATCTGCACCCTTAGTCCTGTACTATATACTCAATCTCTGGGGTTATATGGATTGTAATCATTTTATGGAAGAATTAAGAACTAGTATTCACATATAGGCAAATATGTACCTCATTTGTATTTTGAGTCAGGGTGTCCTCACTCAGGATGACTTTTTTTCTAGTTCCATCCACTTTAACAAATGCAATATTCCATTGTGTAAATGCCCATATATTCTTTCTCGGCTCCCCCCAACCCCCCGCGCTTTTTTTTTTTTTTTTGAGACAGGATTTCTCTGTGTACCTCTGACTGTCCTGAAACTCACTCTGTACACCAGCTGGCCTGGAACTCACAGAGATCCTCCTGTCTTTGCTTCCTGTGTACTGGAATTAAAGACGTGTGCCACCACAACCCAGGCCCTCATGTATTTTTTTTATCATTTATTTTTTTTATGTATTTTTTCATCAATTTGCAGACATTTAGGCTCCTTCCAATTTCTGGCTATTGTGAATAGAACAACATTGAAAAAATTTGATCAGGTGTCTACAGCAGGATGTCGAGTCCTTTGATTATATGCCTAA
The DNA here is from genome assembly GCF_004664715.2 of Peromyscus leucopus. NCBI lineage: Eukaryota > Metazoa > Chordata > Mammalia > Rodentia > Cricetidae > Peromyscus > Peromyscus leucopus. Next base: position 60,720,417 of record NC_051074.1, read on the forward strand.
GAGTAGTAAAGCTGGATGTTGAGGTAGATCAATTCCCAGCTTCCTAAGGAACTGCCACACTGATTTCCATAGTGGCCATACAAGTTTGCTGTTCCACCAGCAAGGGATGACTTCTCCTCTGCTCCTGATACTCACCAGCATGGGCTGTCATTTGTTTGATTGAATTTTGCCATTCTGACTAGTTTAAGATTAAATCCCAATGTAGTTTTGCTTTGAATTTTCCCAAGGACTAAGGATGTTGAATATTTTTTAAGAATTTATCAGCCATTTGTGTTTTGTCTTTTGAGAAGTCACTGTTTAGATCTGTACCCCATTTTAACTGGGTTATTTGTTTTAATATCTAGGGTTTTTTTTTTAGTTCTTTATATATTTTAGATGTTAGTCCTCTATCAGATGTGTAGTTGATGAAAGTCTTTTGCCTATTGTACCCTGCTGCTTTGTCTTCATGGCAGTCTTCTTTGCCTTTTCAGTTTCACAACATGCCATTTATTCCTTATTGATCTTATGCCTGTGCTAAGAATGCTCTGTTCATGAAGTCTTTTCTTGTGCCAATGAGTTCAGGACTGTTCCCCACTTCCTCTTCCATCAGGTTCAGTGTATCTGAATTTAGGTTGAGGTCTTTGTTCTATTTAGTGTTGAGTTTTGTGCAGAGGGATAAGTATGAATGTATTTACATAATTCTACCAATTGTTGAAAATGCTTTTTTTCCAGTGTGGATTTCTGGCTTTGTTATAAACACAAATCAGTCCTTCCTAGCTGTGTTGGTATATATCCCATCTTCAATCCAATTACATTGATCAATATGTCTCTGTGCCAACACCATCCTGTTTTTGTCATTAAAGATCCGTAATTCAATTTTAGGTTTGGGGATGGTGATATATCCTGCAGTTCTTTTGTTATTATTCAGGATTGTTTGGTACTTATAGTCATTTTTCTTTTCTTGTCTTTCTTTCTTTCTACTCATTCACTCATTCATTCATTTATCTATTTGATTGATTGGTTGGTTGGTTGGTTGGTTGGTTGGTTGGTTGGTGGGCTGCTTGGTTGGTTGGTTAGTTGGTTGGTTGGTTTTTTGATACAGGGTTTCTCTGTGTAGCCCTGGCTGTCCTGGAACTTTTTCTAAACACCAGACTGACCTCAGACTCAGAAATCTACCTCTGCCTCCTGAGTGCTAGTATTAAAGGTATTTGCCAGAAGTTTTTTTTTAAGTTTTTTTTTTAAGAATTGTGTTGAAATTTTCATGACTATTTCATTGAATCTGTAGATTGTTTTTAGCAGAAGGTCCATATTTATTATATCAGTCATACTGATCCATGAGCATGGGAGAAGTATCCATCTTCTGACACTTTCTTCAGCTTCTTAATTCAGTGTCTTGAAGATTTTATCACACAAGGTTCCATTATGTCCCAGAAATTTGTTTATGTGGTGTTTTAATTTTCATTCAATTCAAAATGTTTTTGATTTCTCTCTTCATTTCTTTCTTGACTCATTTTTCATTCAGCAGTGATTTGTTTAGTTTTTATAAATATGTAAGCTTTTTCTTATTTCTGTTGTTAATATCCAGGTGTAATCCAAAGTGATATGATACAATGCAGGGCATTATTTCAAATTTCATTTATTTGTTGAGATTTGCTTTCTGTCCAAGAATGTGGTCAGTTTTGTGGAAAACTCCATGAAATGCTAAGAAGAGGTATATTGTTCTGTGATTGGGTGAACTGTTTTATAAATACCTATTTAGGTCTGTTTGGTGTATGGCAACATTTAGTTCTAGCATTTCTCTACTTAGTTTTTGTTTGGATTACATGTCCATTAGCTAGAAAGGGGTATTTACGTCAATTACTATCACTCTGTAAGGGTAAATGTGTGATATTAGCTCTAGGAGTGCCTGTTTTTTTGAACTTGACCATCCTTATTTGTTGCATAGATGTCTGAATGGCAACAACTTCTTGGTGGATTTTTCCTCTTGTGAGTATATAGTTTTCTTTATATTTCTTTGGATTTATTTTTATTTGATGTTTATTTCATCAAACATTAATATGGCTACACAGGTTTGTTTCTTGGGCCCATTTGCTTGGAATAACATTTTCCATCCTTTTACCTTGAGGTGATATTTTAACTTGGTGTTAAGGTGTAGCTGTCAGATGAAATGATTCTTTAATTTATTCTAGCATAATTAAAAACTTGGGAGTCAGACATTGAAATAAAGACCTTAAGAATCAAAAGAAAGTGGAGCAATTGGCTGAATCTCTCTCCACATACTCTAGAACCTCCAGCACCTGAAATTCCCGTTACTAGAACTCATCTTGAGTCTCTTCCTGCCCTCTTTGGTCCCCTGCAAATTCCTTCAAGAAATTTATGGTTAATGCTGATCATCCAATCACTGACTCCACCCTAGATTCAAGGTTGCTTTGTTGGCACAGTGGAATGGCTGAACGGACAATTCTCCTCCAACCTGAAGGTGTGCTTCTTGGATGCAACAGAACAATGAATAATCTTTTCTTTTCCATTCCATTAGCCTATATTCTATTATTAGGGAATTGAAACCATTGATGTTGTAAGTTCTCAATGAGCAGTATTTGTTGACTCCCATTATTTTGTTGTTGCCATGTGTGTTTTTCTCTGTCCTTTGATTTGTTATGAGATTATTTATTCCTTTTGTTTTTTCTGATGTGGTTAACCTCTGTGAGTTGAAATTTTCCTTCTAATAAAGTATTTATAGTTGTGATTGTACAGAGATGCTGCTTCAATATAGATTTATTGCAGAACGTCTTTCTCCATCTATAGTGTTTGAAAGTTTTGTTTGGTGTGGTAGACTGGATTGGCATCTGTGGTCTCTTAGCATTCATAGAACATACAACCACACCATTCGGGCTTATAAAGTCTCCATTGAAAAGTCAAGTATAATTGTAATGGGTCTGTCTTTTTATGTTACTTGGTCTTTTCCCCTTGCAACTTTTAATAATCTTCTTTGTTCTGAATGTTTATTCTTTTGATTATAATTTTTAATGGGTACTGTGTTTTCTGGTTCAGTATATTTGGTGTTCCAGAGCCTTCTTCTACCTTGATAGGCATCTCCTCCTTTAGGCTAATGAAAATTTCTTCTATGATTTTGTTGAAAATATTTTCTGTGCCATTGAGCTGGGCTTCTTCTTTCTCTCTTCCTATTATTCTTAGACTTTGTTGTTTTCATTGTGTCCCAGATTTCTTTGATGTTTTCCATTTCAATTTTTTTTACATTTATCATTTTTATTAAATGAGATACCCATGTCTTCCATATTACCTTCAATACCCGAGATTATGTCTTCCATCTCTTGTATTCTGTTGGAGAGTCTTGCGTCTGAGATTCCTGTTTGAGGTTCTAATTTTTCATTTCTACTTTTACCTCAGTTTGGGTTCTTTTTAATGATTAAATTTTCAGTTTCATGTCTTGGAAAGTTTTTTTTCTCCCATTACATTCCATTTTTTGTTTCTGTTTTTATAGATTTAATTAATGGATTCATTCATGTCCCCTTTAAGATGCTTAAGTATATTATAATAGCTATTTTTGAAGTCCTTATCTTGTGCTTCAGCTATATTACATTTCTTAGGACCTACTGCAGTAAGGTTGCTAAGCTTTAGTGGAGACATATTGTCCAGAGTGTTATTGAATGTGTTTTTACTCTGTGTCTAGGCATCTGGGTTTGAGATAATTGCAATTCTAGTTGTTGATAGGTGGTGTTGTCTTTGTAGTGTTCATTTTCTGTTCCTTTCCTTCTGTTGTCCTCTAAGAATCTTATGTGTGTGTAATGGCTATGTGAGTTGCTCATTGCTAGTGTATTAAAAACACACAGACCTTTAGACAATTATCCTGGACCCTATAAACTTGATGAATTTATTTATTGTGTTTAATGCTTTCATTTTGTGATATCCTTCAGAATTTCCACATATAAGGTGCTATTTAATAAATTAATTTTCTATTGTTCTGAGGAGAATTCTTAGGGCTAACTTGTCTAACACTGTTATTGCATGCATGTTTGTTCACAAGTTTAAGAAGTACATTAATTACCTGGGAAAGATCTAATGAATGGCTGGCTTAAAAAGATAGAACTCTATTTTCTATATGGTTTAATATAAACAAAAGTTATTCTCACATAATTTTCTTAAGACAGTAGTCTTATCAAAAGTTTTTAGTCAACTATGAAGTTTTCTATTTATGATAGTAGTAAATAATTTTGGATAGTTCTTGACCTGATCTTTCAATCTCTGCCTCCTATTATGTAGCCATATTCCTTTTCTGTTTCTGTATCTATTAAGCCAAGAGAGACAGAGCATGCTTTTGTTGAATTATAGGAAATAAATTGTATAATCAAATATTTTCATTATTCAAAGAAAATTTAATATATATATATATATATATATATATATATATATATATATATGAAAATGAACTACTTGTCTTTCTGGATCTGTTGTTTTGTTAATAATATCATAATCTTGGGTTCCATGAATTATCTTGTAACTATTGAAATTTTATTTGTCTATATGACTGAATAAAACTTTGTTGTTTATATGTAAAATTTCTCTTTATTCATTCATTTATGATGTGTATCTTGGCTAGGGTCGTTGTTGTAGAATATAATTTCAAAATGTGTTACACTTGTTTGTGCTGTGCAATGTTTGTTTAATAATGCAAAGATATGTTGCATTCTTTTATGCTGGATTTATTTAAGTCTGTGAAGCTGTGTTACTTTGCCTGTCTAAAACACCTGATGGTTTAATAAAAAGATGAATGGCCAATAGAAAGGCAGGAAAATGGATGGGTGGGGCTGGCAGGCAGAGAGAATAAGTAGAAGAAGAGTTCTTGGAGAAAAGGAAGAAAGAGCAAGAGAATATGAAGAATAAGAATGCTAAGGGCCAATCACTGAGGCACACAGCCAGCCATGTAGTAAGAGTGAAAATTGGATATACAGAAGCAAGAAAAGGAAAAAGCCCAGAGGCAAAAGGTAGATGGGATAGATCAAGAAAAGCTGGCAAAAAAACAAGCCAAGCTAAGGCCAGGCATTTATAATTAAGAATAAGCCTCCATGGATGATTTATTTGGGAGCTGGGTGGCCGACCTCCCAAAAGAGTAAACAACCAACTACAGTTCATGTATTAAATATTGTTACTAGAGTTACAAGAATCTTGAATGTATAACAATATATATATATATATATATATATATATATATATATATATATATATATATATATTCAGGTACACAAATACCTAGGTGCAGCATGCCTGAGCCATATAGTATCATGATTTTGAGTTTTTTTAAAGCATACATTTTATATCAAAAATAAATATTTCTTTGTACAATATATTCTGATAATGGTTTCCCCTCCCCATCTTTGTCCATAATCCCCACTCACCCAGCTCCATGCTGTCTTTCTCTATCTCTTTGGAAATTGGAAAGTTAAATAAAAAGTGAACATGCACACATATACACACAAAAGTACAAGAAACACACACACAGATACATACATGCACAAAGAATATTCATATAAACACAAAATCTGAGCCAGACCATGGTGGCGTATGCCTTTAAACCAAGCACTTGGGAGGCAGAGCCAGGCAGATCTCTGTGAGTTTGAGGCCAGCCTGGGCTACAGGGCAAGATCCAGGACAAGCACCAAAACTACACAGAGAAACCCTGTCTCGAAAAACAAAATAAAACAGAACAAAAATCTGAAACTCTAATATGCAGCAAAAGGTCTGTAGATAAAATAATATCCAAACAAAACAATGGAGACAAAACACAATTTATAAAAATACCACTGAGTTCCTCTTTTCGTTGGCCACCTACTATTGGGTGTGAGGTTTTTCACATAAGTGTGAGTTTTATACCCAGTAAGACTCCATTCAAGAAAACAATGTTTTTTCTTCATAAATGGTTGTCATTTGGAGACAGCTTCTTGTTTAAGGAGGTAGATTTTATTGCCATATTCCCGCTGTCCACACTGGAACCCAGTCTTGCCTCAAGCCCTGTGGGCCCTGTGTTTTCTAAAACAGTATCTGTGAGTTCATACATGTGTCAGTCCAGTTGCATTTGGAAGACACCCTTTTGTTGGTCTCTTCCATCTCCTCTAGGTCTTATAATCTTTTAACTTCATTCTCAGCATATCTCTCAGTGCCCTAAGTGGAAATGTTTGATGAAGAAATCCTATTTAAGACTTAGTATTCCAAATTCTCTATCTGCACATTGTCCATTTGTGAGCCTCTGTATTAGTTCCCATCTACTGTAGAAGAACAGTGCATTGATGACGGCTGAGTATGTCAATAATCTATGGGCATAACAGAATGTCAGCAGGAGTCACTTTATTATTGTGTTCCTTAGTAGAACAATAGTATTTGGTTTTCCTCTAACCCCATATCTATTCTCATGTTCTTGGCCAGCTGAGGAGTTTTCTGACTCACTGAACCAGTTTGCATTCACCACCACTTATTTATAGAGCTCTTCTTTCCCTACATTATTCCTCATGTTTTCTATTATTTGTTTTCTTGATGTAACCCTTCTGATTAGGGAAAATGTAATCTCAAAGGGGTTATAATTTACATTTTCCTAGTGGCCAAGGATGTTGGATTTTTTCATATCTCTCATTTATAACTTTTTCTTTTGATTACAGTCTTTTTTGGTTAATTTGAATATCTTGTATTGGAATAATTGATTTAGTGGTGATTCAATTCAAATGATGGTTTGTATAATTATTTAAACACACATACAAACCATTACCATTGGTTATACTGCCAGATGCAAAAGTATCATCTGACTTCAAGAAGCTTTATTATTTTAATCTATGTTTCTTTCTGAGAAAATATGTGCAACCAATGTTAACATTCTCATTTTCTAACAGAAAGTGAATAGTTATTGTGTTTTAATTTCCGTAGTATGAAAGTCGTTTATTTTAAAACATAGGTGAAATGTTTACAGGGTATTTCTTCTCATGTGTCATCATAACCCTAACTTTACTTTTACAAAGTTATTTTTTAAGTTTATGATTGTTGCTGCATTTCTCTACATAGTTATTAATTAGAAAATCTGCATTTCTCAACTTGTGGCAAGTTGTAATAGGTAATTGGCTACCAGTAAGTTTAAATAGAATAATGTATTTACTGATTTCAGTAATCCACACCTAAACAGTTACACACCTAAATAATATGCAGCTCAGCCAAACAAGAAGTGGATTGCTTTGATTAGTGAAATAAAGTCAACGTTATAGTAAATCTAGCTAGTTTATTACATCTATGATAACATGTGGTTTGGACTGGAGTTATAAACATCACAAAGAGGCAATTCAGTGCACTTAGTGAAAAAAATTTTAGAGCAAAACTTTTATTGTTGTTTCATTTTTTTAAACTTATACTACATAGTTATACATACAACCACGTAGACCAACTCAATCAGAAATGAAAACAATTTAAAATTAATTTAACTAAAATTATTTCTTAACCATGGCCTCCAGTTAAGGAAAAGTGTTTTTCTACAAAACAGTGTACATTTTTCTTATTTAGATGAAATTGAATTTATATGGGCTTGAACTATTATGATAGTCAATTAATGATTTCAAGTTTGAGTTAAATTGGTTTATTGTGAGCTACTCAAAAGCCTTACATTTTATGATTTCTTAATATTTCTCTGACGTCTCAGATAGTCACATAGTATTAGTTTGTAATACCTAGAAAGAAAACTTTTGTTGTCAAAGTCTTTATATAACTTGCTATGAATTATTTTCAAATGATACCAACTTTCTGAATAATTTTCAAACAGACATAGTTTCTAGGGCCACACAACTAATAAAATAGTTTGCTTAATTTCATATGTATGCAAGTAATTTTAGAAATAAAATTATTGTGATTTCTAATAAATTCAAAAAGGTTAGTATCATCAATTTATGGTACTGTTCCTGAATTTAGAATAGTCTATAAAGATTGCATCAGTAACTCCTAAATTTTGGAGTAATAAATTAAAAATTTGAAGATTCAAGATTTGGGAACCTTATGTCAAAACTGTTTGGACATAACAATTAAGTCTAGTATCTATTCTTGCACTAAAGTGGATGAGCAGACTAAAAAAATATTTTTTATAACAATGGCAACAATTATAATAGGCATGAAAACATATTTTACCTAACATATGCCCATTTTTTTCAGTTATTACATAGTTAAAATTTATCATTTAATTTAACATGTATAATGTTTAAAAAACTACAACTTCAGATAGTAAAGGTCAAATCTTTACAGAACATGATAAATAATTTTAAATAATGATCAATTTGAGGACAGACTGGAAGAGTTATAAAGAAAAATAAGTAATAACAATAAAAATGTATAAAAATGTTTATACATAATGTAATTTGCAGACATCATTATGATTCAAGAATAGGAAAATGAAAGACATGTGCCAGTGAAAAGCAGAAAATTATCTGTAATGAGAAGTTATCTGGTTTAGAAGAAAGCTCAGGCCACAAAATATTAGAGGTAAAAGCATAACAACCCAATTTCAGTACCTATAGCCAATATAAAATGCCAGTTATCTGGGATGTAACTGTAATCCTAAGGCTGGGGATGCCAAGAGCATCGATCCCCAGGGCTCTATGGCCATTCATACCAGCCTGCCCAGCAAAATTCAGGCCAATAGCAAGTCTCCAACCTAATGAGAGACCCTGCTTATCTTGAAGAAAAAAGTGGATGACTGCTGAAAAACACCCAAAATTGATCTCTGGCTTTGATCAACACACACACACACACACACACACACACACACACACACACACACACACACACAATGTAATTGTAGAATTCTGAAAGACAGTGTTGTTTTCTGTAGTTTCTATAGTATTATTTTGTATGGTGGCATGCAATACATTGGATTACAAATGAAAGATGCTAAAATCCTTGCTTTTTTTCTATGTGTCCTGATGACTCTAAATTAATTTCTAATTCATAATTAAGGAATTATTAGTGATTTCCCCAAATCAAAAGTACTTAAGGAAATATATCCATGTCTTATAAAACAGAATGTTTCAAAATATTTAAAGCACTTTTACATGTGGAAAAAGTTTTCACAAACTTAAATGAAAGAAAATAATGGATGTTATATGTATGTATGTATGTATGTATGTATGTATGTATTCTCTCAAAACAAATGAGGACTCGTAAGTATATCATTCATAAGGAATTTTAAAACTAACTTCTGCGTTATGTAGGGTTTTACTATTTTTATTTGTTGTGTGTTGGTATACAAGTTCCTTTAAGAATCACAGTATGTATGTTTGGAGGTCACAGGACAACTTGTGAGAATCAGTTTTCTTCACACCCTGTGAGCCATTTCACCGGCCCTGCATGTATTTTGATGACGTGTGGAATTCATTTAGTGTGGTAATGGTCCTGTGATACTGGATACATAATTAGGAAGACTAAGTGGTTTTATAATTCATGTGAACTCAAAGAAAAAAGACATTCACACAATCAGATAATGCACAATACTTCTAAAGTGAGTAAATACATGAAAAAACACAAAAACTCCAGAGTAATTCAAACTATCTCATGTGATACTACCTGAAAAAGAAACAGTGAAATAAAAAAAAAAAAAAAACAGTATCAATACAGTATGCTTTATGCTTTATTAGGAAACCACACACTAATCTAAGAAAGCATTTCCTAAAGTAGGCAGTAGTTTTGAATGTGAACAAATGGGACAATATACTTCCATACAGTGATAACTGTTTTTATAACTCTTTAGACTATAAAAGCACTTGCTTCTCTGCTGTGCAAAAAAGTGACCACATTCCAGAAGTGTTAAGTTTAAAGCAGTTACTTTCTCATTGTCGTGTGTTCACTTGATGTTCAAATGATGTTCATCTAAGCTAAAAATAAGCTGTGCATGTATTTTAAAGACATTATTTTTTTAAAAAAATTTGTAGAGCCAGGCGGTGGTGGTGCACGCCTTTAATCCCAGCACTTGGGAGGCAGAACCAGGTGGATCTCTGTGAGTTCGAGGCCAGCCTGGGCTACCAAGTGAGTTCCAGGAATGGCGCAAAGCTACACAGAGCAACCCTGTCTCGAAAAACCAAAAAAAAAAAAAAAAATTGTGGATTACATATATCTTGAATTATAATATATGATGTGATCATATATAGTTATAAAATTTCAGTGTTTGTTCTCACTAAATACTATATCACAACCACCTGGTGTAACTTTATAGCAAAATCAAAACGTGTTATGTGTTCCTAATGCAAATGTAGTTTAAAGATTCCTCCAATGGCACCATTGATAGAAGTGGAAATGCATGACTTGCTCTAAGTAGGTTTCATGTAAGTGAAGGATCATCTCATGGGAACACAAAATGCTACATGTTAATGCGATCAGTAATAGTGTATGTGTTGTATAACTGCCACGCAGAGCTGCAGTGAGCATCTACAGAGTACCATGCTTCCATTATCCAGCACATTTTAGAGCTCCTTTAGTGCCTTAGTGGCATTAACTGATCTTTACACTCACTAACTTAAGGTTTTATCCCTTAAACAGAACTAAAAGAGAGAAGGTAAATGATGTTTCAAGTCTGTGTTATAAGTCATGTTGAAGTCAAGCTAGAAGCTTGTGAGTTTTACAGGATTTAAATGGCTAGAATTGTTTCTCCCAAAAACTGATTTATGAAAGGGAATTACTGATTAAAGAAGCTATAAAGGAAAGGGCTAAGAGAATAAATGGGAGGAATTTCAAGTCACACTTGATTTCATCTTTAAAAAAATGATTCACCATTTATCAGTAGCATTTCCTATTTCTTCTATTCCATATTCAATAAAAATTGTTAGAAATTGGGGACCTGAGCATTAGATTTTTATCTAGAACTGAAGGGTAAGTCTTCAAGTATGGTGGAAATGCTTGCTGTTTTCATGCATAGAAGCATGTAGTTTCTTGTCTAGTCTAAGAGAGCTTTATAATTAACTAGTCATGGATATTTAACAATGTAGGAATCAATTCAGGATCATGGCTACATTACATTATTCTATAAATTTAATTTTCTAGTCACCTATTTACCATCTCATCATGGATCCTAGTAGCGTTCTTGACAGTACAAAAGATAAGTGATGTATTTGGGTCATAGTATCTGGGATCAGTTTCAACATATTTCTGCTGTCATTCTTCCTTGAGTATACATGGTCTAAGAACAGTTGCAGTGTGAGAGATTTTGCCTGAGGGACCAATTTGTAGGACTCAATTTCTGTCCACCTTACACTTTTGTGTTAGGAGGGCACAGACATAACATGCCTACTGAGTAAAAACATATTTTCTGCTGTTTTTCTGTTTCTTAGTTTGTGTATCAATGCATGACTTAATAACTGAGGAAATTTGATCAGAGGTCACATATTCAGCATACATTTGTCATTACATTATTTATCATGTTTACTTTCTGTGGATTTTCCATTCCTGATTTGAAAAATATGACAATATATACAAACTTATCCATATATCCATATTTCTATGAATATGAAATAATGCTATACATATATATTGAAAATGTTTAGCATGTACTCAAAAAGATTATCAATCCTGTGTCTATTTTAGGTAAGTCAATCTTATTTCTCTGTTAATTTTAGTTGAGATACTTACGTTTTCTAAAATCAACAGAAAATTTTGTCTAAGTATCTCTAGAATCAAAACTGAAAGCACCAGTTTCTAATTTTGTTGCTGATATACATAATTACCAGAAAAGAAAAGCCATTTTTACGTTTCTAGATAATTGTTCTGAGTAAACTTTGAAAATTAACTATATTGTCTCCAAGTCTTTTCAAGTCTAAAACTCTTTGACTCAAAGGCATATATTGGTTTAGAATTGGACAGAAATTTCAACATTTCAGATAAATTTGTTGTTCAGAGATTAGATGAACATAGGCCACATCATTGTAATATTAAAGAAGTTTGTTTATTTATTCATTTATTTATTATCATTATTTATTACTGATAAAGTTTATATACAATATGAATTAGAGTTTTAATACCTCAGGGATTGTATCTGTCTTTCTAGGCAGCAACATAGCAGTAGAGGAAATCTGTGTTCTTAGGTTGATATGTCTCCTGAAATGCTTGTGGGATTTAACTTCTAAACAATGTTAAATCATCATTCAGTAGCAGCATAAAATAACTTCTCATGGGATATTACTCTTTTTGGAGAGCTTCCCAGACATAACTGGTAAATAATGTGGGTGATCAAGCATGAAGAAGTTGTCTAATTATAAATCATGAGCATTGAAAAAAAACAAGGAATTATTTGTGTGTGTGCTTATGTAGTTTATATTTGACTCTAAATGCATTCTATGCAATTATTCAGAAGAAAATAGAGAAATGTTTGATTAATGCTTTTGATAACAGTGATTTAGCTACAAAAATTCTCCATGTTAGAAAATTAAGCACAAGACTTTCACATTAGCTCCCTGAAATAAATGGTTATCATTATTGTTACCCCTACATATATCTGATATAACCCTTACAGATTAGGTGGTGGTGTGCTAGTGCATTAGTTCCACAATTTTTAAGGATATGTTTCTGCATGGAAAAAAATAAAGTTAATCATTGATTGCATTGTTAGCTCATAATAAAATAAACATAATAATCATAAATATGCTTATACACACAAAATGTTATCTTTACATCATTTACTTTGCAAGTTTGTATTGTCTTTGAAAGATCTTGAAGGAAAAAATGTACCATTTCACTTTGAGGCAAAGAACAAGCAAGCATATACATTCTGTATAAAAGTGATGAATTCCATTGAGGTGATGGCTCAGGTTAAGATGACTGCCAACAAACCTGATGACCTGAGTTCAATTCCCAGGACCCACCTAATGGATAGAGGTAAGAAAAGAAATGAAAGAAGATAGAAAGACCTTGAAAGTGTGTGTGTGTGTGTGTGTGTGTGTGTGTGTGTGTGTGTGTGTGTGTGTGTGTGTGTTTCTCTTCTTCACCAGCACCAGAGAGTTAAGTTTTGCCCTACTGACCTGGCCCCAGAGAATTGTTTTACTCGCTCAGATAGAAAAGTCAAATTCAGTGATTAATCTTCCAATTCTACTGACTCTGTCCCTTCCCCTCAATTCCTGAGCCGCTGAAGGCTTGTCCTTACAACAGCAGTCTATCTTTTATTTTCATTTTCATTTTTTACTTTTCAAGACAGGGTTTCTCTGTGGAGCCCCATCTGTCCTGAAACTCATTCTGTAGACCAGGCTGGCCTTGAATTCACAGAGATCCCTCTGCCTCTGCCTCTGCCTCTGCCTCTGCCCCTGCCCCTGCCCCTGCCCCTGCCCCTGCCCCTGCCCCTGCCCCTGTCCCTGCCCCTGCCCCTGTCCCTGCCCCTGCCCCTGCCCCTGCCCCTGCCTCTGCCTCTGCCTCTCCAGTGCTGGGATTAAAGGCGTGTGCCACCACCACTTTGCTGGCTATCTGTTTTCCCCCTTGTGGTAAATTTTGGAAATGCAGCAGAGAAGAACATTTTATGACTTGTTAGATACAATGTGATGTCTAAATGTGAAAATGTAAGTATTACTTTCTTTGTAGCTATAGCTACAGACCATCTATATAATGTTAAGTTATCTAGTCTCTTCCACACAAATTATCTAATTGTAATGGAATTTATAATTGTATATTTTAACTTTGCAATGAAGATTTTTAAAAATGCACTAAGATTAAAAAATAGTCAAGTTCTGGAAATAAGAAGAAAAAATTGAATTAGCAAAAATATTTTAAAAAATATGTTTTTGAAGAATAATGAAAACATTTTAAAAGTTTCAAACTTTGGGGTTTAACTGCCCTTCTTTCATAGTGAATATTAAGGGGTTACTTTAAGCTTTATGTCAATTTCCTATCAAGCTAATTTGATCACTGCATCAGATAAATGTGTGCTGTGTTTATATATTTTAATATATCACATTAACTCACCACAATTTTAAAAAATATTTATTAGGTCTTAGAGAATGGAATACACTGTTTTGATTACATTCAAACTCATCCCCTTAAGTTCCCCCAGATCTGGTCTCATCTCTTTTATCACTACCTTCATATCCTCTTCTATTTTTTTAATTTAATAACCCATTGGTTCCAATTTGTATTATTTATGTTTCTTTATGTGACACCATACATTAGCGAATGGTTGACCAACTAGAAATAATACCATTAAAGAAAAAGGACTCTCCCCCAGCAGCATCAGTGTCCATAACTTTTCAATTAGTAGTGGAAACTTATGGACCCGTTCCATACTGGAATGCTTACTGCCTTGATCTTCATGCATTGTGCAGATGGCCTCAGCTGGGGTGAGTTCATTTTACCCATTGTGATTATCTGTGTTAATTCACATCTACAGCCCACAGAAACTCCTCTGCTGATGTTTGATTCCTGCATTCATCTACCCATAGAGAGACAAAGGGGATACAATGTCCATTTATGAAATAATAATAGAAAGTTCACTTTGCGGACTCTGAGCTCCCCGAACTTTCATTCTGCCTCTCAAAACTTGTTGAATATTGACAATGTTCAAAATACTCAAAAATGTTGAGGGAATAATCAATAGTAGTAAATACTCTTTCAATACTAATTCAAATGTTAGAACATTTTACTGTGAAGTGCCAATTTCTTAATAAATTCATTAAAATATTAGTTAAGTCACTCTTTATGCTTGAACAGATCACTTGAGCAGATGTCAAATAGTTTGATCCTTTAGGGCCACTTCAGAAAACTAAATAGGCACGAAGTGCTAAAGGTGCTGAACGCACATATATACGATGCCATGAAAGACCTGAAAGTATTTACACATGACAGAAATGTGAAGCTACCATGAGAATGTACCTTACTGACTTTAGAAATAAACCAGTACTAAGAATAATCAACTAATTTAGTCTCTCTATCATATAATTATAAAGACATCTATGCTTGCATATTAAAGTCATCTCCAAAACATACTTTCTATGTTTGCAATAATATTCTTTTATTATCTAATTTCAAACTGATATTTAAAGAAGAAAAAGTATTTTCTGAAAAGTGATAGAAAATGTTATTTATCTACAATAAATATTAATTTTCTTCTCCTCAGTATATGTTTCTTTTTGCAAAGCATTATTATTTTGAGCTTGGAAAGAGTCACCATATTCATAAATGCTTAGCATTGTGGCAGCCACATTTGCATTTCCAGTTGTGTGGTGGTGATCACAGTTGGCTACAATGATGTTATACACTGTGTTTACATCTGCACATAATGGCTATATTAGTGTAAAGATGAACAGAAAATAAATTTGACGGTTCTTATAATTTCATTGTACATTTAGCAGAATTTTTCTTTCTTGTGCTTATTTTTGAGATTATCTTTTAATTACAATATTGTCTCTGTCCCTTTTATCTCTCCAAACCCTCCTGTATACCCATCCCAAATCTCCTTGAAATGCATGATCTCTTTTTGCAGCAATTGCTACTGCATGCATATATGTATTAATAAATACATACATATTTGCTGTGGAATGATCTGTATGTCAAATTGCTCTGGTTGGTCAACAAATAAAACACGGATTGGCCAGTGGCCAGGCAGGAAGTATAGGCGGGACTAACAGAGAGGAGAAAAAGAAAGAACAGGAAGGGGGAAGGACTCACTGCCAGCTGCCGCCATGACAAGCAGCATGTGAAGATGCTGGTAAGCCATGAGCCACATGGCAAGATATAGATTTATGGAAATAGATTAATAGTTAGCAAGAAGCCTGCCACGGCCATACAGTTTGTAAGCAATATAAGTCTCTGTGTTTACTTGGTTGGGTCTGAGTGGGTATGGGACTGGTGGGTGACAAAGATTTGTCCTGACTGTGGGCAAGGCAGGAAAACTCTAGCTACACAAATTCCTAAATAAAACCTGCTGAGGCTATTAAGAGATGAATTTTACAATGTAGAAACTAGAGCAAATTGAAACGGAAGATAGCTTATAGTATCTGAATTCAAGATCACTAGGCCAAGGGAGTATAAAAGTGAGACTAGGAATAAATCCAAATATTTAGAGGTAAAATATATTTGATCAATGAAACAAAAGCACCCATTGGGTTCTACAATAAATGGTTTTTGGAAAACTGAAATATTCACATTCTGAGGCATAAAATTATGTCCTCAGCTTAACTTCTGCATAGTACTCTATTCAAGCAGCTTAAAAAATTAAAAACATGAACTTCAATGGTGCAATTACCAGAAAAATCACATAGGAGGAAAACTCTATACTATTGCTCTGGATTACATTTTAGCTTAAGAAAAGGCTACCATAGCAAAGCATGTCATAATTGCACTTACTATACATATTCATCCTCATCTGTTGGTCGGAAAAATGAAAGGTATGATTAAGCACACCCTGCAAAGTTTCAGGCAACTAAAATTTTCCCTGGAGCCAACGCCGTTTTCACTTGTTTTCCCTCTTTAAAACATTCCCATGGAGCTTTTCACAGTTTCAGACAGAAATTCTTCTTTGCCAAACTATATGCTGTTCACCTAGAGCACATATTCTTGGCAATTTGTACTGTTTTTCTCTGCCTGTCATAAATATCTAATTATTTGGACTGTGTGCAGTACATGGCATGAAAATGCGTCAAATATTTCTAAAGTATACTTGGTGAAGAAAAATGTTAACAGACTAAGAAACAATGTGGCAACCTGCTGTGGAGATACCTCATATTAAAATAATGTGACACACATCATTGTTAATCTACTCCAGCCAGCATTTTAGCAAAAAGGACACTATCTTCCCCCCCTTCAAATCATCACAGATAGCAAAGTCCTAATACAAATATTTAATCTTCTCTTGAAGACAGGCCTGCTTTCTAAACTCAGTTCCTGAATTGGCATCATTATTTCTATGGATACTTCCTTAGGCAGGGATATAGGTACATTCTTAACAAAGGGTCCAGAAGTGAACTCCAATGTCCAATATATGTGGACTTTTAAGAAGCCAGATTCAGAAAGTTTAGTCTCAATATATTGACATACATATTTTTATTTTTCATATTTATATTGAGGCATGGTTTGAGCAGGTCAAAAATAACTTTGGATGCTGTGAAAGATGTTAATTAACTTCTAAAATATCATCACAGAAAAGACAGAGATGGTCATCCCAATACTAAGAAATCAATGTGTGGAATTGATTTATTACATGGTCTAACCAGTTATTATAAATTACTATATGTAAAAAGTCACTTTCTTTATCCACCCATATTTCATACTTAAAATTTGTTTTTTTTTATAGACTAACTTTTCATGGCAATAAAATATAAAAGTTACTTTCTCATCTTTTTCATTTTTTATTTTTCAAAAATGTATGGCGTATATCCTAAGAACAAAGCATCTCTATTACAATGACAAGGAGAAGGGTAACATTGGCTTTGACTACTACTGCTATGATTACTAATATCAATAATAATAATACCAATAAATGCCCTTTTACAAAAAAGTTATACAGTCCCTTTCACTGAATGTTATTCACTGATGTTTTTCTAATGAAATCTTAAATTACTTTGAAATCCCAAATCACACTTCCAGCAAGAAAAACAGCATCCCGATTGATGTCTATTAAAATAAACTAAATATTCCTGTGACTTAGAAAACTTATTTTAAGAATGAGAACTAAACCAATTAATTTAAAAAAGACGTGAAGGCCACATGGAGCACACACTGGCTCAGTGATGTAGCAAGGTAGGGTGTTTTACCAGTGGTCTGAGAACAAGTGTTGGTTCAAAGATCAGACAATTCAAAGCGAATGCATACAGAACTGTAGGAGGAGAAGACGCTGAGCAAGACTTCGAAGGGATTTCTGCTGATTGAAGAAAATAAACTCTTGAATGAATCCCAAGAAACTACAAACAATTAGAAGAAATTTTCAAAAAGCCAAAAGGGGATTTAAATAAAGAAATATAAAACAAAAAACAACAACAACAAAAGCCGGGCGGTGGTGGCGCATGCCTTTAATCCCAGCACTTGGGAGGCAGAGGCAGGCAGATCTCTGTGAGTTCAAGGCCAGCCTGGGTTACAGAGTGAGTTCCAGAAAAGGAGCAAAGCTACACAAGAAACTCTGTCTCAGAAAACCAAAAAAACAAAACAAAAAACAAAAGAAATATAAATAACTAAGCTAAACAAAAAGTGACATACTGAAATATAAAATGCAGTAAATCAGACAACATGATTTTTGGAAACGCCTCATCAATGGACCAGAGTTGAAAGATTACCTGATCTGGGGTCATCCTTGTGGGTTCCTGGGAATTTCCCTAACACCAGGTTTCTCCCTTACTCCATAATTTCTCCTTCTATCAAGATATCTCTTTCATTGCTCTCCCATTCTGTCCCTCTCCTAGCTCAGACATCACATTCCCTCATGTTCTCATCTGGTGGTGAGGGTGCCTGAACTGGCCTACTGTGGTAATCAGATTGGTGAATACCCTAACTGTCATCATAGAGCCTTCACCCAGTAGCTGATGGAAGCAGATGCACAGATCCACAGCCAAGGACCAGCCTGAGTTCTGGGAGTCCAGTTGAAGAGAGAGGTAAGAGGGATTACATGAACAAGGCGGGGGTGGGGGGGGGTGGGGGGGGGAGGGAGGAGTGTTAAGATCATGATGGAGAAATCCACACAGCTACTGAACCAAGTTCATAGGAACTCATGAACATTAGACTGACAGCTGTGGAACCTGCTTGGGACAGGACTAGACCCTCTGCATACGGGAAAGATGTGTAGCTGGGTCTGTTTGAGGGGCCCCTGGCAATGTGATCAGGATCTATCCCTGGTGCATGAGCTGGCTTTCTGGATCCTATTACCTATGGTCAGACACTTTGCTCACCCTTGATGCAGCAGGAGGCACTTGGTTCTGCCTCAACTGAATGTACCAGGCTTAGCTGTCCCCACATGGAAGAATTTACCCTGTTGGAGGAGGGAATGAGGAATGAGTTGGGGAGGAGGAGGGGGCAAGCAGGAGGAGGGATGAGAGGGGGATCCGTGGTTGGGATATAAAATGAGCAAGAATAGATAGATAGATGATAGATAGATAGATAGATAGATAGATAGATAGATAGATAGATAGATAGATGATAGATAGATAAATAAGCAAATAAATCAATAAATAAATATTTAAAAAGAAAGCAAAACAAACAAACAAACAAAAAACCTAAAAGATTATGTGAGTTGGAAGCTAAAGTGCAAGAATTAGATAGCTCCAACAAGGATGAAGAAAAATTAATAAGAAGGCACAAAAGAGAGTTGCAAGATGCTTGAAACCAAAATAAAGATCACATTTTAAGAATAATGAAAATAGAAGAAAGGCAAAAATGTTATCTAAATGACATATAAAATATGTTCAGAATCATAAGAGGTAATCTCTGGAACTGAAAACTGGGTAGCACAGTGAACTAGGGTAGACCAAATGAGACTGAGGGGAAAAAAGAATATTCATTGATGGGTGCCTTGTCCAGTGGTCACCAGAGGCTTCTTCAGGTAGCAGATCGGAGGGGATGCAGAGACCCACAGGCAGACATTGTGAGAATGCGGATACTCACAGACAGTCATTGTCAGGATGAGGAGACCCACAGGCAGACATGATGAGGAAAGCATCTAAATTAAAGGGTTAGTCAGGTCCCTCCACATGGTTCTCCAGGAATCCTGCAGGAGAGGAGGAGGAAAGATTGTAGGAGTCAGAGCTTATGAAGATCACCAAGGAACATGGCCTACTGAATCAAGGAATGCTCACAGAGGCCTGCAAGGGTCAGCACTGGGTTCTCTGCCTGTGTTATGGCTGTTAGCCTGGTTTTCTTGTGGAACTACTAACTGTGGGAGTAGGGGGTATCGCTGTCTTTTGCCTGCTCTTCAGACTGTTTATCTCCTATTGTGTTGCCTTGTCCAACCTCGGTGTGAGAGAGCTTTTGCCTTGTTCTATTGTATCTTGTTCTGTCCCTTTTTAACTGTTGTTTCTTGGAGGTCTCTTCTCTTCTAAAGAGGAAAGGGAGTGGAGTGGATCCAGGTGGGGGGTATGTAGGAGGGGTGGAGGGGCAAAGAAACTGTGGTCAGGATGTATTGTATGAGAGGAGAATCTGTTCCAATAAAAAATTAAAAAGGAACAAAACCCAAAACAATATATTTTGAGTATACTTTCAAAGATTCAAAGCATTTGAACTGCTTTTTTTTTTAAAAAAAAATCATGATAAATGTTTTTATTTTCATTCAAAAAGGAGTATATTGTTCATAAAAGCCACATTGGCTATTCCTATGAGTTGTTATACATTGGAATAGGATTTACTTATACATTTTCATCTGGTTGATCACAATGAACAAGACTATTGTTAAAACTTACTATTCTGTTGTTGATTGTAGACATCATCTATTTTATTTTATAGATCATGAAAATCATCATTGGTATACTTAGTTTATATATCTACAAGAAATAATACACTAGGATAAATAGAAGATCACATACAAATGGTTTTTAAAACAATAAAGACAATCACTGTAATAAACATAAGATGCTGACTCTTAGGAGTATGACTAAGAGGAGTATGACTAAGTTGCTTCTGTACCATAGTGGTTATATAACTTTATCCAAAATATTTGATTAATAACAAAGAAATTGATGCTAATCTCATTTATTTGTTAGAACAGTATAAATACTCACAATGGAAATTAAAGATAATTCACTTTTTAAAAACTTATTTGAATCTTGAAATGAAAAGTCATAAAGATAAAGATGCTAATAATTTCTCATAAACAATATTAAAATAACAAAAACAAACTGATGCACATTTAAAATAATTATGTTCTCATATCAGTTGAAATATAAAATAGCTTCTTAATTTGAATTGTCAGCTACATATATTTCCCTATAGAAATCTTAAAATGGTAAACTGATAAGGAAATATATTGCTTACTTCCAAAGCAATTTTGGACATAAAAACACTAAAGCTGGTAAAAACTAATAATATGTAGATTTTCAATTCATTAATGTTACTTCCATTTGTTAATTTCATTGCCACTGACTTTCTTTGAATAAGATCTTTTTAAACAAACTAAAGAAAAATGCCAATATAAGTTGTTTTCCCAGCTGGGTAGTATATTTATCAAAATATCTTACTGGTTTCTCGCTGACTTTCTTTACTGAACAACTTAAATTGCAACCACCTTGGTTTTGCTAGAAGAAAAGGCAAGCAGTAGG
Source organism: Peromyscus leucopus (assembly GCF_004664715.2). Lineage (NCBI taxonomy): Eukaryota > Metazoa > Chordata > Mammalia > Rodentia > Cricetidae > Peromyscus > Peromyscus leucopus. The sequence continues at coordinate 60,741,632 of NC_051074.1, forward strand.
AGCTAGTACACTATCGCAGGCTTCGCTTGACTTCCATTCAACCCGAATTACAGCATTGGATACAAAAGCTCTACATATTAAACAAGTCTGCAAATCCCAAGACCAAATAAAACATCTTATAATTAACTGTAGGAAACTGTGTGATGAAGTTTCAGTTAGTGTAGCTAAAATGATATGTGCCACCAAAGAATAAACATTTGCAATTACTATGTAGAAATTGTACTTTGGGAAGAAAACGTATTACTGATTAAATTCATTGAATAAAAATAAGTGGCTTTGATTATCCAAAACAACTTCACTATAGGTCAGAGAGGACAGAATACAGAAACAGTACAAATTACATTTTTTTTTTTACCATGCAAGTCTTTTCGCTTGTATATTATAGTTTCATTTTGTGTTTATGTGAGAATTCTGTGTGTACAAATTTGTAAATCTCTGTGCTTATGTGGGGTTTTTTTGGTGTATTTTTCCTTTGGTTCTTTATTTCTATTCATTTATTTGTTTTGCCCTATTGTTATTTTATTTTATGATTTATTTTCTTGATTTTTATTAGATGGCCATTTTCTAATGAGAACAGCAAGAAAGTGTATGGATTTGGGTGGGTGAAGAAGGTAGGTAGATGTGGGAAGAGTGGGGTGTGGGGAACTATAATCAGAATACGTTGTATGAAAATATTTATTTTCAATAAATAAATACATAACTCCATCTGGAACATCTTCATCTCAATGAATGTGTTGCCATGATTATTGCACATTCCCCTGATGTGAATTTAAATTAACACACAGTGAAGTTAAATAAAGAAAAAAAGTCATTAATGTTCTGATGTAATTTAGAAGAAATATTGCTTTATCTAAGTAAGCAGAGTAGCAAAGCAAGTCAGAATATATTACTGCATAAATTATACATGGTTAAATAGAATGGCATGGGTGCTATTTGATAGTGGCATCACATTTAAAATTCATAAGATAGTTTCATTTTGCTGATCATTTTCTAAATTACTTGATGTTCTTGTTCAAATTTGTATTCTTCATAGAATATTTTACATTTAATCTTAATTATTTTTTAATTCATCCAGTTCCTTGACTTTTAAAATAATATTCTAAAATATCAATTTGTTTACATTTTGCTTATAATCTTCATTCTATATTTTTTAATCTCGTTGAATTTTTGTAGCCCTTTTTCCTTTCTACCCAATTGTGTACAAGAGCATCTAGTTTCTATGTAAACTTGATGCAGCCTAGAACCAACTGGGAAAGAAGCCACTATTGAAGAGTTAACTAGATCAGATTGATATTTGAGCTTGTCTGTGGGAGATGGCTTAATTGTTAATTAATGGAGAAGGGCCCAGCCCAGTGAGGTTGGCACCATCTCTAGGAAGGTAGTCCTGGACTGTCTAAAGAAGCCAGTTGAGCACAAGGCTGAACAAGCAAGAAAACTAGCTCATCAACTGTGTTCCTCCATGGTTCTTCCGCCAACATTATTCAGTGATGATATGACCAAGAAATATAAGCCAGGTAAACAATTTCCCTGGTTTTTGTAAGGGTGATTTTTTGCCTTTGATAGAAAGAAAAGCTGGATGTATTTAAGCACATTATAATTATAACCTCATTTAATACTCACTTAAGTACTTAACTCATTGTGTCCCCTTTCTCTTTCTCCTTTATCTCCTTTGACTGGGAATTCAACAAAAGACTAGATTTTTCACATCTTTATGGTTGAGCTTCTCAATTCAACTGTCTACGTGCAGCCAGATTATCCTTTTAAAACACAAATTATATAATGTTATTTAGATGTATACACATCTCATTTATATCAGCACATTAAGAATGTATACAGATAGATTTTACCTATGATTTAATAAGTTCAATATCAAATTACCGATTCATATTTTTCTAACTCTATGACACTTTTTCTCTTTCATGATGTAGTTTTCAAAATATTATAATGTATTCTGAAAATTGTCAAGGGAGAAAAGAAACCAATAGTCCTACCCAGCTGTGATGTCAATGAAGGACAACAATATCTAACACGTCAAGATATCCCTAAAGGCAAGTTAGTGGCACTCATATCTTGGCAGTAACCAGCAACTATCTAATTGGACTTAAGAATCACTCAAAATCTCACAGCAAGCTCCTTTCTCCTATAGCTTTAACAATCTTCCTTCCTCTTCCACTTCCTCTTCCACAATACTCCATAAGCCTTAGGTGCAGAAGTGTTCTGTAGATGCATCCATTGGGAGTTGTATCCACAACCATTCATAAGGATTGTTTCTGTTTTCTGTAGTGGCCTCTGCTGCAAAGAGAAGTTCCCTTGATGAGGAGTGAGGACTATACTTTTCTGTATACATCAGGACAAATGTTTATAGATTGTTGTTAGAGATTATCCTGTTCTAATAGGTGGTGGCTGTAGATTCTCTCCAATAAACATGACTTCACTATAACTGAATACTTAGCTAGATTTCCAGTACCATGCTACCTGTTGTTCAATAGGTTTTTAACTCCAAATAGAGAGCTGTTCAGTACCTCCAACATATGTGTGCCTGAACTATATCCTTACAATTATCCAGTATATGCTTTTTGCTTTTTTGTCAAATAAAGATGGCTGTAGTTGCAAGTATTTGTGTTTGAATCTTTGATTTTTGTTCCATTAGTATACATGTCTCTTTTTTTTGTGCTGGTGACATATTATTTTATTACTATAGCGGTTGCTATTATTATTATTATTATTGTTGTTGTTGTTGTTGTTGTTGTTGTCATTGTTATTTTGCTCAGTATTGCTTTGGCTTTGCAGGGTCTTTATTGATTCAATATGAGTTGCAGGATTTTTTATTCTATTTCAAAGAGGGAGGGTAATGGTATTCTGACTGGGATTGCATTCAGTTTGTAAATTGCTGTTGGTGGTGGGATGATCATTTTCACAATGTCCTTCTACCAATTCATGAACATGAAAAGTTATGGTGATATTTTATTTGTACTGAAATATGATTTTAATTGTATGTTAATAAATAAAGTTGCCCTGGGGCCATAGCAAGAGCGCGGTGGTTAGAAGAGCTAGGTAGATTTCTGTGTGCTCAGGGATATAGCCAGTATTGGAGACATATGCCTTTAAGAACTGGAGGGCGGTACTTACAGGCAGTTACAAGGCAGTCATGTGGTTGGGTTTACAACCAATGAGAAGGCAGAACAGAAGACTATTTAAAGACAAACAAACAGGAAGAAGCTCTCTCTCGGGGAAGCTAGGAGCACTGCAGGAGGTAAGATTTTAGTTCTGAGCTCTGACCTCCCAGCTTTCTCTTTTACATTGGCTCTGTGTTTCTTATTTTAATAAGACGATTGGTTACATCTACATCTGGCGCCCAACATGACAAGAATCCATTAAAAACTGCTTGGGGCTGGCTCCCTAGCCCGAGCAGCCGGCTCCCTAGCCCCGGCCCAGGTCTGCTTGGCCTCAGGCTGGACTAACCGTGAGCTGATTGCTCAAAGCCAGTGCTACAAACAACTCAGGCCTGCCCTGCCAAACAGGGACACCTGCCTGTAAAGCCAAGCCTTGACTCGGCTCAAGAGGGAACAAGTGGCTGGATTTAAGCATTAGCTGGCTACGCCTTCGCTTTCACTTTCGCTTTTGCTCATGCTCTCTCTCTCTCTCTCTCTCTCTCTCTCTCTCTCTCTCTCTCTCTCTGGATTCACACCTAGGACACTAGGTAGCTGTTTTGAAATTTGCTCGGATTTGTACTGTTCTACGCAGATTTGATAAGTCATAAAGGAAACTAATTAAAAGACAAATTTTTTCCACATTTAAAAAAAATGGGTTTTATGTGTACATTGAAAGAAAATTGGGTTTGTTTGAAATTTTAGGCAGTCTGACAATGGAACAACTATATGAGAAGATTAGTATTATTGGAATTATGCAGTTTATCACCATGGTTATCCTCATTTTACTATTTAAAAAGATAGTCGATTTAAGTGCCAGGATGACAGCTTTAGAAAAACTTGTTAAACCTGTAAAAATTCAGACAGAAGAAATTAACAATGAAGTTGTTTCAAGTTTGGATCATAAGGTTACAGAAAGAAAGCCTGTTATCACACAGTCACCTTTAATTTATCCTGTAACTGTACAGCAGTTGCCTGATCAAATGATTACACAAAATATTTGGGCTCCAATTGAACTGTTGGATTTGAAAAAGTTTAAGGAGGCAATAGTATCTTATGGCATGCATTCCCCATATGTAAAGCAAATGTTAAACTCTTGGTCAACATATAATAGGATTATACCATAGGACTTGCGGGAGCTGGCACAAGCTGTTCTGGAACCCAGCCAGAGACTTCAATTTCTAACGTGGTTTAAGGATGAAGCTAAAAACATAGAAAAACAATGGAGGGATAAAGGAATACAAGTTTGTCAGGATCAGCTTATTGGAGAAGGCCAGTGTGCTTTGGTACAAACACAATGTTTATATGATGTCCAAACCCTAATTTTATGTCGAATGGCAGCCTTGAATGCATGGGACAGAGTTTAGGTACCAGGAAAAAACCTGAGTCATTTACAAAGATTATGCAAGGCCCAAAAGAATCTTTCACAGATTTTTTACAAAGACTGGCTTCAGCAGTAAAGAGAATGGTCTCAGAATCAGAAGCGAGTAAGGCAATAATTGAAGCTTTGGCATTTGAGAATGCGAATGCAGCATGCAAAAGAATAATCAGGCCGTTAAAGGCAAGATCTGCACCTTTGGAAGATTGGATTAGAGAAACAATTAATGTTGTGGCTGATGAGCATGATGATACGTGGGAGAAGTAATTTCAAAAGGTTTGAGGAGTGTTAGATGTTTTGGATGTGGAAAGCAAGGACATTTTAAAAGGGACTGTAAACAGGTCATTCCGAGAAACAATGTTTCTTCAAGGAACAATGGCAACAGAATGCCCCTTCCTTCTGGAGTATGCAGAAGGTGTGGTAAGGGAAATCACTGGACCAACAAATGTAGATCAACAAAGGACAGACAGGGTAATCCTTTGCCTCAGTTTTCGGGAAACTCCCGGAGGGGCCTCATGCAGGCCCCCATAGCAAAACCAGTTCAAACCTTTCCTGCAGCTGTAGAGGAAACCCCTGCTCAGAGTGATTAAATAACCAAATGCCTATTGGAATAAATAATGCTGGTCAGGATGATGAAACAGAGAGAATAGAAAATTCAGGAGAAAACATAAAGAAAGTTTTTTGGCAAACTTCTATTAATGAACAGAGACCAAAATTAACAATAAAAATAAATGGTGTTTTGTTGTCTGGTCTGGTAGACACAGGTGCGGACATTACCATAATTGCACCAGAATTTTGGCATCCAGCTTGGTCTCTTCAGGAGGTAAACGTTCAACTGTTAGGAATTGGGACATTATCTCAGGTGAAACAGAGTGCAAGATGGCTGGAATGTATAGGTCCAGAAGGACAGAGAGGAAAATTAAAACCATATGTGGCTAACATAACTATGAACCTGTGGGGTCGAGACTTGTTGCAACAATGGAATACTCAGATTAACATCCCTCCAATCTCAGAAACAAATCATAAACTAGCACATGTTTCTGAGAGAAATATTAGAAGGCATTATTTTGAGTGGTCACCAGCCATCCATATTATACAAGAACAGGGCACAACAACTGATAATCTTCCAAAGATACCTTTAAAATGGTTAGCAGACAAGCCTGTATGGGTTCAGCAATGGCCTTTAACAACAGAGAAACTCCAGGCTTTAGAAGAGCTGGTAGAAGAACAGTTAAATGCTCAGCATATTGAAGAATCAACCAGCCCTTGGAATTCTCCTGTATTTGTTATTAACAAGAAATCTGGTAAATGGAGAATGGTAACAGACCTTAGAGCAATTAACAAAGTAATTCAGCCAATGGGCTCTCTACAATCTAGAATTCCTTTGTCTACTCTGTTACCAAAAGGATGGCCTCTCAGAGTTATTGATTTAAAAGACTGTTTCTTTTCAATACCCTTACAAGAAAAAGACATAGAAAGATTTGCTTTCACAGTGCCTACTTATAATAATTCTCAACCGGTTAAAAGATTTCAATGGAGGGTCCTCCCACAGGGAATGTTAAATAGCCCAACTCTGTGCCAATATTTTGTACAACAGCCATAGGAAGTGATACGTAAAAAATTTCCTAAATCTATAATTTATCATTATATGGATGATATTTTACTAGCTGACTCAAATGCAGATACTTTAGAAAGAATGTTTGAAGAAGCAAAGAAAATTTTGCCTTGCTGGGGATTACAAATTGCTCCTGAAAAGATACAAAGAGGAGATTCTATTAATTATTTAGGATATAAAATAGAGCTACAAAACATTAGACCCCAAGAGGTGCAAATTAGGAGAGATAGACTACAGAATCTTAATGACTTTCAAAGATTATTTGGAGATATTTCTCATCTACGAACTATTGTTGGGGTAAAAAATGATGAACTGACTAATTTGTTTAAAACCTTAGAAGGTGACAAGGACTTAAATAGTTCAAGAGAATTATCACCTGAAGCTGAGAAAGAATTAGCCTTCGTAGAAAAGAAAGTACATGAAGGGCACGGGGATCATATTGATCCAAAAATGGATTGCATTTTGGTTATTTTACCTTCTAGGCATTCTCCTACTGGAATATTAATGCAGAGGGAAGACATTATATTGGAATGGATATTTTTACCAAATAAACCAAATAAAAAATTAATTAAGGGACTATTCTATTACGAATCTCAACTCTTTGATTCTATTCTGATTCTTTAAACTTTTCTTAAAGTATAAATTTTATATCAAAATTTACAAGATATATATATATATATATATATATATACATTTTAAACTTTGTTAAGATATGAATGGTCATATAGAGTACTAACTAATTCTAGAAAAAAGGCTTCAATTACCTGCATATATATGTATTTGTGTTCGAGTCTCTTATCAGTTTTCTGCAGGAAATCATGGCCAGGCCTAACATCAACTGAAGTCTCCAGGAAGAAGATGGGGCCCCACAACAACAACAATTCCACGTGGACAATGATAATATCACTAAGCTGACAAACATCATCTACAGACCTGCTTTGAACTACAAGGTGCTCAGAGCAATTTTGAGATGACTAGCTGAGATGATCCAGTCTCAAAGACTACTTCAATAAGGATTTGAGATAAACCCTGAACTTTGGCATTATACACAGACTGGATAGTAATGAAGGATATAGTTACCTCTCCTAGAATTTGACAATTAACCTAAAATTTTTCTTTCAGGATAAAGAAAACTTCGCCCATACCCAGCAGGAAGCAATTTTAAGAATTCCCAAAGAGGTGGTATGGGGAGGGTGGTTTTTTTGGTCTTTTTAATGGGTTTTGGGTCTGGGATAATTTTCATTTTTAGGGGGGTTGATTACAAGTTGTTGTCAAGGGTTAGGAAAAAGGCTAAGCAAGGAGATTAGATTTAATGTTCTTATTTAAAAAAAAGAAAGAAAAGAAAAGAAAAAGACAATTACTAGTTTTAAATACTTTACATTATTACCAACTATTAGGATATTAAGAAATGAAAGTTAGTAGTTAGACATTACAATAGAAATTGCAGTCATTTTAGATAGTTTTAAAAATTGAGCAGATATATTTTAGACAGGTCATCTTCAAACCCTTCAGAGATCTACCGAATATGGCATTTAAAATGTTTTAATAACTTAGAAATTTTTCTTTTTTGAGACATGTCGGCTCCTGGCAGTACCAATCTACTTCAGAGAAAATATGGGGATTGAAGAAACTGCATATGGAGTTAACTTTCATTCTGGCAAAAGTTAGCCACTGGACAACAAAGTATCCTCAAATCAACAGGACAAAATGGACAGACAGAACACGAAACAAAGGACTACTGATTCCTGTCAAAACAAGTGTGGTTATGGCTTTATCAAAAGGCATCTTCTGAGGTCAGGACAATATGGCACCATCCCTGAAGTGGCCTTCACAATCCAGAAAAGGTACAGTGCCCTTTTCTTTGAAGGCAGCTGAACAGGCAGTGGGCCGATGGCTTCTGTTACGCAATGGAACAGCAACTGAAAGCTCACGCCTCTTGATAGTAGACTGGCATTTAATAGAGGGATGTGGAGAAGAAGGGGATGCTGAGATGATGCCATATATACACAGCCAAGAAGAATGGACAGCTGAATTCAAAAACTGTCAACAATTTCCAGAATTTAAAATCCTGAATCATGACATGACACTAATGGAATTCAGGTGTTTCTGGTACATGGACTGCTCTCACCCAATGTGAGGTTGAACTGTTGACCTTGTGTACAACCTACTTCACAAATGAGTCTGTCAGATATGATAAGCCTGTAGACTAAAGATGATGCCCCAACAATGCGGAGAAACCTCAGGTGACTTGGGTCCAGGCAGCTGGCTGTTTCTGTCAACTCACAAAATTTTTGGAAGTTGCTTGCGTGCACTTCCTGTTTTTATTTTTGTTAGCTAATATTATTTCCTTCTTAGGTCTCTGAGGGAGTTGAAGATTAGTTATAGTTGAAGATTAATTAGGATAGAAAGTGAATTAGATACATTTTGGACTTAGTAAAATAGGATAGATAAGGGAATTATTTTCTCTGATTTGTCAAATACAAATGGACTAGACATCGTTTAGGTATTTGTTACTTGTATATATTGTATATAGTTATTGTACTTTTGTATATAGTTTTTCTTTTGTTAGTTATAACCTTTTGCCATTTTTCTTTTTATTAAAATAGAAAAGGGGAAATATGGTGATATTTTACTTGTACTGAAATATGATTTTAATTGTATGTTAATAAATAAAGTTGCCCTTTATCAGAGCTATTAGAGCCATAGCAAGAGCATGGTGGTTAGAAGAGCTAGGTAGATTTCTGTGTGTTCAGGGATATAGCCAGTATTGGAGACATACGCCTTTAAGAACTGGAGGGCGGTACTTACAGGTAGTGATGAGGCAGTCATGTGGTTGGGTTTACAACCAATGAGAAGGCAGAACAGAAAGACTATTTAAAGACAAACAAACAGGAAGAAGCTCTCTCTCGGGGAAGCTAGGAGCACTGCGGGAGGTAAGATTTTAGTTCTGAGCCCTGACCTCTTGGCTTTCTCTTTTACATTGGCTCTGTGTTTCTTATTTTAATAAGACGATTGGTTACATCTACAAAATGTCTATCCAATTTCCAGTCTCTTTCTTCAGAGACTCGAAGTTTTTACTAGAGAGGTCTTTCTGACCTATGGTTAGGTTTATTCTAAGACATTGTTTTTTGATACTACTATAACAGTGTGTCCATGATCTTTTTCTTTGTGTGTTTGTTCTTATTATGTGAAAAGATAGATTTAAGTAAGTTGATTTTGTACCCTGCCTCTTTGAAGAATTTTGTTTTTGTTGTTTCTAGTAGTTTCTGAAGGAATGTTTGGCATGTCTTATGATTAATATATCATCTGGAAATAGGGACAATTTGGCTTCTTTTCCTATTTGTATCCCTTTCGTCCCCTTACCTTGTAGCATTGCTCTAGCTAGTACTTCTACCACATTATTGAAAAGGATTGGAGCAGTGAGCAGTCCTGTCTCATTTCTGATTTTAAAGACTTGCTTAGAGGTCCTCTCCATTTATGATAGTGCTGGCTGTGGTTTTGTTATTTATAACCTTTCTGATGTGGATGCCTATTTCCTCCAACCCTACTCTCACTAGGAATTTTATTGGGAAAGTATGTTGGTATTCATAGAAGGCTTTTTCTGCATCTACTAAGATGATAATGTGATGTGGGGCTCTAAGTTGATTTATTTGTTTTCTTATATTTATTGACTTAGGTATGATGAAGCAACCTAGGTTTTACGGACATAATCAACTTGAATGAGACTGAGTATCTTCTTGGTATGTGTTTGTATTTGATTTGTCGGTATTTTATTGAAGATTTTTCATCTATTCTCAGCATGAGTATCAATATGTATTTTCACTTTTGTTATTGTTGTGCCATAATTGTAATAGTTGAGTTGAGGAGTCACCTGCTGTTTCTATTTTTTAAGCATTTAAGAAGAATGGTTGCAGTTGTTTCAGAATGTCTGGAAGAATACTGCTGTGGCTTCATCTGGACCTTGGCTATTTTTATTTGGAAGGGCATCTAAATCAGCTCTACATCTGATGGAGGATTAATATTGATAATATACAAGAACCTTAAAAGATAGAGACAAGGAAACAAATGAGACAATTAAAAAGTGATTTAGATCAAGACAGCTGTTACACAAATCCTATCTGGAAAAACAAAATAGAAAATGAAAAAGCAAAGAAAAAAGGAAAGAAAGAGAAAAGGGAAGGTTTAGGTTGGTAATAGTGGTGTACTCCTTTAATCCTACTGCAATGGAGGCAGAGGCAAGCAGATCTCCATGAGTATAAGACCACTCTAGTCTACAGTGTAAGTTCCAGGACAGCCAGGGCTACACAGAGAAACCCTGTCTCAGGAAAAAGAAAGAGAAAGAAAGAAAGGAAGGAAGGAAGGAAGGAAGGAAGGAAGGAAGGAAGGAAGGAAGGAAGGAAGGAAGGAAGGAAGAAAAATTGCTAGTGATCTAAACAGGGAGTTCTCAGTAGAAAAAATGAAAATGGCTAAGAAATACCTAAATACCTATTTATCATTCTTATCACTTAGGGTAATAAAAATATGAAAGACTTTGAGTTCTACCTACCCTAGTTATAATGACTACAATCAACAACAACAACAACAAAAAAAAAAGAGACAACAAATGCTGGTAACTTTGGAGGGATGAAGGAACCCTGATTCATTTTTGGTAGGAATACAACCCGGAGTAGTCATTTAGTAAATAAGTACTAATAATCCTTAAAAAACTGAAAAATATTTCTACTATATGACTCAGTTTTAACATGTCTTCAATATTCCCAAATGACAGGACATTCTACTTTACAGACACTTGCTAAACAACATTCATTACCACCCTAGTCACTATAGCCAGGATACAGAAACAAACTACAGGTCCTTTAACATATCAAAGGATAGTAAAAATGTGGTACACATGTACAATGGGACATTATCCATCTTTAAAGATAAATGAAATAGTGAAATTTACAAGTAAAAGATTGAGTGAGATAACCCAAACCCAGAAAGACAAACACTACATGTTTTCTTCAGTCTCGAGTTCCTATTTCTGAATCCTCAGAGGAGAACATCTGTGGGATTCCGAAATCAAACAAGTCAGTTGAGTGTGCCCGAAACCCGAAATTCCTCAGATGTTTTAAGATAGGAGTCAGACATTCATTCTCATCTTAGGCTGAAAAAACCTGGACCCACTTCATTGGGAAAAAAGGGTCCCATCATCTTCAAAGCCCACAATTCTTTTCTTCCCTGCTAGAAAGCTGGAGCCAGTGTATGTTATTTTGCTGAAAGCCTGTCAGCTGATAAACTAAGGGATGTGCCTCCTCTGCTGCCCTTCCCCCTACTTAGG